>NC_091287.1:558773950-559119575 GCF_032444005.1 Ranitomeya imitator | reverse complement strand
TTCTTTCATCATTGCGCTGATACCCATGTTGTTGCTAATCTCAATAAAGTTATTTATGATAATATATTATATAATGTACTGGGACTTTTTTTGTCAGTTTCTTTCTCCCTCCCTCCCCTCCTTGTTACATTGCAGAGGTGGTCGGGTTCTGTGAGCGCTCAGAAGCTCCTGCTCCTTCTTAGCACCTGGAGGACTGAGCGCTGTTAGCACTTGTCAGGAAATAGGAAAGTTCTGATCACTTCACTTTCACATACAGGGCTTTCAGCTGCAGTTTCCTCAGCCTGCCAACACAAGGCTAGAACTCTGAGCCACTCTTTATCCCTTTGCTGGTGTGTGTAATCCTAAACCCCTCATTTCCCCCTTCCTCAAGAATTTATATGGCTCCATGCTGCGGCAGACAAGTCTCCCTACCCTACTCATTCCCCCCTCCCACCTGGTACTGGTAAAACTGGTATAGAAAGCATGAGCTTCTATTGTTCTTTGTTGGTTATATATATTGCCACCAATCAGGGCTAGAGATATAAGGATTATAAATTCCGGATGTCCATCGAGAGATCTATAACCCTCTGAAATTGCTGGAAGCTAAACACAACAAGTGCAAGGAGCGGGTGTCTCCGTAAGCGGGTCGTGTAACTACGTCGTATTTACACTTAAAAAAATCGCCCCAATGTGGTGCGCCTCCTGATCATTGTGTCTTTTATATACGAGGTTCGTACAGCGAGCTAGGCAAAAAAATGGGTTCCATAACTCTTAGAAAAGGGGAGGATTCAGCCTCTAAGTGACCTCACCACAGGGGGAGGACTTTGGTTTTAGGCTAGGAAGTAAGTGAGTGAAGCCGTAGTCTTCATGTGTCTTTGTCTGGGGTCTAGCTGCTATACAGGGGTGATACATCTGGATATATGCTTGCCCTTCTCCCACAGCACACGGTCAACCATGAGATGATATGACATAACGAAATGCAAGTGTTTTTTTCAACTTTAATCCCATTTTATTTGTAATTGTATTGTACATATGATATTTGTCTTCTTTATAATATCTTTTCATACCTCTGTAAACACTGCCTACCTTTTTTGGAGTAAAATATAAAATTACTAGCTTGTCTCTCCTTGCTCTATAATGTACGGTCTTGTCCTCTGAAGTGAATTACGCCACTAATCTGGGTTGGTTCCGAACCTGTTAATAATTAAGAAATCGGAGCTGGTGGCAGCGGAATTTGTTTGGTGCGTATGGGAAGCTATGTAGCGACAGCGGCGTTGATAATTATTGTTTCCGCCTGAGTGGGAGTAGCTATATCGCCCTCGCTGCAGTGTACCCATTAGCCAGTACAAAGTAAGCCTTTCTGGTGACTAATTATCCTAGGTGCAGTACCTGGTTTGACCTGGGGGTAAGCGGCGCCAGAGAGCTGCAAGTTCAAAACCGGAACTCTTAAGTGCGATAAAGATAAATCACATTCAGAAAGAACCAGGGGCAAACAAACAACCCTGGTTCACGACAAATTGGTGTAAGTGGTGGGGATGATAAAGGTATCCTCCCCGTGAACCGTGACAGCACTTCTCATATTGTTTACACATATCTTGTTCAGAACTATATATACTGCCATCAGGAAAGCAGAGACAGTAATAAACAATCTCTGCCTTTTTTCTGGGGACTCCCCACTCCTGCTGCCTCAACAATGACATTTTAGAATGTCACTACAGAGAAATATGTGGACCGGCCAAACATTTTAACTCAATGGGCGGACTGCAAGTAGTTAAAGAGGCACTCCAAATAACTTTTTATTACCCTGTGTATACGTGTATGTAGTGCAGTGTCAGTGTGTTAATGTGCTCACCTACCATCATCTTCTCTGATATCCAGCTTCATTCCACTCCTCTTCTGAGTGATGACACCACTCTATGGAGCTTCATTCTGTGCCTCATTCTGGTGTTCCATAGCTTTACACTGTAAAATCCACTTATGGGTCCATAAAACCTGAAAAATTCAGTGATACTGATGCATATGTGCACCTAATTCTTATCCATTTTATTGCTTATTTAGCCCCAACAGGAGCACTATTTCATGATGGAGCCTATCCTGGCAGTGAGACCAGCATCAAGCCACCAGAAATTAGTAACATCAGTGCAGGACCAGCAGACCTTGTTGTCTCCCTGACCAATGCTACATTTCCTTCTGACACCACAACACACCAGAACAAGGTGATGGATTCAACTGCCTTTGTGGTCAAAATATTTGAACCATTATCAATTAAACCTACGGAGAGAGAAACTCCCACAGTTGTTCCGCTTATGAAGCCTATAGGAAGAAACGATGCTTTATCCCCAACACCAAAACCACATGGTGATATTACATTGCCACCTATGGATCAGGAGATGGAGTTTAAGACATCTGTAGTTACAAGCAGCCTAATCCTATCAACTACAACAAGAATCACCAATATTCCACATGAGCTGACGAGAAACATCATCGATGAAATGCACACCGCTGTATATACACACAGCAATCAAGAAACCTCTCAACTAACAAGCTCTTTGCCAACACCTACACAAGCCAAAACAGCACTGCCAGGATTTACCACAGATGGGGGATCAACAAGGCCTTCTGACACCATTACCCAATCAACTACAAAAGGAGTCAGCAGTATTCAACCTAGATTCATGAAAAACATCATCGATGTAGCGGGCACTACTGTATGTAACCACAGTCTTCAAACAAAAAGTTCCCTGACATCACCTACTTTAAATTCACAAACCAACACAGCATTGCCAGGCTTTACCACAGACCGAGGATCAATAAGGCCTTCTGACACCATTATCCCATCAACTACAAAAGGATTCACCAGTATTCAACCAAGATTCACAACAAACATCATTGATATAGCAGACACTACTGTATATAACCACAACTCTCAACCAATAAGTTCCCTGACATCACCTACTTCAAATTCACAAGCCAACACAGCACTGCCAGGATTTACCACAGAGCGTGGATCAATAAGGCCTTCTGACACCATTATCCCATCAACTACAAAACGAGTCATCAGTACTCAAACTAGATTCACGAAAAACATCATTGATGTAGGGGACAGCACTGTTTATAATCACGGTCCTCAATCAATAAGTTCCCTGTCATCACCTACTTCAAAGTCAAATGCCAACACAGCACTGCCAGGATTTACCACAGATCAGGGATCAACAAGACCTTCTGGCTCCATAATCCCATCAACATCAAGAGGGATCACCAGTATTCAATCTGTATTCACGAAAAACATCATCGATGTAGCGCACACCGCTGTATATACTCACAGCCATCAAGAAACATCTCAACTATTGAACTCATCATATATTTCAACCACAACTATACCATCATCATCCTCCATGTCTGCACCAGTGAAATTTAATACCACTGCCAGCACAATGCAAGAGACAACATGGCCAACAAATGATATGCTGACAACTACAACAGAGGATACTACAAATACCATGCTGATACCCAATAAAACACCCCCTTCAATTTTGCCCTTGAAGTCTAAAGTCTCCGAACCCAAGTCACCATCTATGACAATGGCAGACACATCTGTATCATTGACCTCTAATAACCCTAGCACCATGTTACCAGCTATAATGAGTAGTGGAAAAGCATTTAATGTGACTGGTTCCTGGTCTCCAGAGACAAAATCTGCACCAATGCCTCCTGGTATGTTTGTTGCTACTACATTAGCTGTTATATCTGCATTGGCATCTGTGCCACCAACTGCATTCATGCTGTTACCAACATTTAGGGTTAAGAAAACCACTAATAACAGAGTCAACACCAACTTTTATTGCATGTAGATGAATACCAATAACTATGTGCAGGGCACCAATGACACCAACCACAACATCAGCTACGACAATGTCAGCAAAGCCTCCAAATATGAATCCTATCATATCACCAGCTATATCAACAACGTGGCTACCAATATACCACCAGATATAACAATTTATCAAATACATTTTAGTGTAGTAAAACCCTAAACCACAATAAACTGCTAGCGAACCACCACCTTATACCATGACTGCCACCATATCATCTGCTGACATAACTGTGCCACCACATTCTAGCATGATTGGCACCATATCATCTACTCATGTAACTGTACCACCACCTTATACCATGACTGCCACCATATCATCTGCTGACATAACTGTGCCACCACATTCTAGCATGATTGGCACCATATCATCTACTCATGTAACTGTACCACCACCTTATACCATGACTGCCACCATATCATCTACTGACATAACTGCACCACCACATTATACCATGACTGCCACCATATCATCTACTGACATAACTGTGCCACCACCTTCTACCATGAATGGCTCCATATTATCAGCTAACAAAACTGCACCACCACCTTATACCATGACTGCCACCATATCATCTACTGACATAACTGTGCCACCACATTCTAGCATGATTGGTACCATATCATCTACTCATGTAACTGTACCACCACCTTATACCATGACTGGCTCAATATCAGCTGCTAACATAACTGTACCACCACCTTCTACCATGACTGGTACCAAACCATCAGCTGTCGTAAATGTACCACCACCTACTACCATTACAGACAACATCCCATCCACTGATGTTACTGTATCACCACCTTCTATCATTACTGCCACTAAATCATCAGCTGACAAAATTGTACCACCACCTTATTCCATGACTGCCACCATATCATCTACTGACATAACTGTGCCACCACATTCTAGCATGATTGGCACCATATCATCTACTCATGTAACTGTACCACCACCTTATACCATGACTGGCTCAATATCAGCTGCTAACATAACTGTACCACCACTTTCAACCATGAATGGCTCCATATTATCAGCTAACGTAACTGCACCACCACCTTCTACCATGACTGGTACCAAACCATCAGCTGTCGTAACTGTACCATCACCTACTACCACTACAGACAACATACCATCCACTGATGTTCCTGTATCACCACCTTCTATTATTACTGCCACTATATCATCAGCTGACAAAATTGTACCACCACCTTCTACCATGGCTGGCCACATATAATTTACCGCAGCAATGATCACATCAACACCTATTTGAACTTATCCAAGATAATAACAATAAAACCAACACCTAGAACGACTGACAACACATTCATCTGCACCAATTATTTCAGCTCCATCAAAGCCGATTAAACTGATTACCACCATATCTCCAGGTACCAGGAACACAACCATCCCCTACATCGAAACACCACAATCATCACCAGCTTCAGAGAGATCTAAAAATTCCAGAATAAACACCAACACTTCATCGACCACGGAGACCACTGAAGAACAGAGCTCAGAAATCACAACTACAGGATCAGAATACACCTTCAACCCAAAAATCACAGTGAGCAACTCTGGAGGTGCGTAGACATTTTTATATCTGATATGGTTTATAATACTAGAAATTCAATATTCAGTATTACAATAGTTATATTCTTGTACATAGGAGCAGTATTATAGTAGTTATATTCTTGTACATAGGGGAAGTATTATAGTAGTTATATTCTTGTACATAGGAGCAGTGTTATAGTAGTTATATTCTTGTACATAGAGCAGTATTATAGTAGTTATATTATTGTACATAGGAGCAGTATTATAGTAGTTATATTGTACATAAGAGCAGTATTATAGTAGTTATATTCTTGTACATAAGAGCAGTATTATAGTAGTTATATTAGTGTACATAGGGGCAGTATTATAGTAGTTATATTCTTGTACATAGGAGCAGTATTATACTAGTTATATTCTTGTACATAGAGCAGTATTATAGTAGTTATATTATTGTACATAGGAGCAGTATTATAGTAGTTATATTCTTGTACATAGGGGCAGTATTATAGTAGTTATATTCTTGTACATAGAGCAGTATTATAGTAGTTATATTATTGTACATAGGAGCAGTATTATAGTAGTTATATTGTACATAAGAGCAGTATTATAGTAGTTATATTCTTGTACATAAGAGCAGTATTATAGTAGTTATATTAGTGTACATAGGGGCAGTATTATAGTAGTTATATTCTTGTACATAGGAGCAGTATTATACTAGTTATATTCTTGTACATAGAGCAGTATTATAGTAGTTATATTATTGTACATAGGAGCAGTATTATAGTAGTTATACTCTTGTACATAGGGGCAGTATTATAGTAGTTATATTCTTGTACATAGGAGCAGTATTATACTAGTTATATTCTTGTACATAGAGCAGTATTATAGTAGTTATATTATTGTACATAGGAGCAGTATTATAGTAGTTATATTGTACATAAGAGCAGTATTATAGTAGTTATATTCTTGTACATAAGAGCAGTATTATAGTAGTTATATTAGTGTACATAGGGGCAGTATTATAGTAGTTATATTCTTGTACATAGGAGCAGTATTATACTAGTTATATTCTTGTACATAGAGCAGTATTACAGTAGTTATATTATTGTACATAGGAGCAGTATTATAGTAGTTATATTCTTGTACATAGGGGCAGTATTATAGTAGTTATACTCTTGTACATACGAGCAGTATTATAGTAGTTATATTCTTGTACATAGGGGATAGTATTATAGTAGTTATATTCTTGTACATAGGAGCAGTATTATAGTAGTTATATTCTTGTACATAGGAGCAGTATTATAGTAGTTATATTCTTGTACATAGGGGATAGTATTATAGTAGTTATATTCTTGTACATAGGAGCAGTATTATAGTAGTTATATTCTTGTACATAGGAGCAGTATTATAGTAGTTAAATTCTTGTACGTAAGAGCAGTATTATAGTAGTTATATTCTTGTACATAGGAGCAGTATTATAGTAGTTATAGTCTTGTACATAGGGGCAGTATTATAGTAGTTATATTCTTGTACATAGGGGATAGTATTATAGTAGTTATATTCTTGTACATAGGAGCAGTATTATAGTAGTTATATTCTTGTACATAGGAGCAGTATTATAGTAGTTATATTCTTGTACGTAAGAGCAGTATTATAGTAGTTATATTCTTGTACATAGGGGCAGTA
Organism: Ranitomeya imitator; assembly: GCF_032444005.1. Taxonomy (NCBI): domain Eukaryota; kingdom Metazoa; phylum Chordata; class Amphibia; order Anura; family Dendrobatidae; genus Ranitomeya; species Ranitomeya imitator. Next base: position 559,112,484 of record NC_091287.1, on the reverse strand, counting down.
TTATAGTAGTTATATTCTTGTACATAGGGGCAGTATTATAGTAGTTATTTTCTTGTATATAGGGGGCAGTATTATAGTAGTTATATTCTTGTACATAGGAGCAGTATTATAGTAGTTATATTCTTGTACATAAGAGCAGTATTATAGTAGTTATATTCTTGTACATAAGAGCAGTATTATAGTAGTTATATTATTGTACATAGGGGCAGTATTATAGTAGTTATATTCTTGTACATAGGAGCAGTATTATAGTAGTTATATTCTTGTACATAGGAGCAGTATTATACTAGTTATATTCTTGTACATAGAGCAGTATTATAGTAGTTATATTATTGTACATAGGAGCAGTATTATAGTAGTTATATTATTGTACATAGGGGCAGTATTATAGTAGTTATATTCTTGTACATAGGAGCAGTATTATACTAGTTATATTCTTGTACATAGAGCAGTATTATAGTAGTTATATTATTGTACATAGGAGCAGTATTATATTAGTTATATTCTTGTACATAGGAGCAGTATTATAGTAGTTATATTCTTGTACATAGGGGCAGTATTATAGTAGTTATATTCTTGTACATAGGAGCAGTATTATAGTAGTTATATTCTTGTACATAGGAGCAGTATTATAGAAGTTATATTCTTGTACATAAGAGCAGTATTATAGTAGTTATATTATTGTACATAGGGGCAGTATTATAGTAGTTATATTCTTGTACATAGGAGCAGTATTATACAAGTTATATTCTTGTACATAAGAGCAGTATTATAGTAGTTATATTCTTGTACGTAAGAGCAGTATTATAGTAGTTATATTCTTGTACATAGGGGCAGTATTATAGTAGTTATATTCTTGTACATAGGGGCAGTATTATAGTAGTTATTTTCTTGTATATAGGGGGCAGTATTATAGAAGTTATATTCTTGTACATAGGAGCAGTATTATAGTAGTTATATTCTTGTACATAAGAGCAGTATTATAGTAGTTATATTCTTGTACATAAGAGCAGTATTATAGTAGTTATATTATTGTACATAGGGGCAGTATTATAGTAGTTACATTCTTGTACATAGGAGCAGTATTATAGTAGTTATATTCTTGTACATAGGAGCAGTATTATACTAGTTATATTCTTGTACATAGAGCAGTATTATAGTAGTTATATTATTGTACATAGGAGCAGTATTATAGCAGTTATATTCCTGTACATAGGGGCAGTATTATAGTAGTTATATTCTTGTACATAGGAGCAGTATTATACTAGTTATATTCTTGTACATAGAGCAGTATTATAGTAGTTATATTCTTGTACATAGGAGCAGTATTATAGTAGTTATATTCTTGTACATAGGAGCAGTATTATAGTAGTTATATTCTTGTACATAAGAGCAGTATTATAGTAGTTATATTCTTGTACATAAGAGCAGTATTATAGTAGTTATATTAGTGTACATAGGGGCAGTATTATAGTAGTTATATTCTTGTACATAGGAGCAGTATTATAGTAGTTATATTCTTGTACATAGGAGCAGTATTATACTAGTTATATTCTTGTACATAGAGCAGTATTATAGTAGTTATATTATTGTACATAGGGGCAGTATTATAGTAGTTATACTCTTGTACATAGGAGCAGTATTATAGTAGTTATATTCTTGTACATAGGGGCAGTATTATAGTAGTTATACTCTTGTACATAGGAGCAGTATTATAGTAGTTATATTCTTGTACATAGGGGATAGTATTATAGTAGTTATATTCTTGTACATAGGAGCAGTATTATAGTAGTTATATTCTTGTACGTAAGAGCAGTATTATAGTAGTTATATTCTTGTACATAGGGGCAGTATTATAGTAGTTATATTCTTGTACATAGGGGCAGTATTATAGTAGTTATTTTCTTGTATATAGGGGCAGTATTATAGTAGTTATATTCTTGTACATAGGAGCAGTATTATAGTAGTTATATTCTTGTACATAAGAGCAGTATTATAGTAGTTATATTCTTGTACATAAGAGCAGTATTATAGTAGTTATATTATTGTACATAGGGGCAGTATTATAGTAGTTATATTCTTGTACATAGGAGCAGTATTATAGTAGTTATATTCTTGTACATAGGAGCAGTATTATACTAGTTATATTCTTGTACATAGAGCAGTATTATAGTAGTTATATTATTGTACATAGGAGCAGTATTATAGTAGTTATATTCTTGTACATAGGGGGCAGTATTATAGTAGTTATATTCTTGTACATAGGAGCAGTATTATACTAGTTATATTCTTGTACATAGAGCAGTATTATAGTAGTTATATATTATTGTACATAGGAGCAGTATTATAGAAGTTATATTCTTGTACATAAGAGCAGTATTATACTAGTTATATTCTTGTACATAGAGCAGTATTATAGTAGTTATATTCTTCTACATAGGAGCAGTAATATAGAAGTTATATTCTTGTACATAAGAGCAGTATTATAGTAGTTATATTCTTGTACGTAAGAGCAGTATTATACTAGTTATATTCTTGTACATAGAGCAGTATTATAGTAGTTATATTCTTGTACATAGAGCAGTATTATAGTAGTTATATTATTGTACATAGGAGCAGTATTATAGTAGTTATATTCTTGTACATAGGGGCAGTATTATAGTAGTTATATTCTTGTACATAGGAGCAGTATTATACTAGTTATATTCTTGTACATAGAGCAGTATTATAGTAGTTATATTATTGTACATAGGAGCAGTATTATATTAGTTATATTCTTGTACATAAGAGCAGTATTATAGTAGTTATATTCTTGTACATAAGAGCAGTATTATAGTAGTTATATTATTGTACATAGGGGCAGTATTATAGTAGTTACATTCTTGTACATAGGAGCAGTATTATAGTAGTTATATTCTTGTACATAGGAGCAGTATTATACTAGTTATATTCTTGTACATAGAGCAGTATTATAGTAGTTATATTATTGTACATAGGAGCAGTATTATAGCAGTTATATTCCTGTACATAGGGGCAGTATTATAGTAGTTACATTCTTGTACATAGGAGCAGTATTATACTAGTTATATTCTTGTACATAGAGCAGTATTATAGTAGTTATATTCTTGTACATAGGAGCAGTATTATAGTAGTTATATTCTTGTACATAGGAGCAGTATTATAGTAGTTATATTCTTGTACATAAGAGCAGTATTATAGTAGTTATATTCTTGTACATAAGAGCAGTATTATAGTAGTTATATTAGTGTACATAGGGGCAGTATTATAGTAGTTACATTCTTGTACATAGGAGCAGTATTATAGTAGTTATATTCTTGTACATAGGAGCAGTATTATACTAGTTATATTCTTGTACATAAGAGCAGTATTATAGTAGTTATATTCTTGTACATAAGAGCAGTATTATAGTAGTTATATTATTGTACATAGGGGCAGTATTATAGTAGTTACATTCTTGTACATAGGAGCAGTATTATAGTAGTTATATTCTTGTACATAGGAGCAGTATTATACTAGTTATATTCTTGTACATAGAGCAGTATTATAGTAGTTATATTATTGTACATAGGAGCAGTATTATAGCAGTTATATTCCTGTACATAGGGGCAGTATTATAGTAGTTATATTCTTGTACATAGGAGCAGTATTATACTAGTTATATTCTTGTACATAGAGCAGTATTATAGTAGTTATATTCTTGTACATAGGAGCAGTATTATAGTAGTTATATTCTTGTACATAGGAGCAGTATTATAGTAGTTATATTCTTGTACATAAGAGCAGTATTATAGTAGTTATATTCTTGTACATAAGAGCAGTATTATAGTAGTTATATTAGTGTACATAAGGGCAGTATTATAGTAGTTATATTCTTGTACATAGGAGCAGTATTATAGTAGTTATATTCTTGTACATAGGAGCAGTATTATACTAGTTATATTCTTGTACATAGAGCAGTATTATAGTAGTTATATTATTGTACATAGGAGCAGTATTATAGTAGTTATATTCTTGTACATAGGGGCAGTATTATAGTAGTTATACTCTTGTACATAGGAGCAGTATTATAGTAGTTATATTCTTGTACATAGGGGATAGTATTATAGTAGTTATATTCTTGTACATAGGAGCAGTATTATAGTAGTTATATTCTTGTACATAGGAGCAGTATTATACTAGTTATATTCTTGTACATAGAGCAGTATTATAGTAGTTATATTATTGTACATAGGAGCAGTATTATATTAGTTATATTATTGTACATAAGAGCAGTATTATAGTAGTTATATTCTTGTACATAAGAGCAGTATTATAGTAGTTATATTATTGTACATAGGGGCAGTATTATAGTAGTTACATTCTTGTACATAGGAGCAGTATTATAGTAGTTATATTCTTGTACATAGGAGCAGTATTATACTAGTTATATTCTTGTACATAGAGCAGTATTATAGTAGTTATATTATTGTACATAGGAGCAGTATTATAGCAGTTATATTCCTGTACATAGGGGCAGTATTATAGTAGTTATATTCTTGTACATAGGAGCAGTATTATACTAGTTATATTCTTGTACATAGAGCAGTATTATAGTAGTTATATTCTTGTACATAGGAGCAGTATTATAGTAGTTATATTCTTGTACATAGGAGCAGTATTATAGTAGTTATATTCTTGTACATAAGAGCAGTATTATAGTAGTTATATTCTTGTACATAAGAGCAGTATTATAGTAGTTATATTAGTGTACATAGGGGCAGTATTATAGTAGTTATATTCTTGTACATAGGAGCAGTATTATAGTAGTTATATTCTTGTACATAGGAGCAGTATTATAGTAGTTATATTCTTGTACATAAGAGCAGTATTATAGTAGTTATATTCTTGTACATAGGAGCAGTATTATAGTAGTTATATTCTTGTACATAGGGGCAGTATTATAGTAGTTACATTCTTGTACATAGGAGCAGTATTATAGTAGTTATATTCTTGTACATAGGAGCAGTATTATACTAGTTATATTCTTGTACATAGAGCAGTATTATAGTAGTTATATTATTGTACATAGGAGCAGTATTATAGCAGTTATATTCCTGTACATAGGGGCAGTATTATAGTAGTTATATTCTTGTACATAGGAGCAGTATTATACTAGTTATATTCTTGTACATAGAGCAGTATTATAGTAGTTATATTCTTGTACATAGGAGCAGTATTATAGTAGTTATATTCTTGTACATAGGAGCAGTATTATAGTAGTTATATTCTTGTACATAAGAGCAGTATTATAGTAGTTATATTCTTGTACATATAAGCAGTATTATAGTAGTTATATTAGTGTACATAGGGGCAGTATTATAGTAGTTATATTCTTGTACATAGGAGCAGTATTATAGTAGTTATATTCTTGTACATAGGAGCAGTATTATACTAGTTATATTCTTGTACATAGAGCAGTATTATAGTAGTTATATTATTGTACATAGGAGCAGTATTATAGTAGTTATATTCTTGTACATAGGGGCAGTATTATAGTAGTTATACTCTTGTACATAGGAGCAGTATTATAGTAGTTATATTCTTGTACATAGGGGATAGTATTATAGTAGTTATATTCTTGTACATAGGAGCAGTATTATAGTAGTTATATTCTTGTACGTAAGAGCAGTATTATAGTAGTTATATTCTTGTACATAGGGGCAGTATTATAGTAGTTATATTCTTGTACATAGGGGCAGTATTATAGTAGTTATTTTCTTGTATATAGGGGGCAGTATTATAGTAGTTATATTCTTGTACATAGGAGCAGTATTATAGTAGTTATATTCTTGTACATAAGAGCAGTATTATAGTAGTTATATTCTTGTACATAAGAGCAGTATTATAGTAGTTATATTATTGTACATAGGGGCAGTATTATAGTAGTTATATTCTTGTACATAGGAGCAGTATTATAGTAGTTATATTCTTGTACATAGGAGCAGTATTATACTAGTTATATTCTTGTACATAGAGCAGTATTATAGTAGTTATATTATTGTACATAGGAGCAGTATTATAGTAGTTATATTCTTGTACATAGGGGGCATTATTATAGTAGTTATATTCTTGTACATAGGAGCAGTATTATACTAGTTATATTCTTGTACATAGAGCAGTATTATAGTAGTTATATTATTGTACATAGGAGTAGTATTATAGAAGTTATATTCTTGTACATAAGAGCAGTATTATCGTAGTTATATTATTGTACATAGGGGCAGTATTATAGTAGTTATATTCTTCTACATAGGAGCAGTAATATAGAAGTTATATTCTTGTACATAAGAGCAGTATTATAGTAGTTATATTCTTGTACGTAAGAGCAGTATTATACTAGTTATATTCTTGTACATAGAGCAGTATTATAGTAGTTATATTCTTGTACATAGAGCAGTATTATAGTAGTTATATTATTGTACATAGGAGCAGTATTATAGTAGTTATATTCTTGTACATAGGGGCAGTATTATAGTAGTTATATTCTTGTACATAGGAGCAGTATTATACTAGTTATATTCTTGTACATAGAGCAGTATTATAGTAGTTATATTATTGTACATAGGAGCAGTATTATATTAGTTGTATTCTTGTACATAAGAGCAGTATTATAGTAGTTATATTCTTGTACATAAGAGCAGTATTATAGTAGTTATATTATTGTACATAGGGGCAGTATTATAGTAGTTACATTCTTGTACATAGGAGCAGTATTATAGTAGTTATATTCTTGTACATAGGAGCAGTATTATACTAGTTATATTCTTGTACATAGAGCAGTATTATAGTAGTTATATTATTGTACATAGGAGCAGTATTATAGCAGTTATATTCCTGTACATAGGGGCAGTATTATAGTAGTTATATTCTTGTACATAGGAGCAGTATTATACTAGTTATATTCTTGTACATAGAGCAGTATTATAGTAGTTATATTCTTGTACATAGGAGCAGTATTATAGTAGTTATATTCTTGTACATAGGAGCAGTATTATAGTAGTTATATTCTTGTACATAAGAGCAGTATTATAGTAGTTATATTCTTGTACATAAGAGCAGTATTATAGTAGTTATATTAGTGTACATAGGGGCAGTATTATAGTAGTTATATTCTTGTACATAGGAGCAGTATTATAGTAGTTATATTCTTGTACATAGGAGCAGTATTATACTAGTTATATTCTTGTACATAGAGCAGTATTATAGTAGTTATATTATTGTACATAGGAGCAGTATTATAGTAGTTATATTCTTGTACATAGGGGCAGTATTATAGTAGTTATACTCTTGTACATAGGAGCAGTATTATAGTAGTTATATTCTTGTACATAGGGGATAGTATTATAGTAGTTATATTCTTGTACATTGGAGCAGTATTATAGTAGTTATATTCTTGTACATAGGAGCAGTATTATAGTAGTTATATTCTTGTACGTAAGAGCAGTATTATAGTAGTTATATTCTTGTACATAGGGGCAGTATTATAGTAGTTATATTCTTGTACATAGGGGCAGTATTATAGTAGTTATTTTCTTGTATATAGGGGGCAGTATTATAGTAGTTATATTCTTGTACATAGGAGCAGTATTATAGTAGTTATATTCTTGTACATAAGAGCAGTATTATAGTAGTTATATTCTTGTACATAAGAGCAGTATTATAGTAGTTATATTATTGTACATAGGGGCAGTATTATAGTAGTTATATTCTTGTACATAGGAGCAGTATTATAGTAGTTATATTCTTGTACATAGGAGCAGTATTATACTAGTTATATTCTTGTACATAGAGCAGTATTATAGTAGTTATATTATTGTACATAGGAGCAGTATTATAGTAGTTATATTCTTGTACATAGGGGGCAGTATTATAGTAGTTATATTCTTGTACATAGGAGCAGTATTATACTAGTTATATTCTTGTACATAGAGCAGTATTATAGTAGTTATATTATTGTACATAGGAGCAGTATTATAGAAGTTATATTCTTGTACATAAGAGCAGAATTATAGTAGTTATATTATTGTACATAGGGGCAGTATTATAGTAGTTATATTCTTGTACATAGGAGCAGTAATATAGAAGTTATATTCTTGTACATAAGAGCAGTATTATAGTAGTTATATTCTTGTACGTAAGAGCAGTATTATACTAGTTATATTCTTGTACATAGAGCAGTATTATAGTAGTTATATTCTTGTACATAGAGCAGTATTATAGTAGTTATATTATTGTACATAGAAGCAGTATTATAGTAGTTATATTCTTGTACATAGGGGCAGTATTATAGTAGTTATATTCTTGTACATAGGAGCAGTATTATACTAGTTATATTCTTGTACATAGAGCAGTATTATAGTAGTTATATTATTGTACATAGGAGCAGTATTATATTAGTTATATTCTTTTACATAGGAGCAGTATTATAGTAGTTATATTCTTGTACATGGGGCAGTATTATAGTAGTTATATTCTTGTACATAGGAGCAGTATTATAGTAGTTATATTCTTGTACATAGGAGCAGTATTATAGTAGTTATATTCTTGTACATAAGAGCAGTATTATAGTAGTTATATTCTTGTACATAAGAGCAGTATTATAGTAGTTATATTAGTGTACATAGGAGCAGTATTATAGTAGTTATATTCTTGTACATAAGAGCAGTATTATAGTAGTTATATTCTTGTACGTAAGAGCAGTATTATACTAGTTATATTCTTGTACATAGAGCAGTATTATAGTAGTTATATTCTTGTACATAGAGCAGTATTATAGTAGTTATATTATTGTACATAGGAGCAGTATTATAGTAGTTATATTCTTGTACATAGGGGCAGTATTATAGTAGTTATATTCTTGTACATAGGAGCAGTATTATACTAGTTATATTCTTGTACATAGAGCAGTATTATAGTAGTTATATTATTGTACATAGGAGCAGTATTATATTAGTTATATTCTTGTACATAGGAGCAGTATTATAGTAGTTATATTCTTGTACATGGGGCAGTATTATAGTAGTTATATTCTTGTACATAGGAGCAGTATTATAGTAGTTATATTCTTGTACATAGGAGCAGTATTATAGTAGTTATATTCTTGTACATAAGAGCAGTATTATAGTAGTTATATTCTTGTACATAAGAGCAGTATTATAGTAGTTATATTAGTGTACATAGGGGCAGTATTATAGTAGTTATATTCTTGTACATAGGAGCAGTATTATAGTAGTTATATTCTTGTACATAGGAGCAGTATTATACTAGTTATATTCTTGTACATAGAGCAGTATTATAGTAGTTATATTATTGTACATAGGGGCAGTATTATAGTAGTTATATTCTTGTACATAGGAGCAGTATTATAGAAGTTATATTCTTGTACATAAGAGCAGTATTATAGTAGTTATATTCTTGTACGTAAGAGCAGTATTATAGTAGTTATATTCTTGTACATAGGGGCAGTATTATAGTAGTTATATTCTTGTACATAGGGGCAGTATTATAGTAGTTATTTTCTTGTATATAGGGGGCAGTATTATAGTAGTTATATTCTTGTACATAGGAGCAGTATTATAGTAGTTATATTCTTGTACATAAGAGCAGTATTATAGTAGTTATATTCTTGTACATAAGAGCAGTATTATAGTAGTTATATTATTGTACATAGGGGCAGTATTATAGTAGTTACATTCTTGTACATAGGAGCAGTATTATAGTAGTTATATTCTTGTACATAGGAGCAGTATTATACTAGTTATATTCTTCTACATAGAGCAGTATTATAGTAGTTATATTATTGTACATAGGAGCAGTATTATAGTAGTTATATTCCTGTACATAGGGGCAGTATTATAGTAGTTATATTCTTGTACATAGGGGGCAGTATTATAGTAGTTATATTCTTGTACATAGGGGCAGTATTATAGTAGTTATATTCTTGTACATAGGAGCAGTATTATAGTAGTTATATTCTTGTACATAGGAGCAGTATTATAGTAGTTATATTCTTGTACATAGGAGCAGTATTATAGTAGTTATATTCTTGTATATAGGGGGCAGTGTTATAGTAGTTATTATTTCTATGAAGCAGTATTATAGTAGTTATATTCTTGTACATAGGAGCAGTTTTATAGTAGTTATATTCTTGTATATAGGAGCAGTATTATAGTAGTTATATTCTTGTACATAGGAGCAGTATTATAGTAGTTATATTCTTGTACATAGGAGCAGTATTATAGTAGTTATATTCTTGTACATAGGAGCAGTATTATAGTAGTTATATTCTTGTACATAGGAGCAGTATTATAGTAGTTATATTCTTGTACATAGGGGCAGTATTATAGTAGTTATATTCTTGTATATAGGAGCAGTATTATAGTAGTTATATTCCTGTACATAGGGGCAGTATTATAGTAGTTATATTGTTGTACATAGGAGCAGTATTATAGTAGTTATATTCTTGTACATAGGAGCAGTATTATAGTAGTTATATTCTTGTACATAGGGGCAGTATTATAGTAGTTATATTCTTGTATATAGGAGCAGTATTATAGTAGTTATATTCTTGTACATAGGGGCAGTATTATAGTAGTTATATTCTTGTACATAGGAGCAGTATTATAGTAGTTATATTATTGTACATAGGAGCAGTATTAAAGAAGTTATATTCTTGTACGTAAGAGCAGTATTATATTAGTTATATTCTTGTACATAGGGGGCAGTATTATAGTAGTTATATTCTTGTACATAGGGGCAGTATTATAGTAGTTATATTCTTGTACATAGGAGCAGTATTATAGTAGTTATATTCTTGTACATAGGAGCAGTATTATAGTAGTTATATTCTTGTATATAGGGGGCAGTGTTATAGTAGTTATTATTTCTATGAAGCAGTATTATAGTAGTTATATTCTTGTACATAGGAGCAGTATTATAGTAGTTATATTCTTGTATATAGGAGCATTATTATAGTAGTTATATTCTTGTACATAGGAGCAGTATTATAGTAGTTATATTCTTGTACATAGGAGCAGTATTATAGTAGTTATATTCTTGTACATAGGAGCAGTATTATACTAGTTATATTCTTCTACATAGAGCAGTATTATAGTAGTTATATTATTGTACACAGGAGCAGTATTATAGTAGTTATATTCTTGTACATAGGAGCAGAATTATAGTAGTTATATTCTTGTACATAGGAGCAGTATTATAGTAGTTATATTCTTGTACATAGGAGCAGTATTATAGTAGTTATATTCTTGTACATAGGAGCAGTATTATAGTAGTTATATTCTTGTACATAGGAGCAGTATTATAGTAGTTATATTCTTGTGCATAGGAGCAGTATTAGAGTAGTTACATTCTTGTACATAGAGCAGTATTATAGTAGTTATATTCTTGTACATAGGAGCAGTATTATATTAGTTATATTCTTGTATATAGGAGCAGTATTATAGTAGTTATATTCTTGTACATAGGGGCAGTATTATATTAGTTATATTCTTGTATATAGGAGCAGTATTATAGTAGTTATATTCTTGTACATAGGGGCAGTATTATAGTAGTTATATTCTTGTACATAGGAGCAGTATTATCGTAGTTATATTCTTGTACATAGGGGCAGTATTATAGTAGTTATTTTCTTGTATATAGGGGGCAGTGTTATAGTAGTTATATTCTTGTACATAGGAGCAGTATTATAGTAGTTATATTCTTGTACGTAAGAGCAGTATTATAGTAGTTATGTTATTGTACATAGGAGCAGTATTATAGTAGTTATATTATTGTACATAGGGGCAGTATTATAGTAGTTATATTATTGTACATAGGGGCAGTATTATAGTAGTTATATTCTTGTACATAGGAGCAGTATTATAGAAGTTATATTCTTGTACATAAGAGCAGTATTATAGTAGTTATATTCTTGTACGTAAGAGCAGTATTATAGTAGTTATATTCTTGTACAAAGGGGCAGTATTATAGTAGTTATATTCTTGTACATAGGGGCAGTATTATAGTAGTTATTTTCTTGTATATAGGGGGCAGTATTATAGTAGTTATATCCTTGTACATAGGAGCAGTATTATAGTAGTTATATTCTTGTACATAAGAGCAGTATTATAGTAGTTATATTCTTGTACATAAGAGCAGTATTATAGTAGTTATATTATTGTACATAGGGGCAGTATTATAGTAGTTATATTCTTGTACATAGGAGCAGTATTATAGTAGTTATATTCTTGCACATAGGAGCAGTATTATAGTTGTTATATTCTTGTACATAGGAGCAGTATTATAGAAGTTATATTCTTGTGCATAAGAGCAGTATTATAGTAGTTATATTCTTGTGCGTAAGAGCAGTATTATAGTAGTTATATTCTTGTACATAGGGGCAGTATTATAGTAGTTATTTTCTTGTATATAGGGGGCAGTATTATAGTAGTTATATTCTTGTACATAGGAGCAGTATTATAGTAGTTATATTCTTGTACATAGGAGCAGTATTATAGAAGTTATATTCTTGTGCATAAGAGCAGTATTATAGTAGTTATATTCCTGTACGTAAGAGCAGTATTATAGTAGTTATATTCTTGTACATAGGGGCAGTATTATAGTAGTTATTTTCTTGTATATAGGGGGCAGTATTATAGTAATTATATTCTTGTACATAGGAGCAGTATTATAGTAGTTATATTCTTGTACAAAGGAGCAATATTATAGTAGTTATATTCTTGTATATAGGAGCAGTATTATAGTAGTTATTTTATTGTACATAAGGGCAGTATTATAGTAGTTATATTCTTGTACATAGGGGCAGTATTAAAGAAGTTATATTCTTGTACGTAAGAGCAGTATTATAGTAGTTATATTCTTGTACATTGGAGCAGTATTATAGTAGTTATATTCTTGTACATAGGAGCAGTATTATAGTAGTTATATTATTGTACATAGGAGCAGTATTATAGTAGTTATTTTCTTGTATATAGGGGGCAGTATTATAGTAGTTATATTCTTGTACATAGGAGCAGTATTATAGTAGTTATATTCTTGTACTTAGGGGCAGTATTATAGTAGTTATTTTATTGTACATCGGGGCAGTATTATAGTAGTTATATTCTTGTACATAGGGGGAGTATTAAAGAAGTTATATTCTTGTACATAAGAGCAGTATTATAGTAGTTATATTCTTCTACATTGGAGCAGTATTATAGTAGTTATATTCTTGTACATAGGAGCAGTATTATAGTAGTTATATTCTTGTACATAGGGGCAGTATTATAGTAGTTATTTTCTTGTATATAGGGGGCAGTATTATAGTAGTTATATTCTTGTACATAGGAGCAGTATTATAGTAGTTATATTCTTGTACTTAGGGGCAGTATTATAGTAGTTATTTTATTGTACATCGGGGCAGTATTATAGTAGTTATATTCTTGTACATAGGGGCAGTATTAAAGAAGTTATATTCTTGTACGTAAGAGCAGTATTATAGTAGTTATATTTTTGTACATAGGAGCAGTATTATAGTAGTTATATTCTTGTACATAGGAGCAGTATTATAGTAGTTATATTATTGTACATTGGGGCAGTATTAAAGTAGTTATATTCTTGTACGTAAGAGCAGTATTATATTAGTTATATTCTTGTACATAGGGGGCAGTATTATAGTAGTTATATTCTTGTACATAGGGGCAGTATTATAGTAGTTATATTCTTGTACATAGGAGCAGTATTATAGTAGTTATATTCTTGTACATAGGAGCAGTATTATAGTAGTTATATTCTTGTACATAGGAGCAGTATTATAGTAGTTATATTCTTGTATATAGGGGGCAGTGTTATAGTAGTTATTATTTCTATGAAGCAGTATTATAGTAGTTATATTCTTGTACATAGGAGCAGTATTATAGTAGTTATATTCTTGTATATAGGAGCAGTATTATAGTAGTTATATTCTTGTACATAGGAGCAGTATTATAGTAGTTATATTCTTGTACATAGGAGCAGTATTATAGTAGTTATATTCTTGTACATAGGAGCAGTATTATAGTAGTTATATTCTTGTACATAGGGGCAGTATTATAGTAGTTATATTCTTGTATATAGGAGCAGTATTATAGTAGTTATATTCCTGTACATAGGGGCAGTATTATAGTAGTTATATTCTTGTACATAGTAGCAGTATTATAGTAGTTATATTCTTGTACATAGGAGCAGTATTATAGTAGTTATATTCTTGTACATAGGGGCAGTATTATAGTAGTTATATTCTTGTATATAGGAGCAGTATTATAGTAGTTATATTCTTGTACATAGGGGCAGTATTATAGTAGTTATATTATTGTACATAGGAGCAGTATTAAAGAAGTTATATTCTTGTACGTAAGAGCAGTATTATATTAGTTATATTCTTGTACATAGGGGGCAGTATTATAGTAGTTATATTCTTGTACATAGGGGCAGTATTATAGTAGTTATATTCTTGTACATAGGAGCAGTATTATAGTAGTTATATTCTTGTACATAGGAGCAGTATTATAGTAGTTATATTCTTGTATATAGGGGGCAGTGTTATAGTAGTTATTATTTCTATGAAGCAGTATTATAGTAGTTATATTCTTGTACATAGGAGCAGTATTATAGTAGTTATATTCTTGTATATAGGAGCAGTATTATAGTAGTTATATTCTTGTACATAGGAGCAGTATTATAGTAGTTATATTCTTGTACATAGGAGCAGTATTATAGTAGTTATATTCTTGTACATAGGAGCAGTATTATAGTAGTTATATTCTTGTACATAGGAGCAGTATTATAGTAGTTATATTCTTGTACATAGGAGCAGTATTATAGAAGTTATATTCTTGTGCATAAGAGCAGTATTATAGTAGTTATATTCTTGTACGTAAGAGCAGTATTATAGTAGTTATATTCTTGTACATAGGGGCAGTATTATAGTAGTTATTTTCTTGTATATAGGGGGCAGTATTATAGTAGTTATATTCTTGTACATAGGAGCAGTATTATAGTAGTTATATTCTTGTACAAAGGAGCAATATTATAGTAGTTATATTCTTGTATATAGGAGCAGTATTATAGTAGTTATTTTATTGTACATAAGGGCAGTATTATAGTAGTTATATTCTTGTACATAGGGGCAGTATTAAAGAAGTTATATTCTTGTACGTAAGAGCAGTATTATAGTAGTTATATTCTTGTACATTGGAGCAGTATTATAGTAGTTATATTCTTGTACATAGGAGCAGTATTATAGTAGTTATATTATTGTACATAGGAGCAGTATTATAGTAGTTATTTTCTTGTATATAGGGGGCAGTATTATAGTAGTTATATTCTTGTACATAGGAGCAGTATTATAGTAGTTATATTCTTGTACTTAGGGGCAGTATTATAGTAGTTATTTTATTGTACATCGGGGCAGTATTATAGTAGTTATATTCTTGTACATAGGGGGAGTATTAAAGAAGTTATATTCTTGTACATAAGAGCAGTATTATAGTAGTTATATTCTTGTACATTGGAGCAGTATTATAGTAGTTATATTCTTGTACATAGGAGCAGTATTATAGTAGTTATATTCTTGTACATAGGGGCAGTATTATAGTAGTTATTTTCTTGTATATAGGGGGCAGTATTATAGTAGTTATATTCTTGTACATAGGAGCAGTATTATAGTAGTTATATTCTTGTACTTAGGGGCAGTATTATAGTAGTTATTTTATTGTACATCGGGGCAGTATTATAGTAGTTATATTCTTGTACATAGGGGCAGTATTAAAGAAGTTATATTCTTGTACATAAGAGCAGTATTATAGTAGTTATATTCTTGTACATTGGAGCAGTATTATAGTAGTTATATTCTTGTACATAGGAGCAGTATTATAGTAGTTATATTCTTGTACATAGGGGCAGTATTATAGTAGTTATTTTCTTGTATATAGGGGGCAGTATTATAGTAGTTATATTCTTGTACATAGGAGCAGTATTATAGTAGTTATATTCTTGTACTTAGGGGCAGTATTATAGTAGTTATTTTATTGTACATCGGGGCAGTATTATAGTAGTTATATTCTTGTACATAGGGGCAGTATTAAAGAAGTTATATTCTTGTACGTAAGAGCAGTATTATAGTAGTTATATTTTTGTACATAGGAGCAGTATTATAGTAGTTATATTCTTGTACATAGGAGCAGTATTATAGTAGTTATATTATTGTACATAGGGGCAGTATTAAAGTAGTTATATTCTTGTACGTAAGAGCAGTATTATATTAGTTATATTCTTGTACATAGGGGGCAGTATTATAGTAGTTATATTCTTGTACATAGGGGCAGTATTATAGTAGTTATATTCTTGTACATAGGAGCAGTATTATAGTAGTTATATTCTTGTACATAGGAGCAGTATTATAGTAGTTATATTCTTGTATATAGGAGCAGTATTATAGTAGTTATATTCTTGTACATAGGAGCAGTATTATAGTAGTTATATTCTTGTACATAGGAGCAGTATTATAGTAGTTATATTCTTGTACATAGGAGCAGTATTATAGTAGTTATATTCTTGTACATAGGAGCAGTATTATAGTAGTTATATTCTTGTACATAGGGGGCAGTATTATAGTAGTTATATTCTTGTACATAGGGGCAGTATTACAGTAGTTATATTCTTGTACATAGGAGCAGTATTATAGTAGTTATATTCTTGTACATAGGAGCAGTATTATAGTAGTTATATTCTTGTATATAGGGGGCAGTGTTATAGTAGTTATTATTTCTATGAAGCAGTATTATAGTAGTTATATTCTTGTACATAGGAGCAGTATTATAGTAGTTATATTCTTGTATATAGGAGCAGTATTATAGTAGTTATATTCTTGTACATAGGAGCAGTATTATAGTAGTTATATTCTTGTACATAGGAGCAGTATTATAGTAGTTATATTCTTGTACATATGAGCAGTATTATAGTAGTTATATTCTTGTACATAGGAGCAGTATTATAGTAGTTATATTCTTGTACATAGGGGCAGTATTATAGTAGTTATATTCTTGTATATAGGAGCAGTATTATAGTAGTTATATTCCTGTACATAGGGGCAGTATTATAGTAGTTATATTCTTGTACATAGGAGCAGTATTATAGTAGTTATATTCTTGTACTTAGGGGCAGTATTATAGTAGTTATTTTATTGTACATCGGGGCAGTATTATAGTAGTTATATTCTTGTACATAGGGGCAGTATTAAAGAAGTTATATTCTTGTACGTAAGAGCAGTATTATAGTAGTTATATTTTTGTACATAGGAGCAGTATTATAGTAGTTATATTCTTGTACATAGGAGCAGTATTATAGTAGTTATATTATTGTACATAGGGGCAGTATTAAAGTAGTTATATTCTTGTACATAGGAGCAGTATTAAAGAAGTTATATTCTTGTACGTAAGAGCAGTATTATATTAGTTATATTCTTGTACATGGGGGGCAGTAATATAGTAGTTATATTCTTGTACATAGGGGCAGTATTATAGTAGTTATATTCTTGTACATAGGAGCAGTATTATAGTAGTTATATTCTTGTACATAGGAGCAGTATTATAGTAGTTATATTTTTGTATATAGGGGGCAGTGTTATAGTAGTTATTATTTCTATGAAGCAGTATTATAGTAGTTATATTCTTGTACATAGGAGCAGTATTATAGTAGTTATATTCTTGTATATAGGAGCAGTATTATAGTAGTTATATTCTTGTACATAGGAGCAGTATTATAGTAGTTATATTCTTGTACATAGGAGCAGTATTATAGTAGTTATATTCTTGTACATAGGAGCAGTATTATAGTAGTTACATTCTTGTACATAGGAGCAGTATTATAGTAGTTATATTCTAGTACATAGGGGCAGTATTATAGTAGTTATATTCTTGTATATAGGAGCAGTATTATAGTAGTTGTATTCTTGTATATAGGAGCAGTATTATAGTAGTTATATTCTTGTACATAGGAGCAGTATTATAGTAGTTATATTCTTGTACATAGGGGCAGTATTATAGTAGTTATATTCTTGTATATAGGAGCAGTATTATAGTAGTTATATTCTTGTACATAGGGGCAGTATTATAGTAGTTATATTCTTGTACATAGGAGCAGTATTATAGTAGTTATATTCTTGTACATAGGGAGCAGTATTATAGTAGTTATATTCTTGTACATAGGAAGCAGTATTATAGTAGTTATATTCTTGTACATAGGGGCAGTATTATAGTAGTTATATTCTTGTACATAGGGGCAGTATTATAGTAGTTATATTCTTGTACATAGGGAGCAGTATTATAGCAGTTATATTCTTGTACATAGGGAGCAGTATTATATTAGTTATATTCTTGTACATAGGAGCAGTATTATAGTAGTTATATTCTTGTATATAGGGGCAGTATTATAGTAGTTATATTCTTGTACATAGGGAGCAGTATTATATTAGTTATATTCTTGTATATAGGAGCAGTATTATAGTAATTATATTCTTGTATATAGGGAGCAGTATTATAGTAGTTATTATTTCTATGGAGCAGTATTATATTAGTGATATTTCTGAACTTACAGTGGAGGGCAGTATTATGTTAGATTCTTGCACTTTATTTGTTGATGTTGCGCCATGTTTTATAGTCTATTATAACATTATTAGTGGTTTTTCTCTCTGCAGGGAGGATAATATTACGGGTGAAATTGGTGTCTTCTCCCACCACGAACTTTGCTGTTGCAATGAGAGACCTTTTACAGCAGGTAATTCCAGTTTTTATGAACACCTATGAGAATTCTGTGACATTTTTGCAGTATTATAAGATGATTCTTTGCAGAAGGAATATTGCAGAGTAGTTACTGGAGGAAAGGAAGAAGCACAATTATATCCTAACTTGGTTCTTCCCAGCGACCTATAAATTGCACGTATAGTGACATGTAAAAGAACAGTTACACATGTTAAAGATGAAATGATCCCTAAAAGGGCTAAAGTTATAGATGACACATTTCATTTGTATTTTAGGGGAAAACAAACAAGGAAAAAAATATATGTTCATGTTTATACATTTTAAAAATTAGAAAAAGGAAAATGGGTCGGTGCAAAAGTTTGGGCTCCCTGCATGGTTAGTACCTAGTAGCGCCCCCTTTTGCACGTATCACAGCTTGTAAACACTTTTTGTAGCCAGACAAGAGTCTTTCAGTTCTTGTTTTAGGGATCTGTACCTGATCTTATGACCTTACTATTTGGCGCCCGCTCTTGTATCTTTGTGGGGCTTACGCTGCATTATCATAGTAGCGGTAATTGGATCATTGATTGGAAGTCGTGATCATCTCTAGTAGTTCTTTAGGCTACTCTTCCTGTTAGGGAATAATATGAGATGATGAATTCTCTATTTTCATGGTCACACATCCTATAGTTTTGGTATTTGCACGTTGAGCAGATAGAGCCGGGTAGTGTATTTGAAAGTTGCAATAAATGTGCGGACCAGTAGGCGGCACTGTACCCTAGGATTAGATCTGGCCTGTCACTGTGGTATAAAGTCCTAATGGAGAACCTTCCCTCCTCAGACTTGTCTCCTCCTCGATCAGCAGATTCCCGCAGAAGATGTGACTGTGTCCTGGGCTCAGCAGATGTTCCTGCCGTGCCTCACCATCATGGAAATGGGATTTTAGATTGCTCCTCACCATTCGCTGGATATTCATTTTCTAGTCAAGACAGCCTGTCTCCTCCATACATCTGTGACCTTGTCTCCCGATACTTTCCAGCACGCAACCTCCGATCCTCACAAGATCTCCTTCTCTACTCCCCTCTTATCTCCTCTTCCCACAATTGTATACAAGATTTCTCTCGCGTATCACCCCTACTCTGGAATTCTCTACCACAACACATCAGACTCTCACCTACCATCGAAACCTTCAAAAAGAGCCTGAAGACCCACCTCTTCCGACAAGCCTACAACCTGCAGTAACCACCGATCGACCAAACCGCTGCATGACCAGCTCTACCCTCACCTACTGTATCCTCACCCATCCCTTGTAGATTGTGAGCCCTCGCGGGCAGGGTCCTCTCCTGTACCAGTTATGACTTGTAATGTTCAGGATTATTGTACCTGTTTTTATTATGTATACCCCTCCTCACTTGTAAAGCACCATGGAATAAATGGCGCTATAATAATAAATAATCATAATAATAATAGTCGTGATCTGCCGAGGATACCGTGCTCATTTGGCCATTTTAGAACTGTGTGAAGAGCCCACAAGTCACTCTTCTCATGGGATGTGTAGTTAATGTAAATGCCTCTTTAAAAAAAAAAGTAGAAAAAAATATAATAAAGCAGAAAAGACTACAGAGAATCCGATAGGTAATAATAAAAAAAATATTAATATTTAGGATTGGCGATCAACTCTTATGCCCCCCACTGTGACCATTCCTGACCGGCCCAGCCAGAGCCCGGACCTAAACCCAACTGAGCATCTCTGGAGAGACCTGAAAATTGTGTCCACCAAAAACCTGTAAATAATCAAGTGGCCAAGAAACAGCTGGCGGTTGTAGATTCGCTGGTGTTTTGCGCAAAGTAGTATGGGTATAATGGAGTATCGAGGAACACAGTGCGCACGCATAAGCCCGCGCACGAGCTGTAGATGTAATGGAGTGTCTTTGCAAATGGTGCACCAATATGGCCACCAAATATTGCAGTGCGCACGCGCAAATCCACGCGTGCGCAGTTGATAAGACGATGTCTCTGATGGCCATAATGTTGGTAAGGACTAGTGATGAGCGAGTATACTCGGTGCTTGGGTTTTCCTCAGCACGCTCGGGTGATCTCCGAGTATTTGTTAGTGTTCGAAGAATTAGTTTTCATCCCGGCAGCTGAATGATTTACAGCTACTAGCCAGGCTGAGTACATGTGGGGATTCTCTAGCAAACAGGCAACCCCCACATGTACTCAGGCTGTCTAATAGTTGTAAATCATTCAGCTGCCGGGATGAAAACGAAATCTCCGAACACTAACAAATACTCGGAGACCACCCGAGCGTGCTGAGGAAAACCTGAGCAACGAGTATACTTACTCATCATTAGTAAGGACGGCAAAAAGATGGCGCTCCATAACAAAGATAATTAATCAGGGGACTTTGGATTCCAAGTGGGGCTAGAGATGGCGCTCACCGGGTGCTCAGAAGCCTTACGCAAGACATCTAGCAAGCTTTTAGAGAATTAGTAAGTTAAGGGCGATACAGGGTGGATGAAAAGATATCTTACTAAATACATATGCACAAAATAGCCATAAAAATAAAATTACACAAGAAAAATGAAGAAATGAAAAAGCAAAAAGTTTGCAAGTGGATAAATATACAGTGGGGCAAAAAAGTATTTAGTCAGTCAGCAATAGTGCAAGTTCCACCACTTAAAAAGATGAGAGGCGTCTGTAATTTACATCATAGGTAGACCTCAACTATGGGAGACAAACTGAGAAAAAAAAATCCAGAAAATCACATTGTCTGTTTTTTTAACATTTTATTTGCATATTATGGTGGAAAATAAGTATTTGGTCAGAAACAAACAATCAAGATTTCTGGCTCTCACAGACCTGTAACTTCTTCTTTAAGAGTCTCCTCTTTCCTCCACTCATTACCTGTAGTAATGGCACCTGTTTAAACTTGTTATCAGTATAAAAAGACACCTGTGCACACCCTCAAACAGTCTGACTCCAAACTCCACTATGGTGAAGACCAAAGAGCTGTCAAAGGACACCAGAAACAAAATTGTAGCCCTGCACCAGGCTGGGAAGACTGAATCTGCAATAGCCAACCAGCTTGGAGTGAAGAAATCAACAGTGGGAGCAATAATTAGAAAATGGAAGACATACAAGACCACTGATAATCTCCCTCGATCTGGGGCTCCACGCAAAATCTCACCCCGTGGGGTCAGAATGATCACAAGAACGGTGAGCAAAAATCCCAGAACCATGCGGGGGGACCTAGTGAATGAACTGCAGAGAGCTGGGACCAATGTAACAAGGCCTACCATAAGTAACACACTACGCCACCATGGACTCAGATCCTGCAGTGCCAGACGTGTCCCACTGCTTAAGCCAGTACATGTCCGGGCCCGTCTGAAGTTTGCTAGAGAGCATTTGGATGATCCAGAGGAGTTTTGGGAGAATGTCCTATGGTCTGATGAAACCAAACTGGAACTGTTTGGTAGAAACACAACTTGTCGTGTTTGGAGGAAAAAGAATACTGAGTTGCATCCATCAAACACCATACCTACTGTAAAGCATGGTGGTGGAAACATCATGCTTTGGGGCTGTTTCTCTGCAAAGGGGCCAGGACGACTGATCCGGGTACATGAAAGAATGAATGGTGTTGTGAATTCTGTGGCAGAGCTCCCTCCTGTGGTCACAAGTGGTACTTTGGCTGGTTCTCTCTGTGAGCTTCCGTTGGTGGAGGAAAGTGGTACTGCGGCTTCTGAGTTTCCTTCCTCAGGTGATGTGGTGAAGTCGTTAGGTGCTGCTCTATTTAACTCCACCTAGTGCTTTGATCCTGGCCTCCAGTCAATGTTCTAGTATTGGACCTGTTTCCTCCTGGATCTTTCCTGTGGCCTGCTGCTCTGCATAGCTAAGTTCCTCTTTGCTATTTGTTTGCTGTTTTTTTCTGTCCAGCTTGTCAATTTGTTTTTTTTCTGCTTGCTGGAAGCTCTGGGACGCAGAGGGTGTACCTCCGTGCCGTTAGTTCGGTACGGAGGGTCTTTTTGCCCCCTTTGCATGGTTTTTTGTAGGGTTTTGTGTTGACCGCAAAGTTACCTTTCCTATCCTCGCTCTGTTCAGAAAGTTGGGCCTCACTTTGCTAAATCTATTTCATCTCTACGTTTGTCTTTTCATCTTAACTCACAGTCATTATATGTGGGGGCTGCCTTTTCCTTTGGGGTATTTCTCTGAGGCAAGGTAGGCTTATTTTCTATCTTCAGGCTAGCTAGTTTCTCAGGCCGTGCCGAGTTGCATAGGGAGCGTTAGGCGCAATCCATGGCTTCCTTTAGTGTGGTTGGAGAGGATTAGGGATTGCGGTCAACAGAGTTCCCACGTCTCAGAGCTCGTTCTTGTTTTTTGGGTTATTGCCAGGTCACTGTATGTGCGCTGACCTCTATGTCCATTGTGGTACTGAATTACCTTTCATAACAGAATGGGGCCATGTATCGTGCGATTTTGAGTGCAAACCTCCTTCCATCAGCAAGGGCATTGAAGATGAAACGTGGCTGGGTCTTTCAACATGACAATGATCCAAAGCACACCGCCAGGGCAACGAAGGAGTGGCTTCGTAAGAAGCATTTCAAGGTCCTGGAGTGGCCTAGCCAGTCTCCAGATCTCAACCCTATAGAAAACCTTTGGAGGGAGTTGAAAGTCCGTGTTGCCCAGCGAAAAGCCAAAAACATCACTGCTCTAGAGGAGATCTGCATGGAGGAATGGGCCAACATACCAACAACAGTTTGTGGCAACCTTGTGAAGACTTGCAGAAAACGTTTGACCTCTGTCATTGCCAACAAAGGATATATTACAAAGTATTGAGATGAAATTTTGTTTCTGACCAAATACTTATTTTCCACCATAATATGCAAATAAAATGTTAAAAAAACAGACAATGTGATTTTCTGGATTTTTTTTCTCAATTTGTCTCCCATAGTTGAGGTCTACCTATGATGTAAATTACAGACGCCTCTCATCTTTTTAAGTGGTGGAACTTGCACTATTGCTGACTGACTAAATACTTTTTTGCCCCACTGTATATGTTTCTGGGAATAGTATGTAAATTATATGTAGCAAATTATTATACGGATGACCGTGGCCCAAAGCAGACGGAAAACAATTCATGTGCTAGTATTAAAGTGTATCTGGAAATAGAGAATCCTAAAGATATACAAAATTCTATTTATTCATGAATAGAGTTATACAGCACCAATGGAAAGTGCCCCAATACACACGAATAGCTCAAATATGATAGATGGCAAGAGATAAAAAGTAAAAAAAAAAAAAAGGACTTCATAAAAGTAGCACTCATGTAATGGATCCCATTTGGTGATCCCTGTGCATTGCATGCTACTTTCTTCTCCCTTTTTTGGTTATGCATCACTTTAGCATGTAACGGGAGATCCCTATCAATGGTGCCCTCCATTCTTTGTTATATATATAACTAGATTAACCAGAGACCACAAAAACTCTGACGCAAGTTTCGCCTTGGCTTTCTCAGGGGGTAATTTTTGAAGATGAAGTCATTATTTAAACTACATCTAACCAATGAAGATGATGATGGTATCAGGTGGAGGATTTGATTGAATGACCAGTGAATCTAAGATTTGTAAATTTGCTGGTTTTCTAATGTGAGCTCTATACTATGCACACCAGAAATGACAAATGATACCTCTCCAGGTGAAACGCAGGTTATAGTAATGGACCATTTGTTTCACTGTGGAGCACGTCTCATGGAAGTAATGTGCGCGCTCAAAGTTTGAGCCCTGTGCTGTACACCAGGTCAGATGTGTGCAGGCAGCAGTAGAGCCAACGGTCAACAGTAGGTGGTAGGGAAGGGAACGTAAAGAATTTGAACGGAACATATAACGACAAGAGATGACGTCTGCCCTACAAATGAGAGCGGCGCACAAACAATAGATAGTGAGGAAAATATGTGTTCCAGGGATGAAATGCATGGGCTTGGAAACTGGTCTTGGATATAAAAGACTGCAATGAGGAGTCCACATATATATGAAGTGATAAAATGATGTGAAAATAATAAAAAAAATATCTAAAAATACCTTATAAATAATGAGCAATAAGGTGAACTAATATATCAATACATACAAAATAGATAAATATATAAAGGTGTCACAACTCACAAGCATTGTACCAAAAACAATAGCACAAAGGATCCTATATAACGAATATAGTAAATATCAATAATAAATATAAACAATAATATCTAATAATAATAATAATAATAATAGCTAATAATAAGAAAATATGGTAAAAAAAAACACGGCATACAAGCGCACGGATGAGAGCAAACTAACATAGATAACGTGGCTTATGTGGGCACGTCACAAGCTAATAAAAGACAGCAAAAGATTCATTCCTATATTGATGAAATATATACATTGTAGAATCGAGAGGTAATGTGAAGACAATGTAATACAATGATGAATATCAGATGTTGGGAAGGGGCAGTGACTGATGAAAATGTCAAAAAAGATGTTATCTGATGAATTATTGGAAAAAAAAGAAAGAAAATCATATAAGCAATAAGACGGATATCCAGAAAAGCGGTGTTGGTTCTACCCAATTTGTAGGTTTAGTCTATGTTCTTATGTTTTTTCCTTAAATGGGTAATGAAGAGACTAATATCCTCAGCTGACCTCTCCCAAACGCAGAGGACATCGTCAATAAAACTGCCCCAGTAATGAACATTTGTAATTAATGGTATTGGTAAAGTGAATATCTTCCTCTCCCATAACCCCATGAAACAAATTAGCATATGAGGGGGTAAAAGCCGTCCCCATTGCTGTACCCTAGAGCTGATTTAGATGTAGAGGTAGGTAGGGAAATTTTTATGTATAAATCCCAAGAGTTTCACCTGCCTGTTCTGCATAGGGACAATTTTTGTCAGCTCAGCAAGCAATTCCTCTTCTTCATTTCACCTCTCGTCAGGGTAGCACCTTCTCTTCTGCTCTGCACTGTTGACAGGGCATCACTGCCAATACCATGCTGATTGACAGGCTGCTCCCCTCAGTTAGGTAGCATGGAGTCATCTGTCAATCAGCATGACATGGGCAGTGACACCCCGTTGACAGCGCAGAGCAGAAGACAACACGCTGGTCTGTTGACTTGATGTCAGCAAAAGCAGAGGAGTAACCAGCAAGATTACTGGTACCACAAGATACTCTGAGCCCACAGAAATCATTGTGGGGCAGAACAGGCAAGTAGTCAGCAACTACCGGGCTATAAGTTTATAGCCCTTTAGGCGAAAATAGTAACAGTCTCTGATAACTCCGTTAAATTACAGACCTCACCCTTAATTTTGGACATAAAGAGAAGTTGATGAACGACTTCCAGACCATCTTGTGTTGGATCAATGTGTGAAAAGATTCAATGTCACACGTGACCAAAAACATGACTTCTTTTAAGTGTAGAAGACCATCGATCTCCCGTAAGACATCGTCGGTATATTGGAGATATGAATGCAAAGTGTCGGCTAAGGGTGAAGGCTGCGACCAATGAGCTCATATACGTAATCACACCTTATTTCCCTAACTGACAGGACGGCTGGCTGGACACGTTCTACTTTTATTCCTGCTCATCCAGTTATGTTGTCGATAAGAGGATGATGAAGGATTACAGGCGAGTCCTCGGTAACGTCTACAATCCCGCACCTAAATACAGTTTTCCTTTGATTTTTGTGATGAGTTTTTTATTGTCGTTTTGCAGTTTTTTTTCCCACTCCACTGAATTTTTGAAACCACTAGTGGTTTTTTTTTTTTTAAAGCAAAAATGATGACAAAACGCTCCAAATTCACTTGTATTGTACAAACCTGCTGACATATGAACGTCTTCACGGCAATTTTTTTTTCAGATACTTCAAAATACTTTTTGTGAAAGGATTTTAAATGTTTGTCTTCTACATCCTCTGTGTATCACCGTACATAGGAAAGTGCAGAAAAGATCCATCAGTGAACGATCTTGGAAGTTTATTTATGACTATTTGTCAGAAATCAGCTTAGAAGAACAAGCGATTTCCTGGTAATTCATTCTGAAATCTGCTATGTACTGTGATACAAACAGGCTGTAGAAGACAAATGTCACAACATTTTTCATAAAATCCTATTGCAACACTTATTTTATTCAATAACGCAGATTAAAGTAAAAAATATATATTTTACTCGACAAACTTCCACAAGTTAAAGATAACCAACAAAGGTTTACTGATCGCCGCCTGCTCCCTCGCTGATTCTCCAGCACTGCCTCTGGCGTTTGCTGCAGTAGTGATGCAAAGACTACAGCACATGTGACCGCTGCAAACAATCGCCAGGCTAAGCTAGCTTCTACAAGACCAGTGAACACCTTCAGCCGATCATCAATGACGGGGGCAATGATGGAAAGCGGTGCCATCTGGCATTGAGCTCTATGATCTCAAGAGTCTGTGCCGCTGTTCGGTCTCCAGAATCAGAGCCCTGTACTCTAGGTAATCAGTTCTTGTGCTGCTGAGGTTTCCAGGGTCTGCAGCTCTCAATCTGTGACTGAAAACATATTCTGCACACTCAGATGCAATACTCTGTGCTGCTTCAGATACTCTGTGCTGCTTCAGATACTCTGCTGCTGGAGATACTCTGTGCTGCTTCAGATACTCTGTGCTGCTTCAGATACTCTGTGCTGCTGGAGATACTCTGTGCTGCTGGAGATACTCTGTGCTGTTTCAGATACTCTGTGCTGCTTCAGATACTCTGTGCTGCTGGAGATACTCTGTGCTGCTGGAGATACTCTGTGCTGTTTCAGATACTCTGTGCTGCTTCAGATACTCTGTGCTTCTTCAGATACTCTGTGCTGCTGGAGATACTCTGTGCTACTTCAGATACTCTGTGCTGCTTCAGATACTCTGTGCTTCTTCAGATACTCTGAGCTGCTTCAGATACTCTGAGCTGCTGGAGATACTCTGTGCTGCTGGAGATACTCTGTGCTGTTTCATATACTTTGTGCTGCTTCAGATACTCTGTGCTTCTTCAGATACTCTGTGCTGCTGGAGATACTCTGTGCTGCTTCAGATACTCTGTGCTGCTTCAGATACTCTGTGCTTCTTCAGATACTCTGAGCTGCTTCAGATACTCTGTGCTGCTGGAAATACTCTGTGCTGCTGGAGATACTCTGTGCTGCTGGAGATACTCTGTGCTGCTGGAGATACTCTGTGCTGCTGGAGATACTCTGTGCTGCTGGAGATACTCTGTGCTGCTTCAGATACTCTGTGCTGCTTCAGATACTCTGTGCTGCTGGAAATACTCTGTGCTGCTGGAGATACTCTGTGCTGCTTCAGATACTCTGTGCTGCTTCAGATACTCTGTGCTGCTTCAGATACTCTGTGCTGCTGGAAATACTCTGTGCTGCTGGAGATACTCTGTGCTGCTGGAGATACTCTGTGCTGCTTCAGATACTTTGTGCTGCTTCAGATACTCTGTGCTGCTGGAGATACTCTGTGCTGCTTCAGATATTCTGTGCTGCTGGAGATACTCTGTGCTGCTGGAGATACTCTGTGCTGCTTCAGATACTCTGTGCTGCTTCAGATACTCTGTGCTGCTTCAGATACTCTGTGCTGCTGGAAATACTCTGTGCTGCTGGAGATACTCTGTGCTGCTTCAGATACTCTGTGCTGCTTCAGATACTCTGTGCTGCTTCAGATACTCTGTGCTGCTTCAGATACGCTGAGCTGCTTTAGTTACTCTTTGCTGCTTCAAATGCTCTGTGCTGCTGGAAATACACTGTGCTGCTTCAGATACTCAGTGCTGCTTCAGATACTCTGTGCTGCTTCAGATACGCTGAGCTGCTTTAGATACTCTTTGCTGCTTCAAATGCTCTGTGCTGCTGGAAATACACTGTGCTGCTTCAGATACTCTGTGCTGCTTCAGATACGCTGAGCTGCTTTAGATACTCTTTGCCATTTCAAATGCTCTGTGCTGCTTCAGATACTCTGGGCTGCTTCAGATACTCTGTGCTGCTTCAGATACTCTGTGCTGCTGGAGATACTCTGTGCTGTTTCAGATACTCTGTGCTTCTTCAGATACTCTGTGCTGCTGGAGATACTCTGTGCTGCTTCAGATACTCTGTGCTGCTTCAGATAGTAACATAGTAACATAGTTAGTAAGGCCGAAAAAAGACATTTGTCCATCCAGTTCAGCCTATATTCCATCATAATAAATCCCCAGATCTACGTCCTTCTACAGAACCTAATTGTATGATACAATATTGTTCTGCTCCAGGAAGGCATCCAGGCCTCTCTTGAACCCCTCGACTGAGTTCGCCATCACCACCTCCTCAGGCAAGCAATTCCAGATTCTCACTGCCCTAACAGTAAAGAATCCTCTTCTATGTTGGTGGAAAAACCTTCTCTCCTCCAGACGCAAAGAATGCCCCCTTGTGCCCGTCACCTTCCTTGGTATAAACAGATCCTCAGCGAGATATTTGTATTGTCCCCTTATATACTTATACATGGTTATTAGATCGCCCATCAGTCGTCTTTTTTCTAGACTAAATAATCCTAATTTCGCTAATCTATCTGGGTATTGTAGTTCTCCCATCCCCTTTATTAATTTTGTTGCCCTCCTTTGTACTCTCTCTAGTTCCATTATATCCTTGCTGAGCACCGGTGCCCAAAACTGGACACAGTACTCCATGTGCGGTCTAACTAGGGATTTGTACAGAGGCAGTATAATGCTCTCATCATGTGTATCCAGACCTCTTTTAATGCACCCCATGATCCTGTTTGCCTTGGCAGCTGCTGCCTGGCACTGGCTGCTCCAGGTAAGTTTATCATTAACTAGGATCCCCAAGTCCTTCTCCCTGTCAGATTTACCCAGATACTCTGTGCTGTTTCAGATACTCTGTGCTGCTTCAGATACTTTGTGCTGCTTCAGATACTCTGTGCTTCTTCAGATACTCTGTGCTGCTTCAGATACTCTGTGCTGCTGGAGATACTCTGTGCTGTTTCAGATACTTTGTGCTGCTTCAGATACTCTGTGCTGCTGGAAATACTCTGTACTGCTTCAGATACTTTGTGCTGCTTCAGATACTCTGTGCTGCTGGAGATACTCTGTGCTGCTTCAGATACTCTGTGCTGCTGGAGATACTCTGTGCTGCTGGAGATACTCTGCGCTGCTTCAGATACTCTGTGCTGCTTCAGATACTCTGTGCTGCTGGAAATACTCTGTGCTGCTGGAGATACTCTGTGCTGCTGGAGATACTCTGTGCTGCTTCAGCTACTCTGTGCTGCTGGAGATACTCTGTGCTGCTGGAGATACTCTGTGCTGTTTCAGATACTCTGTGCTGTTTCAGATACTCTGTGCTGCTGGAGATACTCTGTACTGCTTCAGATACTTTGTGCTGCTTCAGATACTCTGTGCTGCTGGAGATACTCTGTGCTGCTTCAGATACTCTGTGCTGCTGGAGATACTCTGTGCTGCTGGAGATACTCTGTGCTGCTTCAGATACTCTGTGCTGCTTCAGATACTCTGTGCTGCTGGAGATACTCTGTGCTGCTGGAGATACTCTGTGCTGCTGGAGATACTCTGTGCTGCTTCAGATACTCTGTGCTGCTTCAGATACTCTGTGCTGCTGGAAATACTCTATGCTGCTGGAAATTCTCTGTGCTGCTGGAGATACTCTGTGCTGCTTCAGATACTCTGTGCTGCTTCAGATACTCTGTGCTGCTTCAGATACGCTGAGCTGCTTTAGATACTCTTTGCTGCTTCAAATGCTCTGTGCTGCTGGAAATACACTGTGCTGCTTCAGATACTCTGTGCTGCTTCAGATACTCTGTGCTGCTTCAGATACGCTGAGCTGCTTTAGATACTCTTTGCCGCTTCAAATGCTCTGTGCTGCTTCAGATACTCTGTGCTGCTGGAGATACTCTGTGCTGCTTCAGATACTCTGTGCTGCTGGAGATACTCTGTGCTGCTGGAGATACTCTGTGCTGCTGGAGATACTCTGTGCTGCTTCAGATACTCTGTGCTGCTTCAGATACGCTGAGCTGCTTTAGTTACTCTTTGCTGCTTCAAATGCTCTGTGCTGCTGGAAATACACTGTGCTGCTTCAGATACTCTGTGCTGCTTCAGATACTCTGTGCTGCTTCAGATACGCTGAGCTGCTTTAGATACTCTTTGCAGCTTCAAATGCTCTGTGCTGCTTCAGATACTCTGTGCTGCTGGAGATACTCTGTGCTGCTTCAGATACTCTGTGCTACTTCAGATACTCTGTGCTGCTTGAGATACTCTGTGCTGCTTCAGATACTCTGTGCTGCTGGAGATACTCTGTGCTGCTTCAGATACTCTGTGCTGCTGGAAATACTCTGTGCTGCTGGAGATACTCTGTGATGCTTCAGATACTCTGTGCTTCTTCAGATACTCTGTGCTTCTTCAGATACTCTGTGCTTCTTCAGATACTCTGTGCTGCTGGAGATACTCTGTGCTGCTTCAGATACTCTGTGCTGCTGGAAATACTCTGTGCTGCTTCAGATACTCTATGCTGCTTCAGATACTCTGTGCTGCTGGAGATACTCTGTGCTGCTGGAGATACTCTGTGCTGCTTCAGATACTCTGTTCTGCTTCAGATACTCTGTGCTGCTGGAGATACTCTGTGCTGCTTCAGATACTCTATGCTGCTTCAGATACTCTGTGCTGCTTCAGATACTCTGTGCTGCTGGAGATACTCTGTGCTGCTTCAGATACTCTGTGCTGCTTCAGATACTCTATGCTGCTTCAGATACTCTGTGCTGCTGGAGATACTCTGTGCTGCTGGAGATACTCTGTGCTGCTGGAGATACTCTGTGCTGCTTCAGATACTCTGTGCTGCTGGAGATACTCTGCGCTGCTGGAGATACTTTGTGCTGCTTCAGATACTCTGTGCTGCTGGAGATACTCTGTGCTGCTGGAGATACTCTGTGCTGCTTCAGATACTCTGTGCTGCTGGAGATACTCTGTGCTGCTTCAGATACTCTGTGCTGCTGGAGATACTCTGCGCTGCTGGAGATACTTTGTGCTGCTTCAGATACTCTGTGCTGCTGGAGATACTCTGTGCTGCTTCAGATACTCTGTGCTGCTGGAGATACTCTGTGCTGCTTGAGATACTCTGTGCTGCTTCAGATACTCTGTGCTGCTGGAGATACTCTGTGCTGCTTCAGATACTCTGTGCTGCTTCAGATACTCTGTGCTGCTTCAGATACTCTGTGCTGCTGGAGATACTCTGTGCTGCTGGAGATACTCTGTGCTTCTTCAGATACTCTGTGCTGCTTCAGATACTTGTGCTGCTTCAGATACTCTGTGCTGCTTCAGATACTCTGTGCTGCTGGAGATACTCTGTGCTGCTTCAGATACTCTGAGCTGCTGGAGATACTTTGTGCTGCT
Organism: Ranitomeya imitator; assembly: GCF_032444005.1. Classification (NCBI taxonomy): domain Eukaryota; kingdom Metazoa; phylum Chordata; class Amphibia; order Anura; family Dendrobatidae; genus Ranitomeya; species Ranitomeya imitator. Next base: position 559,080,233 of record NC_091287.1, on the reverse strand, counting down.
GGAGATACTCTGTGCTGCTTCAGATACTCTGTGCTGCTTCAGATACTCTGTGCTGCTTCAGATACTCTGTGCTGCTTCAGATACTCTGTGCTGCTTCAGATACTCTGTGCTGCTGGAGATACTCTGTGCTGCTTCAGATACTCTGTGCTGCTGGAGATACTCTGTGCTGCTTTAGATACTCTGTGCTGCTGGAGATACTCTGTGCTGCTTCAGATACTCTGAGCTGCTTCAGATACTCTGAGCTGCTGGAGATACTCTGTGCTGCTGGAGATACTCTGTGCTGCTGGAGATACTCTGTGCTGCTTCAGATACTCTGTGCTGCTGGAGATACTCTGTTCTGCTTCAGATACTCTGTGCTGCTGGAGATACTCTGTGCTGCGTCAGATACTCTGTGCTGCTTCAGATACTCTATGCTGCTTCAGATACTCTATGCTGCTGGAGATACTCTGTGCTGCTGGAGATACTCTGTGCTGCTTCAGATACTCTGTGCTGCTGGAGATACTCTGTGCTGCTGGAGATACTCTGTGCTGCTTCAGATACTCTGTGCTGCTGGAGATACTCTGCGCTGCTGGAGATACTTTGTGCTGCTTCAGATACTCTGTGCTGCTGGAGATACTCTGTGCTGCTGGAGATACTCTGTGCTGCTTCAGATACTCTGTGCTGCTGGAGATACTCTGTGCTGCTTCAGATACTCTGTGCTGCTGGAGATACTCTGTGCTGCTGGAGATACTCTGTGCTGCTTCAGATACTCTGTGCTGCTGGAGATACTCTGCGCTGCTGGAGATACTTTGTGCTGCTTCAGATACTCTGTGCTGCTGGAGATACTCTGTGCTGCTGGAGATACTCTGTGCTGCTTCAGATACTCTGTGCTGCTGGAGATACTCTGTGCTGCTTCAGATACTCTGTGCTGCTTCAGATACTCTGTGCTGCTGGAGATACTCTGTGCTGCTTCAGATACTCTGTGCTGCTTCAGATACTCTGTGCTGCTTCAGATACTCTGTGCTGCTGGAGATACTCTGTGCTGCTTCAGATACTCTGTGCTGCTGGAGATACTCTGTGCTGCTGGAGATACTCTGTGCTTCTTCAGATACTCTGTGCTGCTTCAGATACTTGTGCTGCTTCAGATACTCTGTGCTGCTTCAGATACTCTGTGCTGCTGGAGATACTCTGTGCTGCTTCAGATACTCTGAGCTGCTGGAGATACTTTGTGCTGCTTCAGATACTCTGTGCTGCTTCAGATACTCTGTGCTGCTTCAGATACTCTGTGCTTCTTCAGATACTCTGTGCTTCTTCAGATACTCTGTGCTGCTTCAGATACTCTGTGCTGCTTCAGATACTCTGTGCTGCTTCAGATACTCTGTGCTGCTTCAGATACTCTGTGCTGCTTCAGATACTCTGTGCTGCTGGAGATACTCTGTGCTGCTGGAGATACTCTGTGCTGCTGGAGATACTCTGTGCTGCTTCAGATACTCTGTGCTGCTTCAGATACTCTGTGCTGCTTCAGATACTCTGTGCTGCTGGAAATACTCTGTGCTGCTGGAGATACTCTGTGCTGCTGGAGATACTCTGTGCTGCTGGAGATACTCTGTGCTGCTTCAGATACTCTGTGCTGCTTCAGATACTCTGTGCTGCTTCAGATACTCTGTGCTGCTTCAGATACGCTGAGCTGCTTTAGTTACTCTTTGCTGCTTCAAATGCTCTGTGCTGCTGGAAATACACTGTGCTGCTTCAGATACTCTGTGCTGCTTCAGATACTCTGTGCTGCTTCAGATACTCTGTGCTGCTTCAGATACGCTGAGCTGCTTTAGATACTCTTTGCTGCTTCAAATGCTCTGTGCTGCTGGAAATACACTGTGCTGCTTCAGATACTCTGTGCTGCTTCAGATACTCTGTGCTGCTTCAGATACGCTGAGCTGCTTTAGATACTCTTTGCCATTTCAAATGCTCTGTGCTGCTTCAGATACTCTGGGCTGCTTCAGATACTCTGTGCTGCTTCAGATACTCTGTGCTGCTTCAGATACTCTGTGCTGCTGGAGATACTCTGTGCTGTTTCAGATACTCTGTGCTTCTTCAGATACTCTGTGCTGCTGGAGATACTCTGTGCTGCTTCAGATACTCTGTGCTGCTTCAGATAGCAACATAGTAACATAGTTAGTAAGGCCGAAAAAAGACATTTGTCCATCCAGTTCAGCCTATATTCCATCATAATAAATCCCCAGATCTACGTCCTTCTACAGAACCTAATTGTATGATACAATATTGTTCTGCTCCAGGAAGGCATCCAGGCCTCTCTTGAACCCCTCGACTGAGTTCGCCATCACCACCTCCTCAGGCAAGCAATTCCAGATTCTCACTGCCCTAACAGTAAAGAATCCTCTTCTATGTTGGTGGAAAAACCTTCTCTCCTCCAGACGCAAAGAATGCCCCCTTGTGCCCGTCACCTTCCTTGGTATAAACAGATCCTCAGCGAGATATTTGTATTGTCCCCTTATATACTTATACATGGTTATTAGATCGCCCCTCAGTCGTCTTTTTTCTAGACTAAATAATCCTAATTTCGCTAATCTATCTGGGTATTGTAGTTCTCCCATCCCCTTTATTAATTTTGCTGCCCTCCTTTGTACTCTCTCTAGTTCCATTATATCCTTGCTGAGCACCGGTGCCCAAAACTGGACACAGTACTCCATGTGCGGTCTAACTAGGGATTTGTACAGAGGCAGTATAATGCTCTCATCATGTGTATCCAGACCTCTTTTAATGCACCCCATGATCCTGTTTGCCTTGGCAGCTGCTGCCTGGCACTGGCTGCTCCAGGTAAGTTTATCATTAACTAGGATCCCCAAGTCCTTCTCCCTGTCAGATTTACCCAGATACTCTGTGCTGTTTCAGATACTCTGTGCTGCTGGAGATACTCTGTGCTGTTTCAGATACTTTGTGCTGCTTCAGATACTCTGTGCTGCTGGAGATACTCTGCGCTGCTGGAAATACTCTGTACTGCTTCAGATACTTTGTGCTGCTTCAGATACTCTGTGCTGCTGGAGTGTTATGGCTGGCAATCAGGCAACACAGCGTGCAGTAATCAGCGCACATACAGAGATCTGGCAATAACCCAAAACAATAGGACGAGCTCTGAGACGTGGAATCTCTGTAGACTGCAGTACCTGATCTATCCTCACACAACTGGAAGCAGCAGTGGATTGCGCCTATCAACTACCTATGCAACTCGGCACTGCCTGAGGAGCTGACTAGCCTGAAGATAGAAATACAAGCCTGACTTACCTCAGAGAAATACCCCAAAGGAATAGGCAGCCCCCACATATAATGACTGTTAGCAAGATGAAAAGACAAACGTAGGAATGAAATAGATTCAGCAAAGTGAGGCCCGATATTCTAGACAGAGCGAGGATAGCAAAGAGAACTATGCAGTCTACAAAAAACCCTAAAACGAAAACCACGCAAAGGGGCAAAAAGACCCACCGTGCCGAACTAACAGCACGGCGGTGCACCCCTTTGCTACTCAGAGCTTCCAGCAAAAGATAATAACAAGCTGGACAGAAAAAACAGAAAACAAACTAGAAGCACTTATCTAGCAGAGCAGCAGGCCCAAGGAAAGATGCAGTAGCTCAGATCCAACACTGGAACATTGACAAGGAGCAAGGAAGACAGACTCAGGTGGAGCTAAATAGCAAGGCAGCCAACGAGCTCACCAAAACACCTGAGGGAGGAAGCCCAGAGACTGCAATACCACTTGTGACCACAGAAGTGAACTCAGCCACAGAATTCACAACACTGGAGATACTCTGTGCTGCTTCAGATACTCTGTGCTGCTGGAGATACTCTGTGCTGCTGGAGATACTCTGCGCTGCTTCAGATACTCTGTGCTGCTTCAGATACTCTGTGCTGCTGGAAATACTCTGTGCTGCTGGAGATACTCTGTGCTGCTGGAGATACTCTGTGCTGCTTCAGCTACTCTGTGCTGCTGGAGATACTCTGTGCTGCTGGAGATACTCTGTGCTGTTTCAGATACTCTGTGCTGTTTCAGATACTCTGTGCTGCTGGAGATACTCTGTACTGCTTCAGATACTTTGTGCTGCTTCAGATACTCTGTGCTGCTGGAGATACTCTGTGCTGCTTCAGATACTCTGTGCTGCTGGAGATACTCTGTGCTGCTGGAGATACTCTGTGCTGCTTCAGATACTCTGTGCTGCTTCAGATACTCTGTGCTGCTGGAGATACTCTGTGCTGCTGGAGATACTCTGTGCTGCTGGAGATACTCTGTGCTGCTTCAGATACTCTGTGCTGCTTCAGATACTCTGTGCTGCTGGAGATACTCTGTGCTGCTGGAGATACTCTGTGCTGCTGGAGATACTCTGTGCTGCTTCAGATACTCTGTGCTGCTTCAGATACTCTGTGCTGCTGGAAATACTCTATGCTGCTGGAGATTCTCTGTGCTGCTGGAGATACTCTGTGCTGCTTCAGATACTCTGTGCTGCTTCAGATACTCTGTGCTGCTGGAAATACTCTGTGCTGCTGGAGATACTCTGTGCTGCTGGAGATACTCTGTGCTGCTTCAGCTACTCTGTGCTGCTGGAGATACTCTGTGCTGCTGGAGATACTCTGTGCTGTTTCAGATACTCTGTGCTGTTTCAGATACTCTGTGCTGCTGGAGATACTCTGTACTGCTTCAGATACTTTGTGCTGCTTCAGATACTCTGTGCTGCTGGAGATACTCTGTGCTGCTTCAGATACTCTGTGCTGCTGGAGATACTCTGTGCTGCTGGAGATACTCTGTGCTGCTTCAGATACTCTGTGCTGCTTCAGATACTCTGTGCTGCTGGAGATACTCTGTGCTGCTGGAGATACTCTGTGCTGCTTCAGATACTCTGTGCTGCTTCAGATACTCTGTGCTGCTGGAAATACTCTATGCTGCTGGAAATTCTCTGTGCTGCTGGAGATACTCTGTGCTGCTTCAGATACTCTGTGCTGCTTCAGATACTCTGTGCTGCTTCAGATACGCTGAGCTGCTTTAGATACTCTTTGCTGCTTCAAATGCTCTGTGCTGCTGGAAATACACTGTGCTGCTTCAGATACTCTGTGCTGCTTCAGATACTCTGTGCTGCTTCAGATACGCTGAGCTGCTTTAGATACTCTTTGCCGCTTCAAATGCTCTGTGCTGCTTCAGATACTCTGTGCTGCTGGAGATACTCTGTGCTGCTTCAGATACTCTGTGCTGCTGGAGATACTCTGTGCTGCTGGAGATACTCTGTGCTGCTGGAGATACTCTGTGCTGCTTCAGATACTCTGTGCTGCTTCAGATACGCTGAGCTGCTTTAGTTACTCTTTGCTGCTTCAAATGCTCTGTGCTGCTGGAAATACACTGTGCTGCTTCAGATACTCTGTGCTGCTTCAGATACTCTGTGCTGCTTCAGATACGCTGAGCTGCTTTAGATACTCTTTGCAGCTTCAAATGCTCTGTGCTGCTTCAGATACTCTGTGCTGCTGGAGATACTCTGTGCTGCTTCAGATACTCTGTGCTACTTCAGATACTCTGTGCTGCTTGAGATACTCTGTGCTGCTTCAGATACTCTGTGCTGCTGGAGATACTCTGTGCTGCTTCAGATACTCTGTGCTGCTGGAAATACTCTGTGCTGCTGGAGATACTCTGTGATGCTTCAGATACTCTGTGCTTCTTCAGATACTCTGTGCTTCTTCAGATACTCTGTGCTTCTTCAGATACTCTGTGCTGCTGGAGATACTCTGTGCTGCTTCAGATACTCTGTGCTGCTGGAAATACTCTGTGCTGCTTCAGATACTCTATGCTGCTTCAGATACTCTGTGCTGCTGGAGATACTCTGTGCTGCTGGAGATACTCTGTGCTGCTTCAGATACTCTGTTCTGCTTCAGATACTCTGTGCTGCTGGAGATACTCTGTGCTGCTTCAGATACTCTATGCTGCTTCAGATACTCTGTGCTGCTTCAGATACTCTGTGCTGCTGGAGATACTCTGTGCTGCTTCAGATACTCTGTGCTGCTTCAGATACTCTATGCTGCTTCAGATACTCTGTGCTGCTGGAGATACTCTGTGCTGCTGGAGATACTCTGTGCTGCTGGAGATACTCTGTGCTGCTTCAGATACTCTGTGCTGCTGGAGATACTCTGCGCTGCTGGAGATACTTTGTGCTGCTTCAGATACTCTGTGCTGCTGGAGATACTCTGTGCTGCTGGAGATACTCTGTGCTGCTTCAGATACTCTGTGCTGCTGGAGATACTCTGTGCTGCTTCAGATACTCTGTGCTGCTGGAGATACTCTGCGCTGCTGGAGATACTTTGTGCTGCTTCAGATACTCTGTGCTGCTGGAGATACTCTGTGCTGCTTCAGATACTCTGTGCTGCTGGAGATACTCTGTGCTGCTTCAGATACTCTGTGCTGCTTCAGATACTCTGTGCTGCTGGAGATACTCTGTGCTGCTTCAGATACTCTGTGCTGCTTCAGATACTCTGTGCTGCTTCAGATACTCTGTGCTGCTGGAGATACTCTGTGCTGCTGGAGATACTCTGTGCTTCTTCAGATACTCTGTGCTGCTTCAGATACTTGTGCTGCTTCAGATACTCTGTGCTGCTTCAGATACTCTGTGCTGCTGGAGATACTCTGTGCTGCTTCAGATACTCTGAGCTGCTGGAGATACTTTGTGCTGCTGGAGATACTCTGTGCTGCTTCAGATACTCTGTGCTGCTTCAGATACTCTGTGCTGCTTCAGATACTCTGTGCTGCTGGAGATACTCTGTGCTGCTTCAGATACTCTGTGCTGCTGGAGATACTCTGTGCTGCTTTAGATACTCTGTGCTGCTGGAGATACTCTGTGCTGCTTCAGATACTCTGAGCTGCTTCAGATACTCTGAGCTGCTGGAGATACTCTGTGCTGCTGGAGATACTCTGTGCTGCTGGAGATACTCTGTGCTGCTTCAGATACTCTGTGCTGCTGGAGATACTCTGTTCTGCTTCAGATACTCTGTGCTGCTGGAGATACTCTGTGCTGCGTCAGATACTCTGTGCTGCTTCAGATACTCTATGCTGCTTCAGATACTCTATGCTGCTGGAGATACTCTGTGCTGCTGGAGATACTCTGTGCTGCTTCAGATACTCTGTGCTGCTGGAGATACTCTGTGCTGCTGGAGATACTCTGTGCTGCTTCAGATACTCTGTGCTGCTGGAGATACTCTGCGCTGCTGGAGATACTTTGTGCTGCTTCAGATACTCTGTGCTGCTGGAGATACTCTGTGCTGCTGGAGATACTCTGTGCTGCTTCAGATACTCTGTGCTGCTGGAGATACTCTGTGCTGCTGGAGATACTCTGTGCTGCTTCAGATACTCTGTGCTGCTGGAGATACTCTGCGCTGCTGGAGATACTTTGTGCTGCTTCAGATACTCTGTGCTGCTGGAGATACTCTGTGCTGCTGGAGATACTCTGTGCTGCTTCAGATACTCTGTGCTGCTGGAGATACTCTGTGCTGCTTCAGATACTCTGTGCTGCTTCAGATACTCTGTGCTGCTGGAGATACTCTGTGCTGCTTCAGATACTCTGTGCTGCTTCAGATACTCTGTGCTGCTTCAGATACTCTGTGCTGCTTCAGATACTCTGTGCTGCTGGAGATACTCTGTGCTGCTTCAGATACTCTGTGCTGCTGGAGATACTCTGTGCTGCTGGAGATACTCTGTGCTTCTTCAGATACTCTGTGCTGCTTCAGATACTTGTGCTGCTTCAGATACTCTGTGCTGCTTCAGATACTCTGTGCTGCTGGAGATACTCTGTGCTGCTTCAGATACTCTGAGCTGCTGGAGATACTTTGTGCTGCTTCAGATACTCTGTGCTGCTTCAGATACTCTGTGCTGCTTCAGATACTCTGTGCTTCTTCAGATACTCTGTGCTTCTTCAGATACTCTGTGCTGCTTCAGATACTCTGTGCTGCTTCAGATACTCTGTGCTGCTTCAGATACTCTGTGCTGCTTCAGATACTCTGTGCTGCTTCAGATACTCTGTGCTGCTTCAGATACTCTGTGCTGCTGGAGATACTCTGTGCTGCTGGAGATACTCTGTGCTGCTTCAGATACTCTGTGCTGCTTCAGATACTCTGTGCTGCTTCAGATACTCTGTGCTGCTGGAAATACTCTGTGCTGCTGGAGATACTCTGTGCTGCTGGAGATACTCTGTGCTGCTGGAGATACTCTGTGCTGCTTCAGATACTCTGTGCTGCTTCAGATACTCTGTGCTGCTTCAGATACGCTGAGCTGCTTTAGTTACTCTTTGCTGCTTCAAATGCTCTGTGCTGCTGGAAATACACTGTGCTGCTTCAGATACTCTGTGCTGCTTCAGATACTCTGTGCTGCTTCAGATACGCTGAGCTGCTTTAGATACTCTTTGCCATTTCAAATGCTCTGTGCTGCTTCAGATACTCTGGGCTGCTTCAGATACTCTGTGCTGCTTCAGATACTCTGTGCTGCTTCAGATACTCTGTGCTGCTGGAGATACTCTGTGCTGTTTCAGATACTCTGTGCTTCTTCAGATACTCTGTGCTGCTGGAGATACTCTGTGCTGCTTCAGATACTCTGTGCTGCTTCAGATAGCAACATAGTAACATAGTTAGTAAGGCCGAAAAAAGACATTTGTCCATCCAGTTCAGCCTATATTCCATCATAATAAATCCCCAGATCTACGTCCTTCTACAGAACCTAATTGTATGATACAATATTGTTCTGCTCCAGGAAGGCATCCAGGCCTCTCTTGAACCCCTCGACTGAGTTCGCCATCACCACCTCCTCAGGCAAGCAATTCCAGATTCTCACTGCCCTAACAGTAAAGAATCCTCTTCTATGTTGGTGGAAAAACCTTCTCTCCTCCAGACGCAAAGAATGCCCCCTTGTGCCCGTCACCTTCCTTGGTATAAACAGATCCTCAGCGAGATATTTGTATTGTCCCCTTATATACTTATACATGGTTATTAGATCGCCCCTCAGTCGTCTTTTTTCTAGACTAAATAATCCTAATTTCGCTAATCTATCTGGGTATTGTAGTTCTCCCATCCCCTTTATTAATTTTGCTGCCCTCCTTTGTACTCTCTCTAGTTCCATTATATCCTTGCTGAGCACCGGTGCCCAAAACTGGACACAGTACTCCATGTGCGGTCTAACTAGGGATTTGTACAGAGGCAGTATAATGCTCTCATCATGTGTATCCAGACCTCTTTTAATGCACCCCATGATCCTGTTTGCCTTGGCAGCTGCTGCCTGGCACTGGCTGCTCCAGGTAAGTTTATCATTAACTAGGATCCCCAAGTCCTTCTCCCTGTCAGATTTACCCAGATACTCTGTGCTGTTTCAGATACTCTGTGCTGCTGGAGATACTCTGTGCTGTTTCAGATACTTTGTGCTGCTTCAGATACTCTGTGCTGCTGGAGATACTCTGCGCTGCTGGAAATACTCTGTACTGCTTCAGATACTTTGTGCTGCTTCAGATACTCTGTGCTGCTGGAGTGTTATGGCTGGCAATCAGGCAACACAGCGTGCAGTAATCAGCGCACATACAGAGATCTGGCAATAACCCAAAACAATAGGACGAGCTCTGAGACGTGGAATCTCTGTAGACTGCAGTACCTGATCTATCCTCACACAACTGGAAGCAGCAGTGGATTGCGCCTATCAACTACCTATGCAACTCGGCACTGCCTGAGGAGCTGACTAGCCTGAAGATAGAAATACAAGCCTGACTTACCTCAGAGAAATACCCCAAAGGAATAGGCAGCCCCCACATATAATGACTGTTAGCAAGATGAAAAGACAAACGTAGGAATGAAATAGATTCAGCAAAGTGAGGCCCGATATTCTAGACAGAGCGAGGATAGCAAAGAGAACTATGCAGTCTACAAAAAACCCTAAAACGAAAACCACGCAAAGGGGCAAAAAGACCCACCGTGCCGAACTAACAGCACGGCGGTGCACCCCTTTGCTACTCAGAGCTTCCAGCAAAAGATAATAACAAGCTGGACAGAAAAAACAGAAAACAAACTAGAAGCACTTATCTAGCAGAGCAGCAGGCCCAAGGAAAGATGCAGTAGCTCAGATCCAACACTGGAACATTGACAAGGAGCAAGGAAGACAGACTCAGGTGGAGCTAAATAGCAAGGCAGCCAACGAGCTCACCAAAACACCTGAGGGAGGAAGCCCAGAGACTGCAATACCACTTGTGACCACAGAAGTGAACTCAGCCACAGAATTCACAACACTGGAGATACTCTGTGCTGCTTCAGATACTCTGTGCTGCTGGAGATACTCTGTGCTGCTGGAGATACTCTGCGCTGCTTCAGATACTCTGTGCTGCTTCAGATACTCTGTGCTGCTGGAAATACTCTGTGCTGCTGGAGATACTCTGTGCTGCTGGAGATACTCTGTGCTGCTTCAGCTACTCTGTGCTGCTGGAGATACTCTGTGCTGCTGGAGATACTCTGTGCTGTTTCAGATACTCTGTGCTGTTTCAGATACTCTGTGCTGCTGGAGATACTCTGTACTGCTTCAGATACTTTGTGCTGCTTCAGATACTCTGTGCTGCTGGAGATACTCTGTGCTGCTTCAGATACTCTGTGCTGCTGGAGATACTCTGTGCTGCTGGAGATACTCTGTGCTGCTTCAGATACTCTGTGCTGCTTCAGATACTCTGTGCTGCTGGAGATACTCTGTGCTGCTGGAGATACTCTGTGCTGCTGGAGATACTCTGTGCTGCTTCAGATACTCTGTGCTGCTTCAGATACTCTGTGCTGCTGGAGATACTCTGTGCTGCTGGAGATACTCTGTGCTGCTGGAGATACTCTGTGCTGCTTCAGATACTCTGTGCTGCTTCAGATACTCTGTGCTGCTGGAAATACTCTATGCTGCTGGAGATTCTCTGTGCTGCTGGAGATACTCTGTGCTGCTTCAGATACTCTGTGCTGCTTCAGATACTCTGTGCTGCTTCAGATACGCTGAGCTGCTTTAGATACTCTTTGCTGCTTCAAATGCTCTGTGCTGCTGGAAATACACTGTGCTGCTTCAGATACTCTGTGCTGCTTCAGATACTCTGTGCTGCTTCAGATACGCTGAGCTGCTTTAGATACTCTTTGCCGCTTCAAATGCTCTGTGCTGCTTCAGATACTCTGTGCTGCTGGAGATACTCTGTGCTGCTTCAGATACTCTGTGCTGCTGGAGATACTCTGTGCTGCTGGAGATACTCTGTGCTGCTGGAGATACTCTGTGCTGCTTCAGATACTCTGTGCTGCTTCAGATACGCTGAGCTGCTTTAGTTACTCTTTGCTGCTTCAAATGCTCTGTGCTGCTGGAAATACACTGTGCTGCTTCAGATACTCTGTGCTGCTTCAGATACTCTGTGCTGCTTCAGATACGCTGAGCTGCTTTAGATACTCTTTGCAGCTTCAAATGCTCTGTGCTGCTTCAGATACTCTGTGCTGCTGGAGATACTCTATGCTGCTTCAGATACTCTGTGCTGCTTCAGATACTCTGTGCTGCTTGAGATACTCTGTGCTGCTTCAGATACTCTGTGCTGCTGGAGATACTCTGTGCTGCTTCAGATACTCTGTGCTGCTGGAAATACTCTGTGCTGCTGGAGATACTCTGTGATGCTTCAGATACTCTGTGCTTCTTCAGATACTCTGTGCTTCTTCAGATACTCTGTGCTGCTGGAGATACTCTGTGCTGCTTCAGATACTCTGTGCTGCTGGAAATACTCTGTGCTGCTTCAGATACTCTATGCTGCTTCAGATACTCTGTGCTGCTGGAGATACTCTGTGCTGCTGGAGATACTCTGTGCTGCTTCAGATACTCTGTTCTGCTTCAGATACTCTGTGCTGCTGGAGATACTCTGTGCTGCTTCAGATACTCTATGCTGCTTCAGATACTCTGTGCTGCTTCAGATACTCTGTGCTGCTGGAGATACTCTGTGCTGCTTCAGATACTCTGTGCTGCTTCAGATACTCTATGCTGCTTCAGATACTCTGTGCTGCTGGAGATACTCTGTGCTGCTGGAGATACTCTGTGCTGCTGGAGATACTCTGTGCTGCTTCAGATACTCTGTGCTGCTGGAGATACTCTGTGCTGCTGGAGATACTCTGTGCTGCTTCAGATACTCTGTGCTGCTGGAGATACTCTGCGCTGCTGGAGATACTTTGTGCTGCTTCAGATACTCTGTGCTGCTGGAGATACTCTGTGCTGCTGGAGATACTCTGTGCTGCTTCAGATACTCTGTGCTGCTGGAGATATTCTCTGTGCTGCTGGAGATATTCTCTGTGCTGCTGGAGATACTCTGTGCTGCTGGAGATACTCTGTGCTGCTTCAGATACTCTGTGCTGCTGGAGATACTCTGTGCTGCTGGAGATACTCTGTGCTGCTTCAGATACTCTGTGCTGCTTCAGATACTCTGTGCTGCTGGAGATACTCTGTGCTGCTTCAGATACTCTGTGCTGCTTCAGATACTCTGTGCTGCTGGAGATACTCTGTGCTGCTTCAGATACTCTGTGCTGCTTCAGATACTCTGTGCTGCTGGAGATACTCTGTGCTGCTTCAGATACTCTGTGCTGCTGGAGATACTCTGTGCTGCTGGAGATACTCTGTGCTTCTTCAGATACTCTGTGCTGCTTCAGATACTTGTGCTGCTTCAGATACTCTGTGCTGCTTCAGATACTCTGTGCTGCTGGAGATACTCTGTGCTGCTTCAGATACTCTGTGCTGCTGGAGATACTCTGTGCTGCTGGAGATACTCTGTGCTTCTTCAGATACTCTGTGCTGCTTCAGATACTTGTGCTGCTTCAGATACTCTGTGCTGCTTCAGATACTCTGTGCTGCTGGAGATACTCTGTGCTGCTTCAGATACTCTGAGCTGCTGGAGATACTTTGTGCTGCTGGAGATACTCTGTGCTGCTTCAGATACTCTGTGCTGCTTCAGATACTCTGTGCTTCTTCAGATACTCTGTGCTGCTTCAGATACTCTGTGCTGCTTCAGATACTCTGTGCTGCTGGAGATACTCTGTGCTGCTTCAGATACTCTGTGCTGCTGGAAATACTCTGTGCTGCTGGAGATACTCTGTGATGCTTCAGATACTCTGTGCTTCTTCAGATACTCTGTGCTTCTTCAGATACTCTGTGCTGCTGGAGATACTCTGTGCTGCTTCAGATACTCTGTGCTGCTGGAAATACTCTGTGCTGCTTCAGATACTCTATGCTGCTTCAGATACTCTGTGCTGCTGGAGATACTCTGTGCTGCTGGAGATACTCTGTGCTGCTGGAGATACTCTGTGCTGCTTTAGATACTCTGTGCTGCTGGAAATACTCTGTGCTGCTTCAGATACTCTATGCTGCTTCAGATACTCTGTGCTGCTGGAGATACTCTGTGCTGCTTCAGATACTCTGTGCTGCTGGAGATACTCTGTGCTGCTTTAGATACTCTGTGCTGCTGGAGATACTCTGTGCTGCTTCAGATACTCTGAGCTGCTTCAGATACTCTGAGCTGCTGGAGATACTCTGTGCTGCTGGAGATACTCTGTGCTGCTGGAGATACTCTGTGCTGCTTCAGATACTCTGTGCTGCTGGAAATACTCTGTGCTGCTGGAGATACTCTGTGATGCTTCAGATACTCTGTGCTTCTTCAGATACTCTGTGCTTCTTCAGATACTCTGTGCTGCTGGAGATACTCTGTGCTGCTTCAGATACTCTGTGCTGCTGGAAATACTCTGTGCTGCTTCAGATACTCTATGCTGCTTCAGATACTCTGTGCTGCTGGAGATACTCTGTGCTGCTGGAGATACTCTGTGCTGCTTCAGATACTCTGTTCTGCTTCAGATACTCTGTGCTGCTGGAGATACTCTGTGCTGCTTCAGATACTCTATGCTGCTTCAGATACTCTGTGCTGCTTCAGATACTCTGTGCTGCTGGAGATACTCTGTGCTGCTTCAGATACTCTGTGCTGCTTCAGATACTCTATGCTGCTTCAGATACTCTGTGCTGCTGGAGATACTCTGTGCTGCTGGAGATACTCTGTGCTGCTTCAGATACTCTGTGCTGCTGGAGATACTCTGTGCTGCTGGAGATACTCTGTGCTGCTTCAGATACTCTGTGCTGCTGGAGATACTCTGCGCTGCTGGAGATACTTTGTGCTGCTTCAGATACTCTGTGCTGCTGGAGATACTCTGTGCTGCTGGAGATACTCTGTGCTGCTTCAGATACTCTGTGCTGCTGGAGATACTCTGTGCTGCTTCAGATACTCTGTGCTGCTGGAGATACTCTGTGCTGCTTCAGATACTCTGTGCTGCTGGAGATACTCTGCGCTGCTGGAGATACTTTGTGCTGCTTCAGATACTCTGTGCTGCTGGAGATACTCTGTGCTGCTGGAGATACTCTGTGCTGCTGGAGATACTCTGTGCTGCTTCAGATACTCTGTGCTGCTGGAGATACTCTGCGCTGCTGGAGATACTTTGTGCTGCTTCAGATACTCTGTGCTGCTGGAGATACTCTGTGCTGCTGGAGATACTCTGTGCTGCTTCAGATACTCTGTGCTGCTTCAGATACTCTGTGCTGCTGGAGATACTCTGTGCTGCTGGAGATACTCTGTGCTGCTGGAGATACTCTGTGCTGCTTCAGATACTCTGTGCTGCTGGAGATACTCTGTGCTGCTTCAGATACTCTGTGCTGCTGGAGATACTCTGTGCTGCTGGAGATACTCTGTGCTTCTTCAGATACTCTGTGCTGCTTCAGATACTTGTGCTGCTTCAGATACTCTGTGCTGCTGGAGATACTCTGTGCTGCTGGAGATACTCTGTGCTGCTTCAGATACTCTGTGCTGCTTCAGATACTCTGTGCTTCTTCAGATACTCTGTGCTGCTTCAGATACTCTGTGCTGCTTCAGATACTCTGTGCTGCTGGAGATACTCTGTGCTGCTTCAGATACTCTGTGCTGCTGGAGATACTCTGTGCTGCTTTAGATACTCTGTGCTGCTGGAGATACTCTGTGCTGCTTCAGATACTCTGAGCTGCTTCAGATACTCTGAGCTGCTGGAGATACTCTGTGCTGCTGGAGATACTCTGTGCTGCTGGAGATACTCTGTGCTGCTGGAGATACTCTGTGCTGCTGTTGTTTCTGCTTTTTTCACCATGTAAATCTCAGCTTGATTCCTTCCAGGAAATCTTCGCATTCCTTTTCTGATATACTCTGTGCTGCTGTAGGCTCTACGCCTATTATTATGTACCACAAGATCAGCACATCTATTTCCTGAAATACTCTGTGCTGCTGCGGGATCTGCTCCTTCTACTATATAACATACAATAAATTGCCTTCTTCTGAAATACTCTGCGCTGCTGCAGGTCCAGTTCTTCCTTTCACCCTATAACTCATACTACATCATCAGCAGAGTCATCTGAAGTACTCTGTGCTGCTGTGCGGGTTATTGCTTCCACCCTGTAGCTCTCAGCTTGTGATCTCTATGAGATCTGCTCATATACAGACAAATGTGCTGCCAATGTTATCTGTGAGTGAATGTCTTTCCTTCCCGGTCCACTCTCCCTGGTCCTCAATCCCCGGTCCGCCCTCCCCGACCCCCCTCCCCAGTTCCCCCTCCCCGGTTCCCCCCTCCCCGGTCCGCTCTTACCTCACAGGACTCCAATACTGATAATAGCTTCAACCAAAATATCAGCCAAAAAGAGCAGGTGAAAAGCTGGGAAATTCTCCCTGCAGAACCAGTTCTGCTGACAGTGGAGGCGCTGAGTGCAGAGAGCGGCCGCAGACACAGAGACAGCTGCAGAGAGCGACCCTGTGACAGAGCCGCATTCTGCTGGAAGCCCTCGGAGCTGCCTGATTCTACATATTCACCTCTATAAAAAGGGGGCAGCTGTCAGACCCCCAAAGCCAATAAGAGTGGTTTAGTGTTGTCCATGACAGAATATTACCATCCCTGGTGGTCTCGTGTAGTAAAGGGGTTAATGCTAAAATCTCTGGTGGTCTCGTGTGGTGAAGAGGTTAATGATAATATCCCTAGTGGTCAAGTGTAGTGAAGGTGTTAATGATAGCATACTTGGTGATCTAGTGTAGTGAAGGGGTTAGTCCTAGTATCTGTGGGGATCTATTGTAGTGAAGGGGTTAGTCCTAGTATCTGTGGGGATCTAGTGTAGTGAAAGGGTTAATGCTAGCATCCTTGGTGGATCATGTGGTGAAGGGGTTTATGATAGTACCCCTACTTGTCAAGTGTAGTGATTGGGTTAATACTAGCATCCCTGTTGGACTTGGTAGTGAATGGGGTTAATGCCAGCATCCCTGGTGGTCTAGTGTACTGAAGAAGTTAATGTCAGCATCCCTGGTGGTCTAGTGTACTGAAGGAGTTAATGTCAGCATCCCTGGTGGTCTAGTGTACTGAAGGAGTTAATGTCAGCATCCCTGGTGGTCTAGTGCAGTGAAAATGCTAATGCTAGCATCCCTGGTGGTTTAGTGTAGTGAAGGCGTTAACGCCAGATTCCCTCATGTCTAGTGTAGAAAGGGTTAATGATAACTTCCCCCGGTAGTCTAGTGTAGAATCAGTTAGTACTAGCATCCCTGGTGGTCTAGTGTGGTTAAGGGATTAATGCTAGTATTTCTGCTGGTCTAGCGTAGTGAAGGGGTTATTGCTAGTATCGCTGGTGGTCTAGTGTAGTGAAGGGGTTAATAATAGCATCCCTAGTGATCTAGTGTAAAAAGGGTTAGTTCTAGTATTCCTGATGGTCCAGTGTAGTGAAGGGGTTAATGCTAGCATCCATTTTATCTCTAACCTCCTCTTTCGGTCTCTCGCAGCATACTAATTCTCCAACTCATGAAGACAGAAACTCCCTTGACTTGGTCTTCTCCCGGCTTTGCTCAGTGGATGATTTCACAAACTCCCCTCTCCCGCTCTGACCACAACCTTCTTTCATTCTCTATCAAGAACTGCCATCCCGCTCAGGTCACCCCCACTTTCCACACTTATAGAAACATACAGGCCATTAACACCCAGAAACTTATGAAGAACTTGCAGTCCTCATTGGCCCCAATCTCGTCCATCTCATGTCCTGATTCTGCACTGAAGCATTACAATGAAGCCCTGCAAGGTGCCCTGGATGAAGTTGCTCCTCCTATACATAAAACAACTCAGCACAGACAGCGACAACCGTGGCACACGCTGCAAACACGTTTCCTGCAGCGGTGCTCCAGGTGCGCCGAACGTCTGTGGAGAAAATCTAATCTACCCGCAGATTTCTTCCATTATAAGTTCATGCTAAAAACATACAACTCTGCCCTTCACCTCTCCAAACAAACCTATTTCAACACACTCGTCACCTCCCTGTCCAATAACCCTAAACGTTTCTTTGACACTTTCCAGTTCCTACTCAACCCAAGAGTGCAGGCCCCAACCACAGATCTCCGCGCTGACGATCTGGCCAATTACTTCAAAGAAAAAATTGACCACATTTGACAGGAAATCATCTCCCAATCTCTTCATACCATGCACTGTCCTCCGTCCCCCACTGCATCTAGTTCACTCTCTGACTTTGAACCAGTTACAGAAGAAGAAGTAATCAGGCTCCTTGCATCTTCTCGCCCGACCACTTGCACCAGTGACCCCATTCCGTCACATCTCCTCCAGTCCCTTTCCCCGGCTGTCACCTCTCACCGAACAAAAATATTCAACCTTTCACTCTCTTCTGGTATTTTTCCCTCCTCATTTAAGCATGCCATCATAGATCCATTACTTAAAAAACCATCCCTCGATCAAAACTGTGCCACTAATTATAGACCTGTCCCTAATCTTCCCTTCATCTCTAAACTCCTCGAATGCCTGGTCCACTCCCGTCTTACCCGCTATCTCTCAGATAACTCTCTTCTCGACCCTCTTCAATCTGGTTTCCGCTCTTTACACTCTACTGAAACTGCCCTCACTAAAGTCTCTAATGACCTACTAACAGCTAAATCTAATGGTCACTACTCCATGCTAATTCTCTTGGATCTCTCTGCAGCATTCGACACTGTGGATCATCAGCTCCTCCTCACTATGCTCCGCTCCATCGGCCTCAAGGACACCGTTCTCTCCTGGTTCTCCTCCTATCTCTCTGACCGCTCCTTCACTGTATGTTTTGTTGGTTCCTCCTCCTCTCACCTTCCCCTTACTGTTGGGGTTCCTCAAGGATCAGTCCTAGGCCCCCTCCTCTTCTCTTTGTACACTGCCCCTATTGGACAAACAATCAGTAGATTTGGTTTCCAGTACCATCTCTATGCTGACGACACGCAATTATACACTTCTTCTCCTGTTATCACGCCGAACTTTTTAGAAGACACCAGTGATTGTCTTACCGCTGTCTCTAACATCATGTCCTCCCTCTATCTGAAAATGAACCTGTCAAAAACTGAACTCCTCGTGTTCTCTCCCTCTACTAACCTACCTTTGCCTGACATTGCCATCTCCGTGTGCGGTTCCACCATTACTCCAAAGCAACATGCCCGCTGCCTTGGGGTCATCCTTGATTCTGACCTTTCATTCACCCCCTACATCCGATCACTGGCTCGCTCTTCTTACCTGCATCTCAAAAACATTTCTAGAATTCGCCCTTTTCTTACTTTCGACTCTGCAAAAACTCTCACTGCTTCACTTATTCATTCTCGTCTGGACTATTGTAACTCTCTACTAATTGGCCTCCCTCTTACCAAACTCGGCGGTTTTCTGTGGCTGCAGCAGCAAAAGTTTCCTGTACACTATCAGGTGGTATCTTGCACTGGCTTTGTGGTGCTCAACATTGATTAGCAGTCCAAGAGCAACATATACAAAGAGAGAAGAAAATGTGGCACTCACCAGCTTGTGTTGCGATAAAAAAAAGTCCTTTATTGCGCCATAGCGTGGACTGAGGACATCATAATAACAGATGCAGGTATATGCCAGGGTGCAAGGTGACCGAGGACGACAGCCGTTTCGTGTGGACTGAGTCGCACCTGGACCCGTTGAAGTGCAGTCCGCACGAAACGGCCGTCGTCCTCGGTCACCTTGCACCCTGGCATATACCTGCATCTGTTATTATGATGTCCTCAGTCCACGCTATGGCGCAATAAAGGATTATTTTCCTCATCGATGCCTCTACCTTGTGCCAGTCATTAAACTGGTTACCCATCCACTTCAGAATCCAGTACAAAACTACTACCCTCATCCACAAAGCACTCCATGGCTCAGCACCACCCTACATCTCCTCCCTGGTATCAGTCTACCACCCTACCCGTGCCCTCCGCTCCGCTAATGACCTCATGTTAGCATCCTCAATAATCAGAACCTTCCACTCCCGTCTCCAAGACTTTACACGTGCTGCGCCGATTCTTTGGAATGCACTACCCAGGTTAATACGATTAATCCCCAATCCCCACAGTTTTAAGCGTGAACTAAAAACGCATTTGTTCAGACTGGCCTACCGCCTCAATGCATTAACCTATCCCTGTGTGGCCCATTAAAAAAAAAAAACAAAAAACAACATAATCAGGTTCCTCGCATCATGTTCTCATTCACTTTATACAGTTAATATCCCTCTGTGTCTGTACTGCTACATACTTAGGCAATTAACTGGTTCATGCAGCTTTACATGAACACCTGAGCCTTACACTATGGCCGGTCCGAATAACTAAAGCAATTGTTACCATCCACCTCTCGTGTCTCCCCTTTTCCTCATAGTTTGTAGCTTGCGAGCAGCAGGGCCCTCACTCCTCCTGGTATCTGTTTTGATCTGTATTTCTGTTATGCTGTAATGTCTATTGTCTGTACAAATCTCTTCTATAATGTGAAGTGCTGCGGAATATGTTGGCGCTATATAAATAAAAAAAATTTAATATTATTATTATTATTATTGTGGTTTAGTGTAGTGAAGGGGTTAATACTAGTATTCCTGGCAGTCTTCCCTGGTGGTCTAGTGTAGAAAGGGTTAATGCTAGTATTCCTGGCAGTCTTATGTAGTGATTTATTTAATAATAGTATCGCTGGTGGTCTAGTGTAGTGAAGGGGTTAATAATAGCATCCCTGGTGATCCAGTGTAAAAAAGGGGTTAGTTCTAGTATTCCTGATGGTCTAGTGTAGTGAAGGGGTTCATGCTAGTATCCCTGGTGATCTAGTGTAGTGAAGGGGTTAATGCTAGCATCCACGGTGATTTAGTGTAGTACAGGGGTTAATAATAGTATCCTTGGTGGTTTAGTGTAGAAAGTGTTAGTGCTAGTGTAATAAGCAGGTGCTGGGATGCAGTAAAGGTACCGTCACACTAAGCGACGCTGCAGCGATACCGACAACGATGTCGATCGCTGCAGCGTCGCTGTGTGGTCGCTGGGGAGCTGTCACACAGACAGCTCTCCAGTGACCAACGATCCGGAAGTCCCCTGGTTACCATTGTAAATGTAAAAAACAAACACTACATACTTACATTCCCGGTGTCTGGTCATGTCCCTCGCCTTCAGCTTCCCGCACTGACTGAGCGCCGGCCGTAAAGTACAGCGGTGACGTCACTGCTGTGCTCTGCTTTACGGCTGGCCGGCGCTCACCAGTCAGTGCGGGAAGCTGACGGCGGGGGACCTGACTAGACACCGGGAATGTAAGTATGTAGCGTTTGTTTTATTACATTTACAACGGTAACCAGGGTAAACATTGGGTTACTAAGCGCGGCCCTGCGCTTCGTAACCCGATGTTTACCCTGGTTACCAGTGAAGACATCGCTGAATCGGCGTCACACACGCCGATTCAGCGATGTCAGCGGGAGATCCAGCGACAAAATAAAGTGCTGGACTTTCCCCAGCGACCAACGATCTCCCAGCAGGGGCCTGATCGTCGGTCGCTGTCACGCATAACGATTTCGTTAACGATATCGTTGCTACGTCACAAAAAGCAACGATATCATTAACGATATCGTTATGTGTGGCCGTACCTTAATACAAACGCTGCAGAGCAGGGATTAACTATAATTAGTCCACAGTAGGGAACTCTGTGCCGGGAGATAGCAGGGAAAAAGGTACAAAACTAATCTGAATAACAGGTCGCTTATCGTGGCTCTGTAGCCGGTTACTCTGTGAAGGCCCCGTGGATCGCAGAATGCCGGCGGTGTTCGGTGTACTGTCTGCTGGCGTCCTCGCCTAGCACACGGTCCTTCTTCTGGCGGTCTCTGGTTCTACCCGCTGATCCCCTAGTCCATATATCTGTGTTGTAGGAGAGTAGAGCTCCCCACACGATTCCTCTCGTCGTGGGTCTCCTTGAGCAGCCGCTGTGACCTGAAGGGCTGCGCTGCAATGCTTTACCTGACGTGAGCCTCTCTAGCTATCAGCCGACACCTGGACATCTGTCCTGCGATGCTCTGTCGATCACACGCTCTCCTGCGCAGCCTCCGGTTTCGGTGAGTCCCTCACTATGCCGCACTTTCTCTTCACACCGCGGCCTGTCGCTCCCCTCATCAGTGTTCTGGCGGGATGACCGCGCAACCCATTTTACCTCATACTGACTGGCCATGCCCCCTTCACCCTGGTTACTGGTTCGCTTCGGCTGCAATCTCATTCCCCCCAGGAACAGGAGGTTTGGCCCCACTGGGGGTCCGACCTCCAGCACACCCACCTATCAGCTGTTATGAGATGTGGGGGGCGACGTCTGTGCATAGAAGGGCATTCGTTTCATAATATAGGGCCATAAAATAAAAACAACGGTCCAGACGACGTCCGGCACTCACATCTTATAAGAAATGCTTTATGGATCCAGTGGCGTAAAAGGCACAAAAAATGGTTGAACAAAATGGCACAACAATGAAATAAGGAGAAAAGAAATATTGTCTGCGCTCCCAGGCAACATGTGTCAGACCTGACAAGGCTTCACATAGGACAATGCAGGTCTGACACATGTTGCTTGGGAGCGCAGCCGATATTTCTTTTCTCCTTATTTCATTGTTGTGCCATTTTGTTCAACCATTTTTTGTGCCTTTTACACCACTGGATCCATAAAGCATTTCTTATAAGATGTGAGTGCCGGCTATGGAGCATCCACCCTGTGTAACACGAGATGTCTGTGGAGGTCCGAAGCCTTCGCCCGGCGCCTGGGGCACATCCCTCACCTGTCTTCACTATTAGTTCCTGTTCACGAATGACTTGAGTCTAATCCGGTTTTTGTTACTGGTTTCGCATTGTAATCATGGATGAAGAATGACGCTCGCTCCCCTCCCTGAGTCCTGTCACTGTCCTCCAAGCCTCCAGCGTGAGGAGACACAGCCTCGCAGGCAGGAGCTCCTTCTGCGCCCTATGTTCCCGCACTATGGCACTGAGAGTGGGCATGACGGTCTTATGGATGCTGCTTTTTCATGGTAAGTTCACGACCAGACTATGTACTTACAGATCCCCCGACCTCGCGGAGGTAACCCGTCTCTGATTGTAGCCCCTGGAGCGAGCAGTTATCGGATACAGAGAACATGGAACCATGTGAATAGAGCTTTAGGGCTTGTGCACACATGGCATTTTTAATGCGTTATTTCATGCCAGGAAAAAAAAGGAATGTTTTACATTAACATCAAAAAAAGTTTTTTCCTTGCAAAAAAAAATACACAACGTTTAAATTCTTTCATCAGTTTTTCTCAAAATGACATAGCAGTTAGTGCCAAAAAAAACGCATAAAAAAACAAAAATGTAACTAAAATCCACTGTAGTTTAATGTCCAGAGACTATTTTTTAATGCAGAAAAAAAAACAGCAAAAAATCTCCATATGAATATGACATTATACTTAGTTCATGGTCATCTCTTTTGTCTTCACCGGACACATTGTAATGAACCGCCAGTTGTGAGAATATCAGGTTTATCCAGTTTCCAGGCTTTACATCTCCTCTCGCAGACAGCAGGCAGGTATTTCTATAGTGGCTAGGAGCGAATACAGAAATATGCAATAAAAAGAGTCTTTTTCCATGACTGAATAGCTGATTTCTATCTATTCAAAACCCCGTCCTCATCCCGATCTGCCCCCGCCCGCCTCGGTTACTGGTTTCTGCACATACTTTAGTGACTTAGCATATTTGTCAGATGACATAATAAAATAAATCTAATTATTTCATCCTGTAGTTACAGGGATTTCTTCATTAACTAAGTCATTTGCAAGTGGATATACAATATCAACACCTGGAAATACGACATCGGTATCAATGAATACTGTGTGCACACCGACCACATCCGTATCACCAATAAAAACTACAACAGCGGAACTAGCAACAGTGGAATCCAAAATGGTAACTACTCCTGAAATCACAGACAAATCTACAACACAACCCACAACACCGGCCTCAACCGAGTCAACAAAAACAATGAATCCGCACGAGATGACAATCGAGTCTACAAGTAAATCTGCAATACCGAATTCTACACCTGTGACCAATCCTACACTAATACCCACAATAGATGCACCAACAACCAGGGAAACTGCAACGGATCCATCAACAACTGAATCTACAACTGGAGAAACTGCAACGGATCCATCAACAACTGAATCTACAACTGGAGAAACTGCAACGGATCCATCAACAACTAAATCTATAATCGCAGCAATTACAACTGATCTATCAACAACTGAATCTACAACCAGAGAAACTGCAACGGATCCATCAACAACTGAATCTACAATCGCAGCAATTACAACTGATCTATCAACAACTGAATCTACAACTGATTTATCAACAACTGAATCTACAACTGTAGCAATTACAAGTGATTTATTAACAACTGAATCTGCAACTGATCTATCCACAACTGAAACTACAAGTGATCCATCAGCAACTGAATCTGTAACTGGAGAAATTACAACTGATCTATCAACAACTGAAGCAACTATAACTGAGTCATCAAGTGAATCTACAACCGCAGCAAGTACAACTGATCTATCAACTGAAACTACACCTGATCCATCAACAACTGAATCTACCAACACAGCAATTACAAGTGATCTATCAACAACTGAATCTCTTACTGGAGAAACTCTAACTGATCAATCAATAACTGAAGCTGCAAATGCTGCAATTGCTGATCTATCAACAACTGAATCTAGAACTGCAGCAACTGCAAGTGATCCCTCAACACCTGAATCTATCACCACAGCAATTACAAGTGACCTATCAACAACTGAATGTACAACAGGAGAAATTACAAGTGATATATCAACAGCTGAACCTACAACCGGAAAACCTACAACTGATCTATCAACAACTGAATCTACAACTGGGGAAACCACAACTGATCTATCAAAAACTGAATCTATCACCACAGCAATTATAAGTGATCTATCAACAACTGAATCTACAACTGGGGAAATTACAAGTGATATATCAACAGCTGAACCTACAACCGGAAAACCTACAACTGATCTATCAACAACTGAATCTACAATCAGGGAAACTTCAACTGACCCATCAACAACTGAATCTACAACTGCAAATGATTCCTCAACAACGGAATCTATCACAACAACAATTACAAGTGATCTATCAACAACTGAATCTACAACTGGAGAAACTACAACTGATCTATCAACAACTAAATCTACAACTCTAGAAACTCCAACTGATCGATCGACAACTGAATCTACAACTTTAGAAACTCCAACTGATCTGTCAACAACTGAATCTACAACTGATCTATCAACAACTGAATCTACAATCAGGGAAACTTCAACTGACCCATCAACAACTGAATCTACAATCAGGGAAACTTCAACTGACCCATCAACAACTGAATCTACAACTGCAAATGATTCCTCAACAACGGAATCTATCACAACAACAATTACAAGTGATCTATCAACAACTGAATCTACAACTGGAGAAACTACAACTGATCTATCAACAACTAAATCTACAACTTTAGAAACTCCAACTGATCGATCGACAACTGAATCTACAACTTTAGAAACTCCAACTGATCTGTCAACAACTGAATCTACAACTGATCTATCAACAACTGAATCTACAATCAGGGAAACTTCAACTGACCCATCAACAACTGAATCTACAACTGCAAATGATTCCTCAACAACGGAATCTATCACAACAACAATTACAAGTGATCCATCAACAACTGAATCTACAACTGGAGAAACTACAACTGATCTATCAACAACTAAATCTACAACTTTAGAAACTCCAACTGATCGATCGACAACTGAATCTACAACTTTAGAAACTCCAACTGATCTGTCAACAACTGAATCTACAACTGATCTATCAACAACTGAATCTACAATGGCAGTAACTACAAATAAATCTACAGCTGAGCCACTCACAGCAACTGAATCTCGAACATTAATATTTGAATCTACCATTGTAGCTGCTGTTACCAAGTCATTAACATCTGAATCTACAATTGCAGCAAATACAAGCGAATTGTCAATGGTTGATTCTACAATTGCTTCAACTACAACCGAGCTATCAATAGCAGAATCTAGAATGTCAAAAACTACAATTGAGCTTTCTGAAACATCTGAATCTATGCAATCGATGACTATGTTCTCAGCTACTACACCTGAGCCGTCAACAACTGAGTTGTCAACAACTACAGTCTCAAAAACATCAACCGAGCCATCAACAACAACTGAATCTACAACTACAGCAACAGCTGAGTTGTCAACAACTGAATCTAGGATGGCAGCAAATACAACTGAACACCAAACCACAGAAACTACAACTGAGCACCCAACCCCAGAAACTTCAACTGAACACCCAACCACAGCAACTACAACTGAACACCAAACCAAAGAAACTACAACTGAGCACCCATCCCCAGAAACTTCAACTAAGAACCCAACCACAGAAACTACAACTGAACACCTAATCACAGAAACAACTGAGCACCCAACCACAGAATCTACAACTGAACACCCAATCACATCAACTACAACTGAACACCTAACCACAGAAACAACTGAGCACCCAACCACAGAATCTACAACTGAACACCCAACCACAGCAACTACAACTGAACACCCAACCACAGAAACTGCAACTGAACACCCAACCACAGCAACTACAACTGAACACCCAACCACAGAAACTACAACTGAACACCCAACCACAGAAACTACAACTGAGCACCCAACCACAGAAACTACAACTGAGCACCCAACCACAGAAACTACAACTGAATACCCAACCACAGAAACTACAACTGAGCCACCCAGCACTGACGCTACAATACTAAATGTACAGTCTTCAACCAGCAGTCAATCTATACCTGCAGCAACAGCTGAACCATCACCTCCAATATCAAGACCTGCGGAAACTACAACTGAGACAAAAACTGTGGAAACTACAATGAAGCTGTACACTAATGAGTCTGTGGTAGTAAGTGAACAAACAACAACACCCCTAACAACTGAACCGACCAACTCACATACTACATTTTCCCAGATTGCAGAAGCTATACCAACACTAGGAACAATAACTCATCTGTCTACAACATCAGTCAACCTGTCATCAGTAATCACCGAGCCTACAATGTTAACATCTGAAGCTGTAGCTTCATCATCAGAACTGATAGCATCAACTACACCTAAATCCTCCCCAATGGCAGTAACACCTGCAACCACAACACCAACAACAGGAACATTTAAAATGACTTTTTTAATTAAGACCACAACAGAATTTACAACTGTGACCACCGCAGAATCTACTGCTGTAAGTACACCTGGGCCCACCACAGAATCTACTGCTGTAAGTGCACATGGGACAAGCACAGAATCTACTGCTGTAAGTACACCTGGGACCACCACAGAATCTACTACTGTAAGGACACCTGGGCCCACCACAGAATCTACTACTGTAAGGACACCTGGGCCCACCACAGAATCTACTACTGTAAGTACACCTGGGCCCACCACACAATCTACTGCTGTAAGTACACCTGGGCCCACCACACAATCTACTGCTGTAAGTACACCTGGGACCACCACAGAATCTACTACTGTAAGTACACCTGGGCCCACCACACAATCTACTGCTGTAAGTACACCTGGGCCCACCACAGAATCTACTACTGTAAGTACACCTGGGCCCACCACACAATCTACTGCTGTAAGTACACCTGGGACCACCACACAATCTACTGCTGTAAGTACACCTGGGACCACAGCAGAATCTACTACTGTAAGTACACCTGGGACCACCACAGAATCTACTGCTGTAAGTACACCTGGGATGTCACCATCACCTACTGTTTTAGTTACAAATGAAACCCTAGTATTAGCTACTACATCAACTACAACTGGGACCACAACGTCATCTGTTGCTACTGGGACCACAACAGGATCTACTGCTGTAAGTACACACAGTAGCATCACAGAATCTACTGCTGTAAGTACACTTGGGCCCACCACAGAATCTACTGCTGTAAGTACACCTGGGCCCACCACAGAATCTACTGCTGTAAGTACACTTGGGCCCACCACAGAATCTACTGCTGTAAGTACACCTGGGCCCACCACACAATCTACTACTGTAAGTACACCTGGGCCCACCACAGAATCTACTGCTGTAAGTACACCTGGGCCCACCACAGAATCTACTGCTGTAAGTACACTTGGGCCCACCACAGAATCTACTGCTGTAAGTACACCTGGGACCACCACAGAATCTACAACTGTAAGGACACCTGGGCCCACCACAGAATCTACTACTGTAAGTACACCTGGGCCCACCACAGAATCTACAACTGTAAGGACACCTGGGCCCACCACAGAATCTACTACTGTAAGTACACCTGGGCCCACCACAGAATCTACTGCTATAAGTACACCTGGGCCCACCACAGAATCTACTGCTATAAGTACACCTGGGACCACAACAGAATCTACTGCTGTAAGTACACCTGGGACCACAACAGAATCTACTGCTGTAAGTACACCTGGGCCCACCACAGAATCTACTACTGTAAGTACACTTGGGCCCACCACAGAATCTACTGCTGTAAGTACACCTGGGACCACCACAGAATCTACAACTGTAAGGACACCTGGGCCCACCACAGAATCTACTACTGTAAGTACACCTGGGCCCACCACAGAATCTACAACTGTAAGGACACCTGGGCCCACCACAGAATCTACTACTGTAAGTACACCTGGGCCCACCACAGAATCTACTGCTATAAGTACACCTGGGCCCACCACAGAATCTACTGCTATAAGTACACCTGGGACCACAACAGAATCTACTGCTGTAAGTACACCTGGGACCACAACAGAATCTACTGCTGTAAGTACACCTGGGCCCACCACAGAATCTACTACTGTAAGTACACTTGGGCCCACCACAGAATCTACTGCTGTAAGTACACCTGGGACCACCACAGAATCTACAACTGTAAGGACACCTGGGCCCACCACAGAATCTACTACTGTAAGTACACCTGGGCCCACCACAGAATCTACAACTGTAAGGACACCTGGGCCCACCACAGAATCTACTACTGTAAGTACACCTGGGCCCACCACAGAATCTACTGCTATAAGTACACCTGGGCCCACCACAGAATCTACTGCTATAAGTACACCTGGGACCACAACAGAATCTACTGCTGTAAGTACACCTGGGCCCACCACAGAATCTACTACTGTAAGTACACCTGGGACCACCGCAAAATCTACTGCTATAAGTACACCTGGGCCCACCACAGAATCTACTCCTGTAAGTGCACCTGGGATGTCACCATCACCTACTGTTTTAGTTACAAATGAAACCCTAGTATTAGCTACTACATCAACTACAACCGGGAACACAACATCATCTATTCCATCTGGGACAACCACAGAATCTACTGCTGTAAGTACACCTGGGCCCACCACAGAATCTACCACTGTAAGTGCACATGGGACCACCACAGAATCTACTGCTGTAAGTACACCTGGGACCACCGCAGAATCTACAACTGTAAGTACACCTGGGCCCACCACAGAATCTACTACTGTAAGTACACCTGGAACCACAACAGAATCTACTGCTATAAGTACACCTGGGACCACAACAGAATCCACTACTGTAAGTACACCTGGGACCACCGCAGAATCTACTGCTATAAGTACACCTGGGCCCACCACAGAATCTACTCCTGTAAGTGCACCTGGGACCACCACAGAATCTACTCCTGTAAGTACACCTGGAACCACAACAGAATCTACTACTGTAAGTACACCTGGGACCACCACAGAATCTACTACTGTAAGTACACCTGGGATGTCACCATCACCTACTGTTTTAGTTACAAATGAAACCCTAGTATTAGCTACTACATCAACTACAACCGGGAACACAACATCATCTATTCCATCTGGGACCACAACAGGATCTACTGCTGTAAGTACACATGGGACAACCACAGAATCTACTGCTGTAAGTACACCTGGGACCACCACAGAATCTACTGCTGTAAGTACACCTGGGCCCATCACAGAATCTACTACTGTAAGTACACCTGGGCCCACCACAGAATCTACCACTGTAAGTGCACATGGGACCACCACAGAATCTACTGCTCTAAGTACACCTGGGACCACCACAGAATCTACTCCTGTAAGTACACCTGGGCCCACCACAGAATCTACTGCTGTAAGTACACCTGGGCCCATCACAGAATTTACTACTGTAAGTACACCTGTGACCACCACAGAATCTACTCCTGTAAGTACACCTGGGACCACCACAGAATCTACTGCTATAAGTACACCTGGGCCCACCACAGAATCTACTCCTGTAAGTACACCTGGGACCACCACAGAATCTACAACTGTAAGTTCACCTGGGATGTCACTAACACCTACTGCTCCAGTTACAAATGAAACCCTAGAATTAGCTACTACATCAACTACAACTGGGACCACAACCTTATCTGCCCCAACTGGGACCACAACAGAATCTACTGCTGTAGGTACACCTGGGACCACAATATCATCTATTATTTCACCTACACCTGGGACGTCACCATCACCTTCTGCTCTAATTACAAATGAGACCTTAATATTAGGTACTACGTCAACTACAACTGGGACCACAACATTATCTACTCCAGCTGGGACCACAACATTATCTACTCGAACCGGAACCACAACATTATCTACTCCAACCGGGCCCACAACATTATCTACTCCACCCGGGACCACAACATTATCTACTCCAACCGGGCCCACAACATTATCTACTCTAGCCGGGACTACAACATTATCTATTCCAACCAATGCCAAAATATTATCTTCCACAACCGGGACCACAACATTATCTACTCCAGCCGGGACCACAACATTATCTACTCCAACCGGGCCCACAACATTATCTACTCCACCCGGGACCACAACATTATCTACTCCAACCGGGCCCACAACATTATCTACTCTAGCCGGGACTACAACATTATCTATTCCAACCAATGCCAAAATATTATCTTCCACAACTGGGACAACAACATTATCTACTCCAGCCGGGACCACAACATTATCTACTCCAGCCGGGACCACAACATTATTTACTCCAGGCGGGACCACAACATTATCTACTCCAGCCGGGACCACAACACTATCTACTCCAGCCGGGACCACAACATTATCTACTCCAGCCGGGACCACAACACTATCTACTCCAGCCGGGACCACAACACTATCTACTCCAGCTGGAACCATAACATTATCTACTCCAACCGGGACTACAACATTATCTACTCCAACTGGGACCACAACATTATCTACTCCATCCGCGACCACAACATTATCTACTTCAGCCGGGACCACAACACTATCTACTCCAGCCGGGACCACAACATTATCTACTCCAGCCGGGACCACAACACTATCTACTCCAGCCGGGACCACAACACTATCTACTCCAGCTGGGAACATAACATTATCTACTCCAACCGGGACTACAACATTATCTACTCCAAGTGGGACCACAACATTATCTACTCCAACCGGGACCACAACATTATCTACTCCAACCGATGCCACAATATTATCTTCCACAACCGGGACCACAACATTTTCTACTGCAACTGGAAACCTAACAGTACCTACGACTCCAACTATGACCCTCACACCACTGTCTACAAGCACAGTGTTGCCCTCATCATTACCTACTACTTCTGTTAGTACCAGGAACCCAACATCCTTCCCTTCAGCTGGTAACACAACGTCACCCACTTTTCCAAATACAACCATATGGAAAACCTCCATTTCAGTGCTGGATCTTACCTCCAGTACTTTGAAACCAAATCTTTCTATAGGAGCCGGAACCACGCCACAGTCCTCGGCTCCAGGAAGGAACATGACCAGTGAGTAATGTATAATACTTGGTTCTTCTATGTCACATATTACAAATGTAGAGATGTGCCTCATAAGAACATAGACCTTGCTTCCTAATGATAGTGGCCATCAGGTGTAAAATACCGCTGTCACATTGTAGATGCAACATGAATGTGTGGACAGCACAGAGTAGAGAAGACGCTGTTAGGGTTGGCGGAATGCTCCGAATATATATTTATTAGAAGAAGTTGGTGCGTTCGCAATCCGGGATCCACCATGCAGGAAAGCACCTGCAGCTAGATATGGCGGTACAATATAGTAGTATAAACAGACTCTGTTACTTCACAGAGTCTGTTAGCAAAGATAACGCTGAGCCCTGTTTGGCTCACAGAGGCACACAGCTACTTGGTAGAGCAGATGGTGGTCATGCAGTCAAATGCAAACATGAAACTCCTCGCCGTAGGTGCCAGCATTCTAGGGGCTTATTTCAGCCGGGTCACTGACTGCATACAAACATGACCACACTGGCGCTGAGCTCATACATAAATTGATACTAGCGCATGGCCGCGCAGTCATGCGCACCTCTTATAGCTGCAGCACAAACAGGACCTTACTAGAAGGACCAATGAGAGGCTGCCACAGATGTTGAACACCATCAGGACCTTCCTAGAGGACCAATAGGATTTGCTGCAGTACCTGAGCATGTGACCCTTGATCTCCAGTGAGAGATCTTACCCTGGGCATGCTCAGAAGGGGAAAAGTAGGACTTAGTCCCAAAGACGTCTGCTCGCTGCTGACCAGTACTGGCTACAATGGCAGAAGCTGGAAGGACAGCAGTAACCCTTCACACAGTGTCAGACTGAGCATGACGCTGGGACTGACACCTCCGCTGAGCAGAATCCACTGCGGCAGTAGAAGAATGGGAGAATGCAGCGGGGATGGCTCGAGATTCCCCCTGCGCAGAGGCAGAACTCGACCCCTAACAGACGCTGTCAACAGAAGGGTATGTAGATTTGTTAGAAAAGATTCAGCATAACTTGTATTTTATTCATAGAAATCTCTGGTGTTGGAGTCCAGTGGGTGGTCCTACTCAGTGATTGACATCTATCTCTGCAGCACAGTCATACAAGGAAGACCGTCAATCACTTGTAGAACACCAGGGCTTTCTATGATAAAATGCAAGTTTTAATGAAACTTTTCCTACAAAAATGTACATAAATCTGATCAAATCCACCTGTTCTATGACTTCCTGCTGCCAGATCAGATACCATTTTCAACATGCCAGGTTCCCTTTAAAGTCTATAATGGGACATCACTTAGTGTGTACATTGAAGATCCTCGGTGCAAAAGAAAGTAGGTATAGCTTCTGCTAGGACAGAGGAGCAAATTGTAGCACAATTCTGTATTCTTGCGGCCACCACTAGAGGGAGCTCACTGCAGACACAGAGAAGTCAATAATAACACAGTATATAGTGAGCTCCTCTTAGTGGTGGCTGCAGGCAGGGAACTGCATATTGTAATCAGCCCTGCTATTATTACATACATGCTTTATATGGTGTAAGGCCCTGTCTGATGGAAATAGCAAGCCATGAAAACCGCAGACTTGTTTTTACATCTAGTACTAACATGTGGTGTTAGACAGAGGAAGTTGTGAGAACATTCCTGTCATGCTATGATGGTCTTTGGTAAGGAAGGGGGGCTCAAACTATCCATGAAATTGGGACCCTAACTATCCCTGTCCTGGGGGTACTCTTGATGGTAGAGAGGCCTGAGTCTCAAACCTTACTATGGTCCTGTTAAACTAAGATCTGTCCTCTCCATCACCTCATGAGGCATGTGACAGAAGTATAAGGTAAACAAGACACAAAGTCTCCTACACAGCACAGCGTCTCCAAGGAGCTAGGAAGCAAAACTTTCACTGGCAAGGCAAAGAGGGTCTGGCCAGGTTTTATAGGGAGAGGTAATGACCAGATCAGAAGCAGCTGAAAATGGAGCTGTAAGTTTTTGACCAGCATAGAAAGGGTTGTTAACCTCCTTAGCACAAAAGGAAACTAAATCAATTTAAAATAGAACACAATAGAAGATCTGTGATTCACAATATGTAATGATCTTCCACCCCTAGATCTCACGGGAGGACATGACACACTCCTGACAATTCCACTTGGTGGATCATTTATAAAGAGACCACAGTCCCCGAGTTTCTGGAACACAATTACATTTATATTGAGGTCTGGGCTTCGGGGAAAGGACAAGTCATATAATTCACCCCTTGGGTCATTACTGTCCTACAATCACCACCCCAGTAATGGCTGATAACAATAACTGGCACTGAGAAGGTACATTGTGAAGAAGGTCTCCAGCCAGTGGATTATCCATAAAAAAATCCATATCATATGGTAATCAAAATATATATAATCCAAAATAGGAATTACCCCCCAAAAACCGCAACTAAACCACCACTAAAAAAAATAATTAAAAATACAGGGCAAACGCGTTTCGGACATCAGCCCTTGATTAAGGAACGCATTTGCCCTCTGTTCTAATTATTTTTAGTGGTGGTTTTGGTTGTGTTTTTGGGGGGAATTTCTATGTTGGATGATATATATTTCCTTTACAATATAATATGAATTTTCGTGGATTACTCGCGGGCTGGAGACTTGTTCCGTCTGGTTCCTGGTTCTCTGCAGTTTCCGGCCAGGGGTCTCCATTTGGGAGAGATGACGTTAGAGTTTTCTCATTATGTTCCGGTAATATCTGATCTCTGTGATGGCATCTGTCTCCATTCTCTGACAGGTACGGTTGTACTGAAGCTCCGGCTGACCAGTTCTGTCCCCGTAGATGTCAGTGTAACGGATTTATTACTACAGCAGGTAAGTGTGAACTACAATCCTGACAAGTTTCTTCCACACTTTGTGCTTCTCCGAAAACTGGGAGAAAGGTCCTCTCTTTTCCAACTCGATCAATTTTTGTTTTTTTCCTCCAGTTCTTCTGAGTTTCGTAACTTTTTTATTTTTCTGGCCCGATATGAAGCTGTAGTTTTGAACGATACCATTCATTTTACCATACAGAGTTCTGGAAAATGGGAAAATCTGCAAATGTAGAGAAAAAAATGCAATTTCTGAAATTTCGCCATGGTGGGTTTTCTGTTTTTATCGAGTTCTTTGGTAAAATTAACCCGGTGAAATGATTCTCCAGGTCAATACAATTACTGTGACACCAAATATGTATAAATATATATATTTTATTATTATTATTATTTAGGTGGTGAAAAAAAAAGTGGCAATTTTGATAAAACAAAAAACCAGTTTGTGCCACCAATTTCTCAGATCTGAAATTATTTTATTCCTCCGCCATCCGTGGAGCGGTGTCGGCGCTCGTTTTTTGCGGGGCCGTCTGATAGTTTTATTGATCCTATCCTCGGGCACATATGACTCTTTTTATTCACTTGTTGTATTTTTGGGCAGTTGGAAGTTTTTTTTTTTTTAATTTCTTACCTTTTGGTTTAATTATTTTTACATTTTGATAGTTTAGTCTTTTACAGACTCTGTGATATAAAATATATTTCTTTTCGGATTGTTTTTTAATGGAGGAAAAAAATGGAGAATTCTAGTTTTTATAAAGTTTTTTTTTATTTTTTACTTCATTTTTGAGCCCCTTGAGGGACTTTGTCCCTGGGACGGTTTGATGACACCCGCCTCTTAATAAATGTATTTAACTCCTCTTTGGGCGGTCTGTGCTCCATGATCAGAGTTTCCTCGGACCCCGGCTCCCCCCGGAGACGACTATCTATAGGACAAGCCCCAGCGGACGTTTATCCCTCCTCTTCTTCCTCAGGTGTGTTCCCTTCTGTACCGGGAGCTGCACACTGCAGACCTGACCGTGACCTATGGGACCCCCAAGACCTCGCGGAGCTGCGCGTCATTTCCATGGAGCAGCGGGTAGTCCTGACTTCTCACCGTTACGTGGATACTAAAACCTCGGAATCTGCCGTTACGTCGGGTCGTTCTTGCTTCAGAGTCACCGGAGAACCGTCCATGGATAAGATAATCACAGCGTCTATTTTATATCATCGAACTATTTATATTCACTTTTTATCTGTTTTCCCATAATTTTATGTTCTGGAACATTCCTCCAAATAGGGAAAACCTATAGTCATCCAGAGCCACCTGATTCAAGAACATAATGTCAGAATTACGGTACAGACTGACACAGGAGACAGAGGCGGACTATGAAATGTGGGCGCCATACATCCTGCACTGGTAAAAGCCGGCCGTCCAGACACAATGGATCACAACTGATCGTACCAAGGTCTACCAAGTAATGGGGCGCCATTCACATCCCAGACAATGAGGCGCCATTCACATTCCAGATAACGGGGCACCATTCACATCCCAGGTATTGGGGCGCCATTCACATCCCAGATAACGAGGCGCCATTCACATCCCAGATAACGAGGCGTCATTCACATCCCAGATAACGAGGCGCCATTCACATCCCAGATAACGAGGCGCCATTCACATCCCAGATAACGAGGCGTCATTCACATCCCAGATAACGAGGCGCCATTCACATCCCAGATAACGAGGCGCCATTCACATCCCAGATAACGAGGCGCCATTCACATCCCAGATAACGAGGCGTCATTCACATCCCAGATAACGAGGCGCCATTCACATCCCAGATAACGAGGCGCCATTCACATCCCAGATAACGAGGCGCCATTCACATCCCAGGTATTGGGGCGCCATTCACATCCCAGATAACGGGGCGTCATTCACATCCCAGATAACGGGGCGTCATTCACATCCCAGATAACGGGGCGCCATTCACATCCCAGATAACGAGGCGCCATTCACATCCCAGATAACGAGGCACCATTCACATCCCAGATAACGAGGCGCCATTCACATCCCAGATAACGAGGCGCCATTCACATCCCAGATAACGAGGCGTCATTCACATCTCAGATAACGAGGCGTCATTCACATCCCAGATAACGAGGCGCCATTCACATCCCAGATAACGAGGCGCCATTCACATCTCAGATAACGAGGCGCCATTCACATCCCAGATAACGAGGCGCCATTCACATCCCAGATAACGAGGCGTCATTCACATCTCAGATAACGAGGCGCCATTCACATCCCAGATAACGAGGCGCCATTCACATCCCAGATAACGAGGCGTCATTCACATCTCAGATAACGAGGCGCCATTCACATCCCAGATAACGAGGCGTCATTCACATCCCAGATAACGGGGCGTCATTCACATCTCAGATAACGAGGCGCCATTCACATCCCAGATAACGAGGCGCCATTCACATCCCAGATAACGAGGCGCCATTCACATCCCAGATAACGGGGCGTCATTCACATCCCAGATAACGAGGCGCCATTCACATCCCAGATAACGAGGCGCCATTCACATCCCAGATAACGAGGCGCCATTCACATCCCAGATAACGAGGCGTCATTCACATCTCAGATAACGAGGCGTCATTCACATCCCAGATAACGAGGCGCCATTCACATCCCAGATAACGAGGCGCCATTCACATCTCAGATAACGAGGCGCCATTCACATCCCAGATAACGAGGCGCCATTCACATCCCAGATAACGAGGCGTCATTCACATCTCAGATAACGAGGCGCCATTCACATCCCAGATAACGAGGCGCCATTCACATCCCAGATAACGAGGCGTCATTCACATCTCAGATAACGAGGCGCCATTCACATCCCAGATAACGAGGCGTCATTCACATCCCAGATAACGGGGCGTCATTCACATCTCAGATAACGAGGCGCCATTCACATCCCAGATAACGAGGCGCCATTCACATCCCAGATAACGAGGCGCCATTCACATCCCAGATAACGGGGCGTCATTCACATCCCAGATAACGAGGCGCCATTCACATCCCAGATAACGAGGCGCCATTCACATCCCAGATAACGAGGCGCCATTCACATCCCAGATAACGGGGCGTCATTCACATCCCAGATAACGAGGCGCCATTCACATCCCAGATAACGAGGCGCCATTCACATCCCAGATAACGGGGCGTCATTCACATCCCAGATAACGAGGCGCCATTCACATCCCAGATAACGAGGCGCCATTCACATCCCAGATAACGGGGCGTCATTCACATCCCAGATAACGAGGCGCCATTCACATCCCAGATAACGAGGCGTCATTCACATCCCAGGTATCGGGGCGCCATTCAAATCCCAGGTATCGGGGCGCCATTCACATCCCAGATAACGAGGCGCCATTCACATCCCAGATAACGAGGCACCATTCACATCCCAGATAACGGGGCGTCATTCACATCCCAGGTATCGGGGCGCCATTCAAATCCCAGATAACGAGGCGCCATTCACATCCCAGGTATTGAGGCGCCATTCACATCCCAGGTATCGGGGCGCCATTCACATCCCAGATAACGAGGCGCCATTCACATCCCAGGTATTGAGGCGCCATTCAAATCCCAGGTATCGGGGCGCCATTCACATCCCAGATAACGAGGCGCCATTCACATCCCAGGTATTGAGGCGCCATTCAAATCCCAGGTATCGGGGCGCCATTCACATCCCAGATAACGAGGCGCCATTCACATCCCAGGTATCAGGGGCGCCATTCACATCCCAGGTATCGGGGCGCCATTCAAATCCCAGGTATCGGGGCGCCATTCACATCCCAGGTATCAGGTCGCCATTTGTATCTCAGGTATTGGGGCACCATTCACATCCTAGGTATCAGGGCGCCATTTGTATCTCTAGTATCGGGGCGCCATTTATATCTCTAGTATTGGGGCGCCATTCACATGCCACAATGTGCCCACACCGCAGTGCCAGGCAATATTCAGTAGCTCTGTTTCCCTGCTCTGGTCTCTCTGTCTTCCCATCTATATCTTTCATCCCCTATCCCATAATTGGGGAAACGTTTAGCTC
Source organism: Ranitomeya imitator (assembly GCF_032444005.1). Taxonomy (NCBI): domain Eukaryota; kingdom Metazoa; phylum Chordata; class Amphibia; order Anura; family Dendrobatidae; genus Ranitomeya; species Ranitomeya imitator. The sequence goes on along the minus strand of NC_091287.1, from coordinate 559,041,937 downwards.
TGCACATCCTGGGCCTCCTGATTCATGGACAGAACGCATCAGAGACATGTAAATATAAATGCCGACCGGAGCTGTGCAAATGGAACAACCGTGTTTGTTCCAATTTTTAATAAAACTTATTTATTTGAAAGTGTAAAATTCCTTAAAGAGATAATAAATATCATTATTAATCTGTGGTGTCCATATCTCACCCCCAGAAGATTAGTAAGTGTCTCTGCTCCTCCAAAGGTTTGTTTTTCTGATACAGAGATCCAGTTCCTCAGCGTAAGTCTAAGGTAGCAATACATATTAGATAAATGTTGATTGCTGTGTGGGTGTCCTGACTCTCCACCCGCAGCTGTTGAAGGAAAGAAGGATCAGGCATGTTCAGTTTCAAAATGCCCCATCTCATTCCTTCAAGTTTTACCCAGAGGAGACAGACGACCTGGCAGGGACTGACCCCTCTCACACATGAGTAACACATGGATTCTCTGATGAATGTATCTTTTAACTTATAAGTAGTGATGAGCGAGTGCACTCGTTGCTCGGGTTTTTTTTCCGAGCACGCTTGGGTGGTCTCCGAGTATTTATGACTGCTCGGAGATTTAGTTTTCCTTGCCACAGCTGGATAATTTACAGCTGCTAGTCAGCCTGAATACATGTGGGGGTTGCCTGCTTGGGAATCCCCACATGTAATCAAGCTGGCTAGTAGCTGTAAATCATTCAGCTGCCGTGATGAAAACTAAATCTCCAAGCAGCTTACAAAAAGAGAAAAACCCCCATAAAAATAGATACTTTATTAAATAGCACATATAGAAAAAAAACCCACAAACAAAAGAAAGCCCCAAATATTAGGGCAATCCACTGAGGGAGACAGCTATTCCCTCTAGAGATAACCGATCGGTGAACTAGACAAAATATAATCTATAATAGGTATACACAGATAGTATTCAGAGATAAAGCATACAGCTAGTGATACATACGTGTATAACCCTATACTAGGTATAAAGGGTGTCAGGATATACGTGAAATATCCCTACACTAAATACAAAAAAACACCTATGGATGTACACCTACCTAGATGCGGAGGTTGGCACCCTAGAAGATAAACGAGAATGGCGCCCCTGCTCGTACGATGGCTGTCCCTAACCTCCTACCATCCCCCTATAAGGAAAAGTAGGAAAGAGAGGCCAGATGGCTGATAATATCATATGAAGCTATGTGTTTTTTTTACATAATAGCATAACTGGCCCTCCCCTCCAGTGTGATGTAAGAGAGGGATAGCATTTATACATACATAGCACACCTATAATACATCAACACATAGAGTTTGCTATGATAAAAAATACCTAAGTATACACATAAGCTAACTAGTCCACACAAATGGGATATTTCACGTATATCCTGACACCCTTTATACCTAGTATAGTATAGGGTTATACACGTATGTATCACTAGCTGTATGCTTTATCTCTGAATACTATCTGTGTATACCTATTATAGATTATATTTTGTCTAGTTCACCGATCGGTTATCTCTAGAGGGAATAGCTGTCTCCCTCAGTGGATTGCCCTAATATTTGGGGCTTTCTTTTGTTTGTGGGGTTTTTTTCTATATGTGCTATTTAATAAAGTATCTATTTTTATGGGGGTTTTTCTCTTTTTGTAAGCTGATTTTTTCCCTTTTGCTATATATTATTTGTAAGCTGATCTAAATCTCCAAGCAGTCATAAATACTCAGAGACCACCCAAGCGTGCTCGGGAAAACGAGTATACTCGATCATCACTACTTATAAGTGGGTAATAAATGTTTTTTTGCTGGCTGATCTCATTAATGTCACTCATCTGACAGCATTAACAGGATTTGTTAGGATTTGTTAGGATTTGGGCTGCTATAGGGACCCACTGGTACATCGTCATTGAATTGTGTGATGTCCATGATTGAGAGCAGTATAAATCTCTCAATGAAGATCTTTAGATGCTGCAGTTTCTATTGACCACAGCATCTAAGGCAGGGATGAACAATTTTTGCTCCAAGGCACACAATGCCATACTGAGCAAATTCCAAGGGTGCAAAAAAATATAATGCTGTATTTACATCAGTACATCATCAGAACCACCATCAGTACATTAAGACATCACCAGAACCAAGTTTTGAGTATTTAATGAGGATTTGGAGTTTTGAGGATTTTTAACTTTAACATAGCCATGAAGAGAGTTTTGGATTGCTTCATGTGTATAATATCAGAACCACCATCAGTACATGAATACAGCACCAGAACCACCATCAGTACATGAATACAGCACCAGAACCACCATCAGTACATGAATGCAGCACCAGAATCACCATCAGTACATGAATAAATCACAAAGGTTACTACTGCAATCAATTGAAAAGTAGGACAGCCCTATGTACAATTGTATCACATAAATCTATAACAATTGTACAGAGATACTGGGAGGTGTTAATAGTCATCATGAGATTGTGGACCAAACAGGAACCACAGCACTGAGGAGGCACAGGAATGATCACAAATAAACAATTACATCCAGGTACTTTATAGGTGAACTCTTCTCTGATTGAAGTCGTTCTTATCCCTTTTTGTCTCTCTCCATCTAGCACAGAGGACATGATGAGATTTCATGCCCAAAGATCGTCTCTGCACACTTCCGTCTTCTCTATCTTCAGCAGCACTTCCTGACATGGTGCAATTAAAAATAAAAGTATCATTACACTTCCCCATAAATAAAAATATCTCTCATGCTTTGCCCCTGAATAAAAAATCTGTCTGTGCTTCCTGCACAAAATATCCCCCCCAAAACTGCTATCCTCCAAAATATCCCCCCACATTGACCTCTGTGTAATATCTCTCCACACGACCCCTCTCCAAATTATCCCCCCCACTGACGCTCTCCAAAATGTCCCCAATGTCCAAATTATCCCCCTCTGACCCTCTCCAACATGCCCCCCCCATTGGGCGTCTCCAAAATATCCCCTCCACACACACGCACTGCCCCACCAACTGCCAACACACCGTGCCTTCAGGGGGCCACTTTACCAAAACTGACTTTGTGGGGTGGCCAGGTCTGTATTGGAAAACAAAGACAAATAGCGTGCGACCTTATCTAGTGGATCAACCTAAGTGTCACGCCCGCACATACTTACCCATCTTCTTCCATCCCGCGGCGCACTCACGATCCTGTCTCTCGCCGCTCTGCATCTTCTTTCGCTGGCTCTCGGCGTCCAGCGTCTTTGCGCATGCGCGGCCGCGTCTCCTCCGGCGCTGAGCCCTCTGGGAGGTCGCGACCCGATAGCTCCGCCCCAACATGGCGGCGCCCATCGGCTATTTCTTCCCGGCGTCTTCCCAGGTAAGACGCCTTTGCTTTGTAGGTGCTCTGTCTGCGTTCAGCGTTCCTACGTCCTAGGCTCCCCAGTATTTGTGTCTCTTCCCTGCTTGGTGCTTTCTGTGTCTCTATTCTATGTTCCTTCCGTGCCCTGCCTAGTCCCTGTGTTCCAGCTGTATCCTGCCAAGTTCCGTGTTCCAGCTGTATCCTGCCTAGTTTCGTGTTCCTGCCGTGTCCTGCCAAGTTCCGTGTTCCTGCTGTGTCCTGCCAAGTTCCGTGTTCCTGCCGTGTCTGCCAAGTTCCGTGTTCCTGCTGTGTCCTGTCAAGTTCCGTGTTCCTGCCGTGTCCTGCCAAGTTCCGTGTTCCTGCCGTGTCCTGCCAAGTCCTGTGTTCCTGCCGTGTCCTGCCTAGTCCTGAGTTCCTGCCGTGTCCTGCTTCGTCTCGTGTTCCTCTCGTCTTCAGCTAAGTCCTGTTTTCCTATTGTTCCCCGTCATTCCGCAAGCTCTGTGCTCTCTTTCTTTCTCTGGTCGTCCCTTTGGCTCTAGCTGTTGTGTCTCCATTCCCCCGAGGTCCTGCTCCTAACACCCCCTGTATAGGGGGTGGTTCCATCTGGTCCGCTCGACCCCGGGGGCTCTAGAGTCACGACCCAGAGGGTCCACTCTCGGATTCCTTTCCGAATCGCTACAGTAAGCAAAGGCCATGGACCCCGCTGGGGCCTCTGCTGCGCAAAAGGAGCTACTCTTTTTGCGGGAGAATCAGTCCCATATTATGTCCTTTATGAAGGCAATGGATTCTCGCCTTTCTACGCTCCAGCCCTCTGATCCTGGCAACGCTGCTCTACTCGTTGGCTTACAGCAAGAGTTAGCTCAGCAGCGTGACACCCAGGCTCATATCCTCAGTTATATGTCTTCGATAGACGATCGGCTGCTCTCTATTCAGACAGCCGCTTCTACCTCTGCTTCTGCTCCCCACCCTCCACCCCGCTTGGCTAAACCACCTCGCTATAATGGGGATCCTAAACTCTGCCGAGGATTTTTAAACCAATGCCGTCTTCACTTTGAGCTTCTGCCCCAGCATTACCCAACTGATCGGGCCAAGATAGCCTTTTTGATTTCTAATCTGGAGGGTGACGCCTTGGCATGGGTTAATCCTCTCTGGGAGCGAGACGACCCCCTAGTCTCCCGCTTGTCCGAATTTTTGGAGACTTTCCGTCTTGTTTTTGACGAACCTGGTCGTCTGGCTTCTACGACTGAGGCTCTATTGTCTCTCCATCAAGGATCTTTGTCCGTGGGTCAATACGCTATTCAGTTCCGCACCATCTCCTCCGACCTTGGCTGGAACAATGAGGCGTTAGTGGGTGCTTTCTGGCGGGGCCTCTCTGGGCGCATTAAGGATGAGTTGGCTGGTCGGGACACTCCTGCGGTTTTGGAGGATTTAATTTCCTTAGCTACCCGTATTGACCTTCGGTTCCAAGAACGCGCCCGGGAGCGGAGATCTCTTCGTCCTTCCCTTGCTACCCGTAAGCCACTCAGCCCGCAGCCTAGAACTTCTTCTCTGGCATCCGCACCTGAGCCTATGCAAGTGGACCGTCTAAAGATGTCCGAACAGGGACGTAAAGAGAGGCGTACTCAGGGTTTATGTTTCTATTGCGGGAGTGCTTCTCATCTATTGCGGTCCTGCCCTGAACGTCCGGAAAACTTCTCCACCTAGGTCAGGTAAGAGAGGCCTCCCTAGGTGTGTGTGATTCCTCTCAACCCCTCACTTTGTCTGTCCTTTTGCATATTTCTGGCAAGGGCATTTCTTTGGATGCCTATGTGGATTCTGGCGCAGCAGGAAATTTTATTAGGTTGGAAGAGGTTCTGAAATTTTCTGTACCAGTCGAGACCTTAGAGGCTCCTGTAATTTTAGCTTCTGTCAATGGTAAACCTTTACAGGAGACCATCACTCAAGTAACTCTTGAGGTGGAACTTCAAGTTGGGGCTCTGCATAGGGAGAAAATTGCATTTTTTGTTTTAGCGGGTCTGTCCCATCCTATACTCTTAGGTCTTCCTTGGTTACGGAGTCACGAGCCCACTTTAGATTGGCGCAATGGCAATATCTTGCGTTGGGGAGAGCTTTGTCGGGAACGTTGTCTGCTGCCGGTGCATCCTGTGGGTTCTTCTTCTTCTTCTCCCGCCTTACACTGTGTCTATAGTTCTTTCTCTGATGTTTTCAACAAGAAGGAGGCTGAGGGTTTACCTCCTCACCGTCCCTATGATTGTCCCATAGATCTCGTGCCTGGTACTACCCCGCCTAGGGGAAGAATCTACCCTCTCTCTCCTGCTGAGACTCAAGCTATGTCTGAGTATATTCAAGAAAATCTTGCTAAGGGATTCATTCGCAAGTCTTCTCCTGCCGGAGCAGGTTTTTTTTTCGTGAAGAAGAAGGATGGCTCACTTCGCCCCTGCATAGATTATCGAGGCCTAAACAACATTACGGTGAAGAACAAGTATCCTCTACCACTCATTCCTGAACTTTTCGATCGTCTCCAGGGAGCACAAATTTTTACCAAATTGGATTTGCGTGGCGCGTACAATCTGGTTCGAATTCGTGCAGGCGATGAGTGGAAGACCGCCTTCAATACTCGTGACGGTCACTATGAGTACTTGGTTATGCCGTTTGGTCTCTGCAACGCTCCTGCGGTTTTCCAGGAATTTGTAAACGATGTATTTCGAGATCTCCTCTACTCCTCTGTCGTAGTCTACTTTGATGACATTCTCATCTTTTCTCCAGACCTTTCCACTCATAGACGGGATGTCCGCCGTGTCCTGCAACGGCTAAGGGAGAATCATCTGTTCGCTAAGATTGAGAAGTGCGTCTTTGAGCAATCCTCACTTCCCTTCCTTGGATATATTGTCTCAAAGTCTGGCCTGGAGATGGACCCTGAGAAGGTTTCTGCTGTCCTGGATTGGCCTCGTCCTCTTGGAACCAATGCAATCCAACGTTTTCTTGGCTTTGCCAACTACTATAGACAATTTATTCCTCATTTTTCTCCAATCACCAAGCCTAACTCTGCCCTAGTTCACAAAGGAGTCAACTCCAATCTATGGACCCCTGAGGCTGAAGAGGCTTTTCTGTCCCTTAAACAAAGATTTGCTACAGCCCCTGTGCTTCACCGTCCTGATGCAAATAGACCCTTTGTCCTTGAAGTCGACGCATCTTCTGTCGGAGCTGGAGCTGTACTCTTGCAAAGATCTTCGTCCGGACATTTGGTGACCTGTGGTTTTTTCTCTAAAGCCTTTTCTGCTCCTGAGCGGAACTACTCCATTGGAGATAAAGAACTTTTGGCTATCAAGTTAGCCTTAGAAGAGTGGCGTTATCTCCTTGAGGGGTCTCTTCATCCATTCATCATTTACACCAACCACAAGAATTTGGCCTACGTTCAGTCTGCTCAAAGACTAAATCCACGACAAGCCAGATGGTCTTTATTCTTTGGACGATTTGAATTCGAACTTCATTTCCGACCCGGAAATAAGAACGTCAAACCAGATGCTCTTTCAAGATCCTTTCAGCCTCAGGACATTGAGGACTCTCCAGCTCACATCATTGATCCAGCGAAGATCGTCACTCTTGCTCCTCTAAGAGTGATTTCAGCTCCTTCTGGCAAGACTCTTGTGGCTAATCAAGACAAGGAGAGAGTTTTACGTTGGGGCCACTCCTCCAAAATTGCGGGACATGTAGGAGTCAAGAAGACACTTTCTCTCATCTCTCGGCACTACTGGTGGCCATCTCTCCGACAAGACGTCACCGAATTCATTGCTTCTTGTTCTTCTTGTGCCAAAAATAAAGTTCCTAGGCAGCTTCCTTCCGGTCTCCTGCATCCTCTGCCTGTGCCTTCCGTCCCTTGGAGCCATATCGCTATGGACGTCATCACTGATCTACCTTGTTCCTCGAATTGCTTTGTCATCTTAGTTGTTGTGGATCGGTTCTATAAGATGGCTCACTTCATCGCATTGCCTGGTCTGCCTTCCGCTCCTGAGTTGGCAAAGATCTTTTTACACCAAGTCTTCCGTCTTCATGGTTTTCCACATCATATTGTCTCAGACCGTGGAGTACAATTTACCTCACGTTTTTGGAGAGCTCTCTGCAGTCTATTGAAGGTTAACTTGGACTTCTCTTCCGCCTATCACCCTCAGTCTAACGGTCAAGTGGAGCGAGTTAATCAAGTTCTGACTACATAACTGCGACATTTTTCCAATGCACACCAAGATGACTGGGTCTCCCTTCTCCCCTGGGCTGAATTCTCATATAACAATCTTCCCAGTGAGTCTTCCTCCAAATCTCACTTTTTTGTAGTCTATGGTCAACATCCGAACATTCCTCTTCCTGTTTCTCTTTCCTCGGGGGTACCGGCAGCGGATTTCTTGTCCCGGGAATTCTCTTGGAATGAGACCAAAGTGGCTCTTGAGAGAGCTAGCCTTAATATGAAAAAGTTTGCTGATAAGAAGCGTTTGGATGCTCCTCCAGATTCTCCGGGTGATAGAGTTTGGCTTTCCTCTTGCTATATCAAGCTCAAAATTCCCTCTTACAAACTGGGTCCTCGCTATATTGGTCCTTTTCCTATCTTGGGTCGCATTAATGATGTTTCCTATAAATTGAAGCTACCTGCCTCTTTACGCATTCCCAATGCCTTCCATGTATCTCTTCTCAAGCCCGCAGTGTTTAATCGTTTTCACTCTGCTACCTCTCTCTCCCCTCAGCTCTGTACTTCTGATGGAATCTTTAATGTTAAAGATATTCTTGCTAAAAAGGTAGTTAGGGGTAAAACCTATTTTTTTATTGATTGGGAGGGATTTGGTCCTGAGGAGAGGTCCTGGGAGCCCCGAGAGAACATCAATGCTCCCCTTATCATGAAAAGATTCCTTTCTAGCCTTAAAAAGAGGGGGACTAAGGAGGGGGGTCCTGTCACGCCCGCACATACTTACCCATCTTCTTCCATCCCGCGGCGCACTCACGATCCTGTCCCTCGCCGCTCTGCATCTTCTTTCGCTGGCTCTCGGCGTCCAGCGTCTTTGCGCATGCGCGGTCGCGTCTCCTGCGGCGCTGAGCCCTCTGGGAGGTCGCGACCCGATAGCTCCGCCCCAACATGGCGGCGCCCATCGGCTATTTCTTCCCGGCGTCTTCCCAGGTAAGACGCCTTTGCTTTGTAGGTGCTCTGTCTGCGTTCAGCGTTCCTACGTCCTAGGCTCCCCAGTATTAGTGTCTCTTCCCCGCTTGGTGCTTTCTGTGTCTCTATTCTATGTTCCTTCCGTGCCCTGCCAAGTCCTGTATTCCTGCTGTGTCCTGCCAAGTTCCGTGTTCCTGCTGTGTCCTGCCAAGTTCCGTGTTCCTGCTGTGTCCTGTCCAGTTCCGTGTTCCTGTCGTGTCCTGCCAAGTTCCGTGTTCCTGCCGTGTCCTGCCAAGTCCTGTGTTCCTGCCGTGTCCTGCCTAGTCCTGAGTTCCTGCCGTGTCCTGCTTCGTCTCGTGTTCCTCTCGTATTCAGATAAGTCCTGTTTTCCTATTGTTCCCCGTCATTCCGCAAGCTCTGTGCTCTCTTTCTTTCTCTGGTCGTCCCTTTGACTCTAGCTGTTGTGTCTCCATTCCCCCGAGGTCCTGCTCCTAACACCCCCTGTATAGGGGGTGGTTCCATCTGGTCCGCTCGACCCCGGGGGCTCTAGAGTCACGACCCAGAGGGTCCACTCTCGGATTCCTTTCCGAATCGCTACACTAAGGCATGTACAATTGAACATGAAGACATAAGAAAAGAGACATACCATATGAAAAGGGATCACCTTAAAACTGTAAATATTCATTGATATGGTACAAGTCAAACAATTTAAAAAAAAAACTTTAAAAAAGCCAGTTGGCACAATACGTGAAACAAATCAACCCACACTGGAGCTGAATCCCACCCTGCCTGTTCACTAAATATGCAAATATTTGAGATACAGATATGAATGCGCTAAAAAAAAGACACAAAATAATACAGAGCACACACCTATACTGCCAATACAAAGATTAAGTAAAAAAAAAATTATAGAGTATGCTATAGACCAGAACAGTACATAGTGAAAGCAGACCTGAAGGGTTATAAGATAGATAAGATGCTAATGATATGCAGAAATAAAAGGCAAATCCTGATAACTGTGACTATAACCCATAGAAAAATAATCAGAGCTGGATAGAATAAGAACCAACATAGAGTAGTGTCGGTAAAGACCAGCAGCAGTATTCACCAGAAATAAGCCTAGAATAAAGATATTAGAATAGAACCAAGCTTACTGCATAGATAAGAGAACAGAAATAAGCTTATTACATAGATACAGGAAAATAACTAAGCTTAGTACAGTATAAAGATATTAGAATAGATATATAAGGTGAATATATGTGCACTACTAATGATGGTGCTCAGGTAGGTTCCCAGACCATGTGATAATAGACTGAAGAACCTGGCACTCAACTTAATGCTTGTGAAAGATTCATTTGTAGTACCAGCAAACGTTTCGGTCCCAAATTTGGGACCTTCATCAGTTACGTACTAATGGACGTTTTAGGAATTAGAATAGAACCAAGCTCACTACAAAGATAAGGGAACAAAACCAAGCTTATTTCATAGATAATTCATTGAACCAAACCAAGCTTACTACATAGATACAATACCTTAACCAAGCTTACAACATAGATACAAGAACAGAACCAAGCTTACTACATAGATAAGAGGACAGAACCAAGTTTACTACCTAGATATTGGAAAAGAACTAAGCTTATTATAAAGATATTAGAATAGAACCAAGCTTACTACATGGATAAGGGAACCGAACCAAGCTATATAAAAGGGGTTCAAGAGAGGCCTGGATGTCTTTCTGGAGCAGAACAATATTGTATCATACAATTATTAGGTTCTGTAGAAGGACGTAGATCTGGGGATTTATTATGATGGAATATAGGCTGAACTGGATGGACAAATGTCTTTTTTCGGCCTTACTAACTATGTTACTATGTTACAGAACCAAGATACAGTAACAGAACCAAGCTAACTGCAGATACCATAATTAAAACAACCTTACCTCCTAGATATAAAGTACAGAACCAAGCTTACTACATAGATACAAGAACAGAATCAAGCTTACTACATAGATAAGAGAACAGAACCTAGTTTACTACCTAGATATGGGAGAAGAACTAAGCTTATTATAAAGATATTAGAACAGAACCAAGCTTACTACATGGATAAGGGAACAGAACCAAGCTATATAAAGTACAGAACCAAGCTCACTACATGAAATCCAACCTTATTACATAGATTAAGGAAGAGAACTGAGTTTATCACATACAGTAGATATGAGAACACATCCAAGCTTGCTACATAGATACAGTAGCAGAATGAAGCTTACTATATAGTACTAATAAATATGGTAAAAAGGTTTTCAGTTGTTTTTAAAAAATCTAAATAAAAATCAAATTTTTCAGAATAAAAAGTTGTTTAGTTAAAAACAAAAAACTGAAAATAAAAAGACACATTTGTCATGACCGGTACAATAAACTGTATCATACATGATGAACACCGCAAAAAAAGTACACAAAAATTGCTACTTTTGTTCATTATACCTCACATAAAAAAATATAAAAAAAAATATACTTCAAATTGGAACAACTATACAGCTCATTACATAAGAACTGTGCAAAAAAATGAATAATTTCTTGCCCTCAGAATATAATGCAAAAAGAAAAACTTTTTTTATTTTTAAAGTGATTTTCTTGTGAAAAAGTAATAAAACATAAAAAATGTTTTAAATTGGGCATCACTATAATTGCATCAACCAGTACTAGACAAAAATTGTTAACACTAAAAGGGGCAATAAAATCAGATCCGATATGAGAGAGATATAAAATATAAATGAAAACATTAAATAAACCCCAGTGAGAACAAAATAGAGCGAGTGGAGACCACTCATATAGGCAGAGAACAACCAACCACCAGAGCAAGAGACCTAACCCCAAGAACAGATCACATAGCAGGGTATACATTTTATAACAATAAATCTTTATTAGTAGTGGTAATACACATAAATAAAGTGCGCATGTTGGATAAAAGACAAATAACAAAGATAAAATCTCCAAAGAAGTTATATATAAAAACCAATATAGGCATGAGGTGTACCAACAAAGGAAAAAATATATCAGGACACTTGCGAGTGTGATGTGAGAAACTCACGCTAGTCTCTTGCATGTATTTCTACAGGAACAGAACTAAGCTTACTATATGGATACAAGAACAGAACCAAGCTTACTATATGGATACAGGAACAGAACCAAGCTTACTATATGGATACAGGAACAGAACCAAGCTTACTATATGGATACAGGAACAGAACCAAGCTTACTATATGGATACAGGAACAGAACCAAGCTTACTATATGGATACAGGAACAGAACCAAGCTTAAGATATGGATACAGGAACAGAACCAAGCTTACTATATGGATACAGGAACAGAACCAAGCTTACTATATGGATACAGGAACAGAACCAAGCTTACTATATGGATACAGGAACAGAACCAAGCTTACTATATGGATACAGGAACAGAACTAAGCTTACTATATGGATACAGGAACAGAACCAAGCTTACTATATGGATACAGGAACAGAACCAAGCTTACTATATGGATACAAGAACAGAACCAAGCTTACTATATGGATACAGGAACAGAACCAAGATTACTATATGGATACAGGAACAGAACCAAGCTTACTATATGGATACAGGAACAGAACCAAGCTTACTATATGGATACAGGAACAGAACCAAGCTTAAGATATGGATACAAGAACAGAACCAAGCTTACTATATGGATACAGGAACAGAACCAAGATTACTATATGGATACAGGAACAGAACCAAGCTTACTATATGGATACAGGAACAGAACCAAGCTTACTATATGGATACAAGAACAGAACCAAGCTTACTATATGGATATAGGAACAGAACCAAGCTTACTATATGGATACAGGAACAGAACCAAGCTTACTATATGGATACAGGAACAGAACTAAGCTTACTATATGGATACAGGAACAGAACCAAACTTACTATATGGATACAAGAACAGAACCAAGCTTACTATATGGATATAGGAACAGAACCAAGCTTACTATATGGATACAGGAACAGAACCAAGCTTACTATATGGATACAGGAACAGAACTAAGCTTACTATATGGATACAGGAACAGAACCAAGCTTACTATATGGATACAGGAACAGAACCAAGCTTACTATATGGATACAGGAACAGAACCAAGCTTAAGATATGGATACAAGAACAGAACCAAGCTTACTATATGGATACAGGAACAGAACCAAGATTACTATATGGATACAGGAACAGAACCAAGCTTACTATATGGATACAGGAACAGAACCAAGCTTACTATATGGATACAGGAACAGAACTAAGCTTACTATATGGATACAGGAACAGAACCAAGCTTACTATATTGAAAGTGGAACAAGCCTGGCTTTACTATATATCCATTAGGGCTGAGATGAAGATGTTGTAGCTTTACTGTGATAGTGGCTGTCAGTGAAAAAAATGGTAAGAAAAAATAAAAATCCTAAAAAAAACCTGTTATTGCTCAATTTGTCGCTCGTGACTGCAGCAGACATGGAATGTATTTCCGCTGCAATACAGAATAAATTACCGTAGATCCAAAGGGCAGAAGATCTGAAGACTGAATGCTCCATAAAGTCTGCTGTAAATGCAAAACGTCCATGCAAGATACAATCACAGATAATAAAACCCTAAAAATGTTCCACCTAGCAGAGATCAGCGCCGCCAGTCACCAACTTATTTAACTTCCTGCATCTGCAGCGCACGTACAGCTCCCTTGTAAAAAAGAATGAGTTTTCAATTACTTTATTGCAGCGATTCTGATGTGATTTGGGGGTCCCGGGGTCACGTCGCTGCCCACAGAGCCATGCCTTAACTTTCACTCTGGGCTGTGACGTCACAAAGACCGACACCAAGATGTACCTAAGGAGAGTCGGTTCCTAATTTGTATATGCTCAGCGCTTCCAAAAAATAGTGCGGTCAGCAGCATAAGTAATCAGGCATGCGGGGATGAAGATGTCATAGCAGGCAAAATACTCGCTTCTTAATACATTCTGTGCTATTCTGGCCATCCAGGATCTGGAAGTCACATTTATAGTAGCTATAAAGTTGCATCAATTTGCTCTGAAATTAATGCCAATTTCTGGCGAAAATTCTTCAAAATTTAGTAGAAGTTGAAAAATTGTACTAAAGTGTGAGGCGCCCGCTACTGGTAAGCCCCGACTGCTTTCCAAAAAAACAAAAGCGAGCTCGCTACATACAAGGTGCGGTCATTAAAGATTTCTGCTGACCCGCTTCTATGTATCACAGGAGCTGACACTGCACATGTGTAATGATATAAGTCTCTGTAGATTTTGTGCCAATTTGCAACTCAGAACTGATAACGGTCTTGATTTTACAGGTGCTGAAGTGATGCGAGGTTTGGTAATGGACCCAGTGGAATTCAGAGAAGTCATCAAGCCTTTATTTGAAAGGCCGCGCACCAAGGGAGACGTTCGATGAGATGAAAAAGGTTTATGGTGATGATTCCCCATTGTATGATGTAGTCAAGAACTGGCATCGTCAATTCACATGTGGTCAGACTTCAGTGCCAACAGCTTAAATTCCAGGGCAACCCCACTCTGCTATTGATGAACACACCATCCAGCAAGTGGAGGTTGCCATTTTGGAAAATCGCCACATAACCATTCACCACCTAGCCCAAAATGTCAAGAGTAGTGAGGGGTCCGTGGAAAAAAAATGATGCAAGACTATCTTCACGTGCACAAGGTATCCGCTCGCGGGGTTCCCCGGCTGCTCACACCTTTTCAGACTCAGGAACGAGTCGAATGCTCTCAGGCTCTATTGACGATGTGCAATGGAGACCAGGAGGACTTTTTCAACAGACTGATCACACAGTATGAAAGCTGGGTCCATCACTATGATCCTGAGACTAAAGTCCAGTTGATGTACTGGAAGCATCATGACTCATCACCTCCAAAGCCCAACCGTCGGCAGCCAAGGCCATGCTCACAATATTTTGGGACCAGCACGGAGTAGTATTGATGGATTTCCTAGCAAAGGGTACCATGATCACTGGGGCCTATTAGGCTTCACTGCTGTAGAAATTGCGGGAGGCCATCAAAACCAAAAGTCTTGGCATGCTCACGAAAAGGTGTCCACCTTCTGCAAGACAATGCGCCAGTTCACAACTCACATGTTGCCTCAATGGAAGCATGCCGAAATTCTTCCGCATCCCCCTTATTCACCCGACCTCGCACCATCGGACTTTCACCTCTTTCCAACAATGAAGCTATTTTTGAAGGGCAAGCATTCTCCAGATGACGAGACTCTGATTTCTGATTTCCGAAGTCGGAACGCGTCTTTTGGAGCAACCTGTTGACTTCTACAAGCGAAGTGTTTACAGGTGCCTAAAGAGATGGGAGAAGTGTGTGTCCCTAGGTGGCACCGACGTAGAGAAGGACTAATAACTGTGCCAAGATTCATTGCTCTCAGTCCACAGGAAGTGGGTCAGGGGAAATCTTTAATGAACGCCCCTCGTATATCTGTTATTAGAACCAAACTTGCTACATAGATGCAAGAACACACACAAACTACTACATACAGGAGCTTCTCACAAAATTAGAATAGCATCAAAAAGTGAATTTATTTTTGTTCTTCAATACAAAAAGTGAATCTCATATATTCTATAGAGTCATTACACACAAAGTGATCTATTTCACGCGTTTATTATGGCTTACAGCCAATGAAAAATTCATTATCTCAGTAAATTAGAATAATTGACAAAAAAAACACCTGCGAAGGCTTCCTAAGCATTTAAACATCTTACAAAGGTGGGTACATCCTGAGTAAGCATTTACTAGGCAGCGTTCCTATATTCTCTATGGGGAAAGCAAAGGAAGACGCTGCCAGAATCATTGGCAGTGACTTATCTGTCCGAAAAACCAAAAGGATTGGGTGATTGTATTCCAACCGCTTGATCATTACTTCTTTCAAATTGGGAGGCGTGCACACACAGTAGATGGTTGGACGATCCTGCCAAAATCGGTGAGTTTGGATAACTGTTATGTGTGACTTTAGGACTATTGTTGAGACCAATTCGGAGATTCCCCATGTTTCCTCCTTCATCAGGAACGGTACAATGTATAAATCCATTTATTATATAATCTGGCTGAACCAGTAACCACTGGAGATTATGCATCAGCAGGGACTGGAAAGACCTAAATCTCTAGATACAGAACACATTGTCACCAAACATTGAGATCATCTGGTTTCCCACATTTTTAGGAACAATCTTCTTTTTTACGTGAAACTTCCTCTAATCCTTGACTCCATTGTTGCTATAACATGTCCGGTATGTAAAAAGGACAAGGGACAATCCTCTCTGTTATTACCTTTATTACTTCCCCATTTTACAGACAGGAAAATTCACAGGGTTCTCCAGGACTTTGGATCGACGGCCAATTCTGAGTGACTAAAGGGGTCTTTACTCTTGTAGGGAAGGGGATGAGGTACAGGGGTCTGCTCCCTCGTACTGAGGTATGGGGATTCCTATAGTGTACCCCCTTAGATGCCACAGTCAACAGCAAAAGCAGCATCTAAGCAGGTGGACGCTAATTCTTGGAACCGTGATCGTACTGATGCTCAAAATAAAGTTATTACATCACTAAAACCACAAGGTGAATGCTGCAAAGACAAATAAAAAAAGGGCACGATTTTTGTTACATTCCGTTTTTAAAAATACAAAAACCCAAAAAATGTTGCTCTCTTATCTCCATCGCAGGGGAAATTGGCGATGTTGTGCGCTCTAGATCGATTGTTAGTGCTATCGATTGATTTTTTTTTAAAAAAGTAGTAACATTCAGCATCACTGCATCTGTAAAAGTCCGATCTATAAAAACATAAAATGAATAAATCTGTACGGGAAATCTTGCAAAGAAAAATAAACCACAGAAATGCCAGAATTAAGTGTTTTGTGAGCTGAAATGTCACTGAAAATACAGCACAAAACATTCAAAATGTTCTCTGTCTCTCGAACCCTCTATATATAAATGATTGGTGGTGGCAGTGAGCGGTCTTCTTGGGTTATTGTGGAGCTGGCGGTGAGCATACCAGGGTATATACAGCATTATATATATATATATATACATATATATATATACATACAGTATATATTTTCCATGTGTTGGAATCGGTGGTGTACTTACTATACGGTCACTGTCGGTTCCTCAATAATCGGCCTAGTAGTGAAAGCAGCCATCGCCTCGTCCATCAATCTTTGGTCAGTTGCGTATTGTCCTAGCGATTCCTTGACATATACAATATATACAGATAAATTTGGTATCGCTGTAATTTTCCTGACCTGAAGAATCATGACCACAGATCCTTTTTACCACACAATAAACACCATAAAAACAAAATCAAATAAAAAACAATGGCAGAACTGCATTTCACTTTTAGCGAATTCACCGCAGTAGGATTTCTTTCCCTTCGCAGAACATTTCATGTAAAATGAACGGTTCTACTCAAAACAACATCTCGTCCTGCAAAAAACAAACCTCATACAACAAATGCAGACAGCGGCATTTAACTACCGCTTCCGGCCGGGCGGCCGGAAATGACGTCATCGCCGACCCCCGTCACATGATCGAAGGTCGGCGATGGGTCAGGATGGTGACCATAGAGGTCCTAGAGACCTCTATGGTTACTGATCACCGGTGGCTGTGAGCGCCCCCCTGTGGTCGGCGCTCACAGCACACGTGCAATTCTGCTACATAGCAGCGATCAGCAGATCGCTGCTATGTAGCAGTGGCGATCGAGTTGTGCCTGCTTCTAGCCTCTCATGGAGGCTATTGAAGCATGGCAAAAGTAAAAAAAAAAAAAGTTTAAAAAAATGTGAAAAAAATAAAAAAAATATAAAAGTTTAAATCACCCCCCTTTTTTTATTATTATTATTATTTATTATTATACATTTTTATAGCGCCATTTATTCCATGGCGCTTTACATGTGAATACGGGGCAAATATAGACAAATACATTAAACATGAGCAGATAACAAGGCACACGAGTACATAAGGAGGGAGGACCCTGCCCGCGAGGGCTCACAGTCTGCAGGGGGTGGGTGAGGATACACTAGGAGAGGGAAGAGCTGGCTGTACGGCTGTTCAGTAGGTTGAGGATCACTGCAGGCTGTAGGCTTTTTGCCCCAATCAAAATAAATCAATAAAAAAAAAAATCAAATCTACGCATATTTGGTATCGCTGCACTCAGAATCGCCCGATCTATCAATTAAAAAAAAGCATTAACCTGATCGCTAAACGGCGTAACGAGAAAAAAATTCGAAACGCCAGAATTACGTTTTTTAGGTCGCCGCGACATTGCATTAAAATGCAATAACGGGCAATCAAAAGAACGTATCTGCACCAAAATGCAATCATTAAAAACATCATCTCGGCACGCAAAAAATAAGCCCTCTACCGACCCCAGATCACAAAAAATGGAGACGCTACGAGTATCGGAAAATGGCGATATTTTTTTTTTTTTTTTTAGCAAAGTTTGGAATTTTTTTTCACCACTTAGATAAAAAATAACCTAGTCATGTTAGGTGTCTATGAACTCGTACTGACCTGGAGAATCATAATGGCAGCTCAGTTTTAGCATTTAGTGAACCTAGCAAAAAAGCCAAACAAAAAACAAGCGTGGGATTGCACTTTTTTTGCAATTTCACCGCACTTGGAATTTTTTTCCCGTTTTCTAGTACATGATATGCTAAAACCAATAATGTCGTTCAAAAGTACAACTCGTCCCGCAAAAAATAAGCCCTCACATGGCCAAATTGACGGAAAAATAAAAAAGTTATGGCTCTGGGAAGGAGGGGAGTGAAAAACGAACACGGAAAAACGAAAAATCCCAAGGTCATGAAGGGGTTAATAAGGGGTCATTTATGAGTTAGAACACTGGGGGGCACTGTAGAGTAGGAGATTAGACTGAGATAAGAACTGGCTTGAGCAGGAGTTATGACAGATGGAAAAGGGGGTGAGGCCAAGTTTAGGCGGGAAAAGTGTCCCCCTGAGGTAATCAGTTTGAAGAGTTGAGCAGAGCTGTCAAGTTGCGAGAGGAAAGAGGCTGTGAAGAGAAGCTCAAAAGTCCAGGCCCTACGGGCGGTATGAGACATGAGAGGATTAGAGCAGCATGAAAGAGACAGCGGCTAGGCTTAATGATAAATCCCGGAGCATCCAAGACTTCGGTCTGAAAAGGATTGGCAGTGGCATCCTTTAGTTTCACCCAGGATGGGCAACGTGGACGGGGAGCATCAGGAAGAAGCTAGCATGGCTACTCAAGGAGCTGCGGTACTGGACGATACGGGAACAGAAATAGCAGGAAGGACCAGGGACAGCACAAGGAAAGGAATGTCCTTGAAGTATAAACATTACGGTGCCGTGTCTGTGGTAAAAGTGGAAGAGCTCAGTAAAGTTGTTTTTATTAAACATGAACTTGGACTCAGACCTTCGTTGTGTGGTGCTGAAGAACTCCAGAATGCAGCAACCTGAAGACCACTCGATTTCACAAGTGAGTGACTGGCAATGCACACACATTACTCAGACTGGACATGATGTTTATGTAGCGGAGTGCCACGGTTTGGGAACATCGAAGATCCATGCCGTGACTACCACCCTGGCCCCCAATACAGAGGGAAAAATAAAAGTTACGGCTCTTGAAGGAAGGGAAGTATGAAAGAGCAACAGCAGAAAAGTCACTCAGTCATCAACAAGATAAGGAAGCCCCCCGATGTGGTATAAAGGGGGCACACGTTATGACTGTACGATGTGACCGCACGTGCTCTCCTTCTCTTAACATAATTTAGTAGAGAAATCTTGGCCCTAAGATCAGGTTTCCTTCCCGTCCACAGTCAGGCGTGTTTGCTGAGTGTAATGTACACACAGCCATAAAAGTCACATAAATGCTCCGGAGAGAAGTAAGATCCACCCACAGGTCAGGAGTACGGGCGAGCGAGCGCAGGCGGAATATAAGACCATCATCACCAGGAGGAGGTCCAGAACCAAAAAACATGACCCCCAGGAGGAGCTGGACCTTATGTGGGATCCTGAGCCTGCTGTTATATGGTAAGAGAGAGTGACTTATCTATCATCTATGTATTATCTATCTATCTATATATCTATATATCTATTATCTACTGTATCTGCCTATTATTTATCTATTATCTATCTATCATCTATGTATTATCTATCTATCTATCTATCTATGTATCTATCTATCTATCTATCTATCTATCTATCTATGTATCTATCTATCTATCTATCTATCTATCTATATATCTATATATCTATTATCTACTGTATCTGCCTATTATTTATCTATTATCTATCTATCATCTATGTATTATCTATCTATCTATCATCTATGTATTATCAATATATTATTTATCTATCATTTATCTATTATTTATCTATCTATTATCTATTATCTATCTACTGTATTTATTATCTATCATCTATCTATCATCTATTACATATCTATTATCTATATCTATAATCTATCTATTTATATATCTATGTATCTATTATCTATCTATCATCTATCGATCTATTATCTATCTAATAGCTATCTATCTATTATCTGTTATATATATATCATCTACAGTGGCATGTAAAAGTTTGGGCACCCCTTGTCAAAATAACTTTTATTGTGAACAATTTAACAAGTTGAAGATAAAATGATCTCTAAAAGAGCTAAAGTTAAAGATGACACATTTCCTTTGTAGTTTAGGAAAAGATATATACAGTGTATATATATATATATATATATATATATATATATATAGTAATTTTTTTCCATTTTAAAAATTACAAAAAGGAAAATGGGCTGATGCAGAAGTTTGGGCACCCTGCATGGTTAGTACCTAGTAGCTCCCGCTTTTGAAAGTATCACAGCTTGTAAATTCTTCTTTTAGCACGCCAAGTGTCTTTCAATTCTTGTTTGAGGGATTTTCATCCATTCTTCCTTGGAAAATTCTTCCAGTTTTGTGATATTCTTGGGTCATCTTACATGCACTGCTATTTTGAGGTCTAGCCACAAATTTTCAATGATGTTCAGGTCAGGGGACTGTGATGGTTATTGTAAAACCTTGACCTTGCACCATTTCAGGTCGTCTATTGTGGATTTTGAAATTTGTAGAAGCCATCCTCTTTTCAACTTCAGCTTTTTTACAGATTCTGCTATGTTTGCATCAAGAATTTGTTGAAATGTCATTGAATCCATTCTTCCCTCTACCCGTGAAATGTTCTCCGTGCCATTGGCTACAGAACAACCCCAAAGCATGATTGAGCCACCCACAAGCTTAATGGTTAGAGATATATTTTCCTGAAATTCAGTGCTTTTTTTTTACTCCACACAAACCTTTGATCATTGTGGCCCAAGAGTACTATTTTAACCTCATCGGTCCTCAGGATTTGTTTTCAAAATGCATCAGGTTTGTTTAGATGTTCTTTTGCATACTTCTGGTGCTGAATTTTATAGTGAGGATGCAGGAGAGGTTTTCTTCTGATGACTCTTCCATGAAGGCCATATTTGTACAGGTGTCTCTGAAAAGTAGAACAATGTCCCACAACTCCAGAGTCTGGTAAATCTTTCTGAGGGTCTTTTGCAGTCAAGAAGGGGTTCTGATTTGCCTCTCTAGCAATCCTCCGAGCAGCTCTCACTGAAATTTTGCTTGCTTTTCCAAACCTTATCTGGACCTCCACTGTTCCTGATAACTGACATTTCTTAATTTCATTTCAAACTGAGAAAAGAGCAACTTGAAAAAGCTTTACTATCTTCTTATCGCCTTCTCCTGCTTTGTGGACCACCACCATTTTCATTTTCAGAGTGCAAGGCAGCAGCTTAGAATAACCCATGACTGTTGTATTGTGGCACAAGGTTAGAGGTGGCTAGGTTTTTATAAAGCTGGGAATTTTGCATCAACTGCCCTTTCCTAACGATGATAGTAAACAAGCCATAACTCTAACAGGCTAATTAAGGTCTGAAACCTTGTTCAAAATTATTTTAGCACAGAAATATCCAAAGGTGCCCAAACCTTTACATAGGCCCGTTTTCCTTTTTGTAATTTTTAAAATGTAAAAAATGACAATATATTTTATTTTTTTGCCTAAAATACAAAGGAAGTGTGTCATCTTTACCTTTAGGCCTTTTAGAGATCATTTAATCTTCAACTTGGTTAACTGTTCACAATAACAGTAATTTTGACTATGGGTGCCCAAACTTTTACATGCCACTGTATCTATTATCTATCTATTATCTACCCATCTATTATCTATCACCTATCCTCTATCAATCATCTATCTAGACAAAAAACAAAGGCAGCACACCAGTTCAGGGTGAAAAAAATGTGGCCCACGGCTCAGAATCCTTAGCCGAAACGTCGCCATTTTGGGTAATGAAATAGCCACATTTTTTTCACCCTGAACTGGTGTGCTGCCTTTGTTTTTTGTCTGTATATGGAGGTTTGGTCATTGCCTTGGAGGCACGGCACCCAGGGACGCTATCTGCCTGTGCTTCTTTTCGTGTTCTTTTCTTTATTATCTATCTATCATCTGTCTATCATCTACAGTTGTGCTCAAAAGTTTACATACCCTGGCAGAATTTTTGCTTTCTTGGCCTTTTTTCAGAGACTATGAATGATAACACCACAACCTTTTCTCCACTCAAGGTGAGTGGTGGGGTGAAGCCATTTATTGTCAAACTTCTGTGTTTTCTCTTTATAAATCATAATGACAACCCAAAGCATCCAAATGATCCTGATCAAAAGTTCACATACCCTGGTGATTATGGCCTGATAACATGCACAGACGTTGACACAAGTGGGTTTGATTGGCTACTAAAGGTAACATCCTCACCTGTGACCTGTTTGCTTGTAATCAGTGTGTGCATAAAAGCTGAGTGAAGTTCTGGGATCCAGACAGACTCTTGCATCTTTCATCCAGCCACTGACATTTCTGGATTGTGAGTCATGGGGAAAGCAAATGAATTGTCAACGGATCTACGGGAAAAGGTAGTTGAACTGTATAAAACAGGAAAGGGATACAAAGGGATACAAAAAGATATCCAAGGAATTGATAATGCCAGTCGGCAGCGTTCATACTGTGATTACATATGGAAAATCAAGGCTTCTGTAAAAATAAAACCACGGTCAGGTAGACCAACAAAAATGTTGTCCACAACTGCCAGGAAAATTGTTTGGGTTGCAAATAAAAACCCACAAATAACATCAGCTGAAATACAGGACTCTCTAAAAACTAGTGATGTGGCTGTTTCAAGATGCACAATAAGGAGGCACTTGAAAAAATATGGGCTGCATGGTCGAGTCGCCAGAAGAAAGCCATTACTGCACAAATGCCACAAAGTATCTCACCTACAATACGCAAAACAGCACAGAGACAAGCCTCAAAACTTCTGGAACAAGGTAATTTGGAGTGATGAGACCAAAATAGAACTTTTTGGCCACAACCATAAACGCTACATTTGGAGAGAGGTCAACAAGGTATATGATGAAAGGAACACCATTCCTACTGTAAAGCATGGAGGTGGAGATCGCTGATGTTTTGGGGATGTGTAAGCTACAAAGGCACAGGAAACTTGGTCAAAAAATGAAGGAAAGATGAATGCAGCACATTATCAGCAAATACTGGAGGCAAATTTGCAAACATCAGCCCAGAAGCTGCACATGGGACGTTATTGTATGTTCCAACATGACAACGATCCAAAACACAAGGCCAGGTCGACCTGTCATGGGCTACAGCAGAACAAAGTGAAGGTTCTAAAGTGGCCATCTCAGTCTCCTGACCTCAGTATTATTGAGCCACTCTGGGGAAATTTCAAGCGCGCAGTTCATGCTTGACAGCCCAGGAATTTACAGGAACTGGAGGCTTTTTGCCAATAAGAGTGGGCAACTTTACCATCTGAGAAAATAAAGAACCTCATCCACAACTACCACAAAAGACTTCAAGCTGTCATTGATGTTAGAGGGGGCAATACAAGGTATTAAGAAATGGGGTATGTGAACTTTTGATCAGGGTCATTTGGATGTTTTGGGTTGTCATTATGATTTAAAAAGAGAAAGCACAGTAGTGACAATAAATGGCTTCACCCAACCACTAACCATGAGTGGAGAAAAAGTTTTGGTGTTATCATTCATATTCCCTGAAAAAATGCCAAGAAAGCAAAAATTCCGCCAGGGTATGTAAACTTTTAAGCACAACTGTATCTATTATTTATCATCTATCTATATATCTATTATCTATCTATCATCTATCTATCAATTATCTATCATCTATCACCTATCAATCATCTGTCTATCAATCATCTAATCTATCTATTGCTATCTATTATCTACTATCTATCATCTATTTATCTAATATATAAAGCTGAATGTGTGTGTGTGTATGTCCGGGATTGGCATCTGCACCGTTCGTAGCTACAGCCACAACATTTTGCATGAGAGCGATGGCGCCAAAGAGTATATACCGTACAGTTGCTAAGGTGGGGCCCCAACATGGGATACTCACCACACACGGGGATATGAACCCACACACAAAATGCGCCACACACTACCACGTGCTTGAACACATATTACCCTCAGCACACATTTCACCACACATACACCAACCTGGCCACATAAAAATCGAAACACAAAAGTCGCCACTAAAAACTCGCCACGCGCAGAACTCGCCACATGCAAAACTAGGCTCTTGCAAAACTCGCCACAAGTGCAAAACTCACCTCATGGCAAACTCGCCACACGCAAAACTTGCACACGCGGAAAAATTGCCACATGCACAAAAGTTGCATCACATGCAAAAGTTGCCTCACACAAAACTTGCACATACTCAAAAGGCACCACACAAAACTCGCCACGCGCAAAACTCGCCATGCGCAAAACTTGCTGCACACAACTTGCTACACTAACCTGTCACATGCAACTCGACACACAAAAAGTTGCTACACGCATGTCGCCACACAAAACTCATCTCACAAAAGTCGCTACATGCATGTCGCCACACACAACTCAACACACACAACTTGACAAACGAAACTCGCCCTAAAACACACACAAGTCTGGTATTTGCCTTCAAAAATAAAAATCTGATTAATAAGCAGACAAACTACAACAAATGTACCATATAGGAAATACGGCAGCTGTCAGTCACATGACCTGTCTATTATGTGTGTTATGTCTGCTAATGAAAGGTGTAATGAAGGCAATCCAGAGACACAGTGTGCCTAGCGATCCGAGCGCACACAGTGATCTGACAAATACCAAAAAACAAAAGAACGAGCTCTGAGACGTGGAAACTCTGTAGACTGCACACCTGATCCTATCCTAAACACAACTAGTAGCGGCTGTGGATTGCGCCTAGCAACTACCTATGCAACTCGGCACAGCCTAAGAAACTAGCTAGCCTGAAGATAGAAAAATAGGCCTGACTTTGCTTCTCAGAGCTACCAGCAAAACAAAAGACAAGCTGGACAGAAAAAAAGCAACAAAGTAGCAAAAAAGCACTTAGGCTACGTTCACATTAGCGTTGCGCCGCCGTGCGTCGGCGACGCAACGCGCGACGCACGCTAAAACGCGCGCAAACGCGCGCAAAAACGCGCGCGTTTTGCGACGCGTGCGTCGTTTTCCGACGAAAATCGGACGCACAGAAAATGCTACAAGTAGCGTTTTCTTGCATCCGACGCTAGCGTCGGAAACGACGCACGTGGCGAAAAACGCCACCAAAACGACGCACGCGTCCCCTATGTTAAACATAGGGGCGCGTCGCCGCTGCGTCGCCGGCGCGTCGCCGGCGCAACAGCGACGCACATTGGCGGAACGCCAATGTGAACGTAGCCTTAGCTATACAGAGCAGCAGGTCACAGGAACAATCAGGAGAAGCTCAGATCCAACACTGGAACATTGACAAGGAGCAGGGATAGCAGCATCAGGCGGATTTAAGTAACGAAGCAGTTAACGAGCTCACCAGAACACCTGAGGAAGGAAGCTCAGAAGCTGCAGTAACACTTGTGACCACAGGAGTGAATTCAGCCACAGAATTCACAACAGTACCCCCCCCTTGAGGAGGGGTCACCGAACCCTCACCAGAGCCCCCAGGCCGACCAGGATGAGCCGCATGAAAGGCACGAACAAGATCGGGAGCATGAACATCAGAGGCAAAAACCCAGGAATTATCTTCCTGAGCATAACCCTTCCATTTAACCAGATACTGGAGTTTCCGTCTAGAAACACGGGAATCCAAAATCTTCTCCACAATATACTCCAATTCCCCCTCCACCAAAACCGGGGCAGGAGGCTCAACAGATGGAACCATAGGTGCCACGTATCTCCGCAACAACGACCTATGGAATACATTATGTATGGAAAAGGAGTCTGGGAGGGTCAAACGAAAAGACACAGGATTGAGAACCTCAGAAATCCTATACGGACCAATAAAACGAGGTTTAAATTTAGGAGAGGAAACCTTCATAGGAATATGACGAGAAGATAACCAAACCAGATCCCCAACACGAAGTCGGGGACCCACACGGCGTCTGCGATTAGCGAAAAGTTGAGCCTTTTCCTGGGACAAGGTCAAATTGTCCACTACCTGAGTCCAGATCTGCTGCAACCTGTCCACCACAGAATCCACACCAGGACAGTCCGAAGACTCAACCTGTCCTGAAGAGAAACGAGGATGGAACCCAGAATTGCAAAAAAATGGAGAAACCAAGGTAGCCGAGCTGGCCCGATTATTAAGGGCGAACTCAGCCAACGGCAAAAAGGACACCCAATCATCCTGGTCAGCAGAAACAAAACATCTCAGATATGTTTCCAAGGTCTGATTGGTTCGTTCGGTCTGGCCATTAGTCTGAGGATGGAAAGCCGAGGAAAAGGATAGGTCAATGCCCATCCTACCACAAAAGGCTCGCCAAAACCTTGAAACAAACTGGAAACCTCTGTCAGAAACAATATTCTCAGGAATGCCATGCAACCGAACCACATGCTGAAAGAACAAAGGCACCAAATCAGAGGAGGAAGGCAATTTAGCCAAGGGCACCAGATGGACCATTTTAGAAAAGCGATCACAGACCACCCAAATGACTGACATCTTTTGAGAAACGGGAAGGTCAGAAATTAAATCCATCGAAATATGTGTCCAAGGCCTCTTTGGGACCGGCAAGGGCAAAAGCAACCCACTGGCACGAGAACAGCAGGGCTTAGCCCTAGCACAAATCCCACAGGACTGCACAAAAGTACGTACATCCCGTGACAGAGATGGCCACCAGAAGGATCTAGCCACTAACTCTCTGGTACCAAAGATTCCAGGATGACCAGCCAACACCGAACAATGAAGTTCAGAGATAAGTTTATTAGTCCACCTATCAGGGACGAACAGTTTCTCCGCTGGACAACGATCAGGTTTATTCGCCTGAAATTTTTGCAGCACCCGCCGCAAATCAGGGGAGATGGCAGACACAATGACTCCTTCCTTGAGGATACCTGCTGGCTCAGATAAACCCGGAGAGTCGGGCACAAAACTCCTAGACAGAGCATCCGCCTTCACATTTTTAGAGCCCGGAAGGTACGAAATCACAAAGTCGAAGCGGGCAAAAAATAACGACCAACGGGCCTGTCTAGGATTCAAGCGCTTGGCAGACTCGAGATAAGTCAAGTTCTTATGATCAGTCAATACCACCACGCGATGCTTGGCTCCTTCAAGCCAATGGCGCCATTCCTTCAATGCCCACTTCATGGCCAGCAACTCTTGGTTGCCCACATCATAATTACGCTCAGCGGGCGAAAACTTCCTGGAAAAGAAAGCACATGGTTTCATCACTGAGCAATCAGAACCTCTCTGTGACAAAACCGCCCCTGCTCCAATCTCAGAAGCATCAACCTCGACCTGGAACGGAAGAGAAACATCTGGCTGACACAACACAGGGGCAGAACAAAAACGACGCTTCAACTCCTGAAAAGCTTCCACAGCAGCAGAAGACCAATTAACCAAATCAGCACCCTTCTTGGTCAAATCGGTCAATGGTTTGGCAATGCTAGAAAAATTACAGATGAAGCGACGATAAAAATTAGCAAAGCCCAGGAACTTTTGCAGACTTTTCAGAGATGTTGGCTGAATCCAATCCTGGATGGCTTGGACCTTAACTGGATCCATCTCGATAGTAGAAGGGGTAAAGATGAACCCCAAAAATGAAACTTTCTGCACACCGAAGAGACACTTTGATCCCTTCACAAACAAAGAATTAGCACGCAGGACCTGAAAAACCATTCTGACCTGCTTCACATGAGACTCCCAATCATCTGAGAAGATCAAAATGTCATCCAAGTAAACAATCAGGAATTTATCCAGATACTCACGAAAGATGTCATGCATAAAAGACTGAAACACAGATGGAGCATTGGCAAGTCCGAACGGCATCACTAGATACTCAAAATGACCCTCGGGCGTATTGAATGCAGTTTTCCATTCATCTCCTTGCCTGATTCTCACCAGATTATACGCACCACGAAGATCTATCTTAGTGAACCAACTAGCCCCCTTAATCCGAGCAAACAAGTCAGATAACAATGGCAAGGGATACTGAAATTTAACAGTGATCTTATTAAGAAGGCGGTAATCAATACACGGTCTCAGCGAACCATCCTTCTTGGCTACAAAGAAGAACCCTGCTCCCAGTGGTGATGATGATGGGCGAATATGTCCCTTCTCCAGGGATTCCTTCACATAACTGCGCATAGCGGCGTGTTCGGGCACGGATAAATTAAATAATCGACCTTTAGGGAATTTACTACCAGGAATCAAATTGATAGCACAATCACAATCCCTATGCGGAGGTAGGGCATCGGACTTGGGCTCTTCAAATACATCCTGATAATCAGACAAGAACTCTGGGACCTCAGAAGGGGTGGATGACGAAATCGACAAAAATGGAACATCACCATGTACCCCCTGACAACCCCAGCTGGACACCGACATGGAATTCCAATCCAATACTGGATTATGGGTTTGTAGCCATGGCAACCCCAACACGACCACATCATGCAGATTATGCAACACCAGAAAGCGAATAACTTCCTGATGTGCAGGAGCCATGCACATGGTCAGCTGGGCCCAGTACTGAGGTTTATCCTTGGCCAAAGGTGTAGCATCAATTCCTCTCAATGGAATAGGACACCGCAAAGGCTCCAAGAAAAACCCACAACGTTTAGCATAATCCAAATCCATCAGATTCAGGGCAGCGCCTGAATCCACAAACGCCATGACAGAAAACGACGACAAAGAGCATATCAGGGTAATGGACAGAAGGAATTTGGACTGTACAGTACCAATGACGGCAGACCTAGCAGACCGCTTAGTGCGCTTAGGACAATCAGAAATAGCATGAGTGGAATCACCACAGTAGAAACACAGCCCATTCAGACGTCTGTATTCTTGCCGTTCAACTCTGGTCATAGTCCTATTGCACTGCATAGGCTCAGGTTTAACCTCAGGCAATACCGCCAAATGGTGCACAGATTTACGCTCGCGCAAGCGTCGACCGATCTGAATGGCCAAAGACAAAGACTCATTCAAACCAGCAGGCATAGGAAATCCCACCATGACATCCTTAAGAGCCTCAGAGAGACCCTTTCTGAACAAAGCTGCCAGCGCAGATTCATTCCACTGAGTGAGTACTGACCATTTCCTAAATTTCTGACAATATACTTCTATATCATCCTGACCCTGGCACAAAGCCAGCAAATTTTTCTCAGCCTGATCCACTGAATTAGGCTCATCGTACAGTAATCCGAGCGCCAGGAAAAACGCATCGACACTACTCAATGCAGGGTCTCCTGGCGCAAGAGAAAATGCCCAGTCCTGAGGGTCGCCGCGCAAAAAAGAAATAATAATCAAAACCTGTTGAATAGGATTACCAGAAGAATGAGGTTTCAAGGCCAGAAATAGCTTACAATTATTTTTGAAACTTAGAAACTTAGTTCTATCTCCAAAAAACAAATCAGGAATAGGAATTCTTGGTTCTAACATAGATTTCTGATCAATAGTATCTTGAATCTTTTGTACATTTATAACGAGATTATCCATTGAAGAGCACAGACTCTGAATATCCATGTCCACACCTGTGTCCAGAATCACCCAAATGTCTAGGGGAAAAAAAAAAGTGAACACAGAGCAGAGAAAAAAAAATGGTGTCAGAACTTTTTCTTTCCCTCTATTGAGAATCATTAGTTTGGGCTCCTTGTACTGTTATGTCTGCTAATGAAAGGTGTAATGAAGGCAATCCAGAGACACATTGTGCCTAGCGATCCGAGCGCACACAGTGATCTGACAAATACCAAAAAACAAAAGAACGAGCTCTGAGACGTGGAAACTCTGTAGACTGCACACCTGATCCTATCCTAAACACAACTAGTAGCGGCTGTGGATTGCGCCTAACAACTACCTATGCAACTCGGCACAGCCTAAGAAACTAGCTAGCCTGAAGATAGAAAAATAGGCCTGACTTGCCCCCAGAGAAATACCCCAAAGGAAAAGGCAGCCCCCCACATATAATGACTGTGAGTAAGATGAAAAGACAAAACGTAGGGATGAAATAGATTCAGCAAAGTGGGGCCCGATAATCTTAGACAGAGCGAGGATAGTAAAGCGAAATTTGCAGTCTACAAAAAACCCTAAAGCAAAAACCACACAAAGGGGGCAAAAAAGACCCACCGTGCCGAACTAACGGCATGGCGGTACACCCTTTGCTTCTCAGAGCTACCAGCAAAACAAAAGACAAGCTGGACAGAAAAAAAGCAACAAAATAGCAAAAAAGCACTTAGCTATACAGAGCAGCAGGTCACAGGAACAATCAGGAGAAGCTCAGATCCAACACTGGAACATTGACAAGGAGCAGGGATAGCAGCATCAGGCGGAGTTAAGTAACGAAGCAGTTAACGAGCTCACCAGAACACCTGAGGGAGGAAGCTCAGAAGCTGCAGTACCACTTGTGACCACAGGAGTGAATTCAGCCACAGAATTCACAACATATGTGTATGTGTGAGCTAATATATACTGCCAGGGGGAGGGCTTCCTGTTGGCTGGGCATTTATCAGGCTGCCAATTTAGCTTACAAATACTGAGGTAAAAATACTGAGCAAATAACGTGTGAACGAGGTCTAATACAGGAGGAGATGACACACAGGTATATACTACAGGTCCTTCTCAAAAAATTAGCATATAGTGTTAAATTTCATTATTTACCATAATGTAATGATTACAATTAAACTTTCATATATTATAGATTCATTATCCACCAACTGAAATTTGTCAGGTCTTTTATTGTTTTAATACTGATGATTTTGGCATACAACTCCTGATAACCCAAAAAACCTGTCTCAATAAATTAGCATATCAAGAAAAGGTTCTCTAAACGACCTATTACCCTAATCTTCTGAATCAACTAATTAACTCTAAACACATGCAAAAGATACCTGAGGCTTTTATAAACTCCCTGCCTGGTTCATTACTCAAAACCCCCATAATGGGTAAGACTAGCGACCTGACAGATGTCAAGAAGGCCATCATTGACACCCTCAAGCAAGAGGGTAAGACCCAGAAAGAAATTTCTCAACAAATAGGCTGTTCCCAGAGTGCTGTATCAAGGCACCTCAATGGTAAGTCTGTTGGAAGGAAACAATGTTGCAGAAAACGCTGTACAACGAGAAGAGGAGACCGGACCCTGAGGAAGATTGTGGAGAAGGACCGATTCCAGACCTTGGGGAACCTGAGGAAGCAGTGGACTGAGTCTGGTGTGGAAACATCCAGAGCCACCGTGCACAGGCGTGTGCAGGAAATGGGCTACAGGTGCCGCATTCCCCAGGTAAAGCCACTTTTGAACCATAAACAGCGGCAGAGGCGCCTGACCTGGGCTACAGAGAAGCAGCACTGGACTGTTGCTAAGTGGTCCCAAGTACTTTTTTCTGATGAAAGCAAATTTTGCATGTCATTCGGAAATCAAGGTGCCAGAGTCTGGAGGAAGACTGGGGAGAAGGAAATGCCAAAATGCCTGAAGTCCAGTGTCAAGTACCCACAGTCAGTGATGGTGTGGGGTGCCATGTCAGCTGCTGGTGTTGGTCCACTGTGTTTCATCAAGGGCAGGGTCAATGCTTTATGGTGATGAAGATTTCATTTTTTCAGCACGACCTGGCACCTGCTCACAGTGCCAAAACCACTGGTAAATGGTTTACTGACCATGGTATTACTGTGCTCAATTGGCCTGCCAACTCTCCTGACCTGAACCCCATAGAGAATCTGTGGGATATTGTGAAGAGAAAGTTGAGAGACGCAAGACCCAACACTCTGGTTGAGCTTAAGGCCGCTATTGAAGCATCCTGGGCCTCCATAACATCTCAGCAGTGTCACAGGCTGATTGCCTCCATGCCACGCCGCATTGAAGCAGTCATTTCTGCCAAAGGATTCCCGACCAAGTATTGAGTGCATAACTGAACATTATTATTTGATGGTTTTTTTGTTTGTTATTAAAAAACACTTTTATTTGATTGGATGGGTGAAATATGCTAATTTATTGAGACAGGTTTTTTGGGTTATCAGGAGTTGTATGCCAAAATCATCAGTATTAAAACAATAAAAGACCTGACAAATTTCAGTTGGTGGATAATGAATCTATAATATATGAAAGTTTAATTGTAATCATTACATTATGGTAAATAATGAAATTTAACACTATATGCTAATTTTTTGAGAAGGACCTGTACTATACTGTATACAGGAGGAGATGACATACAGGTATATACTATATATACAGGAGGAGATGACACACAGCAGGTATATACTATATACAGGAGGAGATGACATACAGGTATATACTATATATAGAAAGAGATGACATTCAGGTATATACTATATATAGGGGAGATGACACACAGCAGGTATATACTATATACAGGGGAGATGACATACAGGTATATACTATATACAGGACATGACATACAGATGTATACTATATATAAGGGAGATGACAAACATGTATATACTGAGGTGATGAGGTGAAAATGAGAGGTGTGAGGTGAAAATGAAAAGGTGTGAGTGCAAAATGAGAGGAGTGAGGAAAAATAGTGGAGTGATCAGAAAATGACAGATGTGAGGTTGAAGTGACAAGTGTTAGGGGGGAATGAGAGGAGTGAGGGAGAAAATGAGAGGTGTGAGGGAGAAAATGAGAGATGTGAGGGGGAAAATGAAAGATGCGATTGGGAAAATGAGAAGCGTGATGGGAAAATAAGAGAAGTGAGGTGCTATAACTAACCACAGATATTTACTATGCCCAGGCAACGCCGGGCTCTTGAGCTAGTATATTATATATCTTTTATATATTATCTATTATCTATTATCTATCTATCTTTCATCTATCTATCATCTATTACTGTCTATCTATCTCATATGTTACCACTTATTGTCCCTTGCAGTGGCTGTTCCCACCTCCAGTCAGACTGTTACAGCTGCATATTCATTGCCGGATCCTTCAACAATAGGAACAGAACAGACATACACCCCGTCATCTGAGCCTGACACCACAGCTGAGGACACTGAAGATGGCAGCATCACACCCTCCATATTACCGGAAATCAGTATCACCACCACGGTAGACCAAAATGGAAGCCAGGCTGTAGCTACAATCGGTACATCAGAGATTATCATTGCTACAACTGCTGATAACAGTACGAGGAGAGATACAACTGAAGGAACAACTATTGACACCAGTGCAATCATAGATACAACTGACGGACCAACTATTGACACCACAGCTACAACTGAAGGACCAACTATGGACACCAGTGCCATCATAGATACAACTGACGGACCAACTATTGACACCACAGCTACAACTGAAGGACCAACTATGGACACCAGTGCCATCATAGATACAACTGAAGGAACAACTATTGACACCAGTGCCATCATAGATACAACTGACAGACCAACTATTGACACCAGTGCCATCATAGATACAACTGACGGACCAACTATTGACACCAGTGCCGTCATAGATATAACTGAAGGACAAACTATTGACACCACAGGTACAACTGAAGGACCAACTATTGACACCAGTGCCATTATAGATACAACTGACGGACCAGCTATTGACACCAGTGCCATCATAGATAGAACTGACGGACCAACTATTCACACCACAGGTACAACTGAAGGACCAACTATGGACACCAGTGCCATCATAGATACAACTGAAGGAACAACTATTGACACCAGTGCCATCATAGATACAACTGACGGACCAACTATTGACACCAGTGCCGTCATAGATAGAACTGACGGACCAACTATTGACACCACAGGTACAACTGAAGGACCAACTATTGACACCAGTGCAATTATAGATACAACTGACGGACCAGCTATTGACACCAGTGCCATCATAGATAGAACTGACAGACCAACTATTGACACCAGTGCCATCATAGATACAACTGACGGACCAACCATTGACACCAGTGCCGTCATAGATATAACTGAAGGACCAACTATTGACACCAGTGCCATTATAGATACAACTGACGGACCAGCTATTGACACCAGTGCCATCATAGATAGAACTGACGGACCAACTATTCACA
Organism: Ranitomeya imitator; assembly: GCF_032444005.1. Taxonomy (NCBI): domain Eukaryota; kingdom Metazoa; phylum Chordata; class Amphibia; order Anura; family Dendrobatidae; genus Ranitomeya; species Ranitomeya imitator. The sequence goes on along the minus strand of NC_091287.1, from coordinate 559,007,777 downwards.
CCACAGGTACAACTGAAGGACCAACTATTGACACCAGTGCCATCATAGATACAACTGACGGACCAACTATTGACACCAGTGCCATCATAGATACAACTGACAGAGCAACTATTGACACCAGTGCTATCATAGATACAACTGAAGGACCAACTGTTGACACCAGTGACATCATAGATAGAACTGACGGACCAACTATTGACACCACAGCTACAACTGAAGGACCAACTATTGACACCAGTGCCATCATAGATACAACTGACGGACCAACTATTGACATCAGTGCCATCATAGATGCAACTGACGGACCAAATATTGACACCAGTGCCATCATAGATACAACTGAAGGACCAACTATTGACACCAGTGCCATCATAGATACAACTGAAGGAACAACTATTGATACCAGTGCCATCATAGATACAACTGAAGGAACAACTATTGACACCACAGCTACAAATGAAGGACCAATTATTGACACCAGTGCTATCATAGATACAACTGAAGGACCAACTATTGACACCAGTGCCATCATAGATACAACTGACGGACCAACTATTGACACCAGTGACATCATAGATAGAACTGACGGGCCAACTATTGACACCAGTGACATCATAGATAGAACTGACGGGCCAACTATTGACACCACAGCTACAACTGAAGGACCGACTATTGACACCAGTGCCATCATAGATACAACTGAAGGACCAACTATTGACACCAGTGCCATCATAGATACAACTGACGGACCAACTATTGACACCAGTGCCATCATAGATACAACTGAAGGACCAACTATTGACACCAGTGCCATCATAGATACAATTGAAGGACCAACTATTGACACCACAGCTACAAATGAAGGACCAACTATTGACAACAGTGCTATCATAGATACAACTGAAGGACCAGCTATTGACACCACAGCTACAAATGAAGGACCAACTATTGACACCAGTGCCAACATTGATACAACTGAAGGAACAACTATTGACACCAGTGCCATCATAGATACAACTGAAGGAACAACTATTGACACCAATGCCATAATAGATACAACTGAAGCAACAACTATTGACACCAGTGCCAAAATAGATACAACTGAAGGACCAACTATTGACACCAGTGCCATCATAGATACAACTGAAGGACCAGCTATTGACACCAGTGCCATCATAGATACAACTGAAGGACCAGCAATTGACACCAGTTCCATCATAGATACAACTGAAGGACCAACTATTGACACCAGTGCCATCATAGATACAACTGAAGGACCAACTATTGACACCAGTGCTATTAGAGATACAAATGAAGGAACAACTATTGACACCAGTTGCATCATAGATACAACTGAAGGACCAACTATTGACACCAGTGCCATCATAGATACAACTGGAGGACCAGCAATTGACACCAGTGCCATCACAAATTTAACTGCAGGACCAACTACTGACACCAGTGCCATCATAGATATAACTGAAGGACCAACAATTGACACCAGTGCCATCATAGATACAACTGAAGGACCAACTATTGACACCAGTGCCATCATAGATGTAACTGAAGGACCAGCTATTGACACCAGTGCCATCATAGATATAACTGAAGGAACAACTATTGACACCAGTGCCATCATAGATATAACTGAAGGAACAACTATTGACACCAGTGCCATCATAGATATAACTGAAGGACCAGCAATTGACACCAGTGCCATAATAGATACAACTGAAGGACCAACTATTGACACCAGTGCCATCATAGATACAACTGAAGGACCAACTATTGACACCAGTGCCATCATAGATGCAACTGAAGGGCCAACTATTGACACCAGTGCCATCATAGATACAACTGAAGGACCAGCAATTGACACCAGTGCCATCATAGATATAACTGAAGGACCAGCTATTGACACCAGTGCCATCATAGATATAACTGAAGGACCAACTATTGACACCAGTGCCATCATAGATATAACTGACGGACCAACTATTGACACTAGTGCCATCATAGATATAACTGAAGGACCAACTATTGACACTAGTGCCATCATAGATATAACTGAAGGACCAACAATTGACACCAGTGCCATCATATATACAACTGAAGGACCAACTATTGACACCAGTGCCATCATAGATGTAACTGAAGGACCAACTATTGACACCAGTGCCATCATAGATGTAACTGAAGGACCAGCTATTGACACCAGTGCCATCATAGATATAACTGAAGGACCAGCTATTGACACCAGTGCCATCATACATACAACTGAAGGACCAACTATTGACACCAGTGCCATCATAGATGTAACTGACGGACCAACTATTGACACCAGTGCCATCATAGATGTAACTGAAGGACCAACTATTGACACCAGTGCCATCATAGATATAACTGAAGGACTAACTATTGACACCAGTGCCATCATAGATATAACTGAAGAACCAACTATTGACACCAGTGCCATCATAGATATAACTGAAGGACCAGCTATTGACACCAGTGCCATCATAGATACAACTGAAGGAACAACTATTGACACCAGTGCCATCATAGATATAACTGAAGGACCAGCTATTGACACCACAGCTACAAATGAAGGACCAACTATTGACACCAGTGCTATCATAGATGTAACTGAAGGACCAACTATTGACACCAGTGCCATCATAGATGTAACTGAAGGACCAGCTATTGACACCAGTGCCATCATAGATATAACTGAAGGACCAACTATTGACACCAGTGCCATCATAGATATAACTGAAGGACCAACTATTGACACCAGTGCCATCATAGATATAACTGAAGGAACAACTATTGACACCAGTGCCATCATAGATATAACTGAAGGACCAACTATTGACACCAGTGCCATCATAGATATAACTGAAGGACCAACTATTGACACCAGTGCCATCATAGATGTAACTGAAGGACCAGCTATTGACACCAGTGCCATCATAGATGTAACTGAAGGACCAGCTATTGACACCAGTGCCATCGTAGATATATCTGAGAGAGTAGCTACAGCTATTGATATCAGTTCTACCATAGATACAACTAAGCCAATAGATAAAAGTGCCACAGATACGACCAAAGCAGTAGACACTGCTACTGGTATCAGTACTACAGTGGGATCAAATGAAGGTATATATACAACAATTCACACCATTGCTATCATAGATATAAGTGAAGGATTAGATACAACTGAGGGATTCAAATCCTTTGTGACTTCTGGTGTTACTACAGCTGGATCCACCATCGTTCAGACATACACCGCACTCCCAGATACCACAATGATGTCTACAGATACTTCAGCCCCAACTGAAGTGACATCCGGTTACATACCAGGAACTTCTACAATAATGTTTAATATAAGCAATTACATTTCTACAATTCCTACACCCGAAATTGCCCCTTCTACAACAGAACTTTCCTATTTAACTGAGACCGTGTCCTCTGGAAAAGTGACCTCGAGCTTTGATGTAACTACTTCTCAACCTACTAGCACAATTACTATGACCCCCGAGTCAAACAACACTTCTCCAGCACTGAGTTCTCGACACAACGTAGACTCAACAGCAACCTCAATAACTACACCGTCTACTATCATCAGCCCGGAGACAAATACTACAACCAATGTACCGGAATCATCTACCTCCATCTTACCTTCAACGACCATTGACCCCAGCATTGCAACGAGTCCAACTCCCGGGACCTATGACACTTTAGTAACTAGTACTATACAAAGTGCAACAAGTGTGACTACTCCATCCTCAGTGGTTTCATCGTCCTCAGTTATTTCAGAATATACAACCATCAACCCTGTGCTCAATACTACGCCCAGTACTACAGTGACCACCCCTGAACAAAATGTGACAGTCGGTAAGTTATGTGTCATTTGGATTATAGATTTACATTCAGGCGACAAGAAAGAGAAGAGTGAAAGAGGTGGAGAAATAGACTGTTTTGATCCATTCTAGTAAGTGTTGTATCTCACTGCAAAGCTGGATTCACAAACTCTAGTATGCTTTAGAATGTTCTTTATTCTGCAGCTTTCTAAAAATCGTTTTATCTCATACCAGAGCAGGATTCACATCTACTCTACTTAGTATTGTTTCATAATTTTCCAAAATGCTGCAACTCATTAGTACGTGTTTTTCTTACCCTAGAGCTGAATTCACAGCTACATGGTTCAGTATTCCTCCATGCTGCAGCTTTCTAGTACGTGTTTTATCCCACCGCAAAGCTGGATTCATAAACTCTACTTTGCTTTATAATATCCTCCATGCTGCAGCCTTCTAAAAAGTGTTTTATGTCCTAACAGAGCGGGATTAACATCTACTCTGTTTAATAATTTTCCACCATGAGGCAGTTCGCTAGTGTTTTTCTCACCCTAGAGCTGAATTCGCAGCTACATGGTTCAGTATTCCTGCATAATGTCCTCAATGCTGCAACTTTCACAAAAGTGTTTTATATAACTCAGAGCTATATTCACAGCTACACTGCTCAATACTGTTATATAATGTCCTTCACATTGCTGATTCTAAAAGTGGGCTACATAGAGACAGAAGAGAAGAAATCCCCCGTGTATGTGTGTGCAATAAATGGGAGACATCATTGCAGCTAGTCTCCACCAAATAGTTCTGAAACAAAGAGTTAGAACATGCAGAGGGGAAAACTGGTGAAAAATGCCAAATCCATGTCATAGAATGTCCACAAATAGTGTTATTTCCCATGATCAGGCACCAATAGTGACAGTGTAACCAAGAAAAAATGGGCCTCAGAGCAGTTAATAGTTAATATATAATTATTTTTTTACAAATAATATACAGAGAGAAATCATTACAATAAATACATGAAATAAAGAGAAGGGATAGTGACACCTTAGCGCCACATCTGTTAAGGTTAGTACACAACGCAGAAAAACAATATCATAACTTGTCCCAATGTGTAATCTCTGCACGGTGGACCCCGGGCTTATACCATCTTTATAATTATTTGGTGCCTTCCGCCAGCCCTAACAGCGCGTTTCGCTATGGTGCTTCTTTGGGGGGCGTATCATTTATTGCACTTGCACTTTTGACTTCAGTGTTAGAGTCTATATATCCAGCTTTATCCCTGCCGTTCCCTCATTATTTATTGCTTGTGCTGCTTTTCGATATGATTGATTTATTATCAGAGATGGTTTCTTTTGGGTTTTCTCTGTAGTCCCATTGGGACAAGTTATGATATTGTTTTTCTGCGTTGTGTACTAACCTTATCAGACGTGGCACTTAGGTGTCACTATCCCCTCTCTTTAGTTCATGTATTTATTTTAATGATTTCTCTCTGTATATTATTTGTAATAAATTAATTATATATTAAGTATTAACTGCTCTGAGGCCCATTTTTTCTTGGTTACATTATATGTTTTGTGGTAGAGCTATAACTGTTTGGCCCACTCTGGTAAACCAATAGTGACAGGTACACTTTAATTTCTGGTGTACTTCGTAGTACCTCTGTATACTCCGTCCGTCCTGTCCTCAACCCTCACTCTACCAAAATGCTTGTGCATGCCCTCATCATCTCCCGCCTGGACTACTGCAACATCCTCCTCTGTGGCCTCCCTGCTAACACTCTCGCACCCCTCCAGTCCATCCTTAACTCTGCTGCCCGACTAATTAATCTCTCTCCTCGCTACACTCCTGCTTCCCCTCTTTGCAAATCCCTTCACTGGCTCCCAATTTTCCAGGGTAAACTACTAACACTGATCTACAAAGCCATCCATAACCTTTCTCCTCCGTATATTTCCACACTAATCTCTCAATATCTTCCCTCACGTAATCTCCGGTCCTCCCAAGACCTCCTCCTCTCCTCCACACTTATTCGCTCCTCACCCAATCTCCTCCAAGACTTCTCCCGAATATCCTCCATCCTCTGGAATTCTGTGCCCAAACACATCCAGTTATCCACTACATTTGGATCCTTCAAAAGAAACCTGAAAACCCAACTCTTCAAGGAAGCTTACAGCCTGTAAAGACCACACGGCCACCTCAACACCATTGGAGCTACTGCAACCCCCGACCTACTGTCTCCTTCCCCATAATCCTGTAGAATGTAAGCCCGCAAGGGCAGGGTCCTCGCCCCTCTGTACCAGTCCGTCATTGTTAGTTTCTTTACTGTAAGTGATATTTGTATTTTGATGATGTAACCCCTTCTCATGTACAGCACCATGGAATCAATGGTGCTATATGAATAAATAATAATAATAGTCTCAGAGGTAAAAGTCACATGGTTTCCATTTACACAAAAAAATGCCAAAAATTAGGTCTGAAGACTCATCCTGGCTGTGAAGATGGGGTCCGAAAATTCTATGAATAGATTAAGCGAACTCCACCATAACCAAGAATGAGAATTTGGATATTTTGGATTTCCTTCCACATCAGGTGGACAGGACCAACACTGAGGAGTAAGGGGGTCAGTAGCCCCCAATTATGGAGTCTGGCAGCTCGCTGAACTTATTAGTCTGGCAGCTCGCTGAACTTATTAATATATCATTTCTCGTAGTAAGAATTCTCCTTTAAAGTGGGTCTCTAATCAAATCTTCATAATTAAGATCTTACTATTACTTTCATGTAACACCAGGACCAAAAATGGTTTTACCAGCCGCTGTATAAACTATTGATTTATGGAAATTCCCGATCGGTGACATCACTTCCTGCTCTGTCGCTATTGGCCGAAGCTGCACCGCCTCCGGCTATTAAAGAGCAGGAAGTGATGTCAGAGAAGGGGCGCCAGATTTTACAAACCTTTCCTATATATTCTAGTAACATGCAGCCATCTTGCTGCCTTCTGTGGGATCACCATGAAATCCTAATTACAATTTTTCACCTCTATATTTTTCAGCAACCGCAGTCCTGAGACTTAAGCTAACGAGCATCTCATCCGATAACAACACAATCGGTGCTTTGGTAGGAAAGGTAACTCGTGTTCGATTTCTTAGATTTGCTATGATCTTCATGGAACAGGAAAGTTGGTAACGGGAATACAGGCTGTGGAACTGCAGACAGCTGTTTCAGGGTGTTTGCCCCTCATTGGTGAGAATCCCTTTAGGCAACGTTGGGGTTAGTCATTCTCTTTAAAGGGGATGTCCAGGCATGAGGTTACAGTCTACGTTAGGAGGATTCTCCTGTGTCAGGAGCGGGCGATCGCGTGATGGCAAGTATGTGATTTGAACACATGCGGTCACAAGCCGACTAGATGTGCTCGGCCTCGCTCAATACTAGTGAATGAAGCAAGGCCACGCACGTCTAGTCGGACTGTGACCAGAAGTATACACATCACATATGAGCTGTCACATGACCACCCGCTCCCGGCGTCGAAGATTCTTTACCGCATGCATTGCGAGGATTCAAAAGTCTGCGGTCACATGAAGACTTTAACCACAAGCCTGGACAACCTCTGTAAAGAGATAAGCTGGGTATGTAGACCTGGCAATGCACCATGGGAGAAAAGTATACAGACTAAATCTGATTAGAACAAAATAAATTATCCGGCAAACGCCAACATAATGTCCAACCCTGAGCCTTCCAATATGACCGATCCAGAGATTCATCTACAGAAAGCTGTGCCAGACTGGTTACTCCTCATCAGTGTAATGCAAAGTATGGAGTCTTACAGGAAAAGCCCCATAGGAGAAAAGTCCACAACTTAGTTCTATCGCCAAATGAAAAAGATGATCTCACAAGTCATATCAAGGAGGACCAGCTAAGATGGAAGTCATTGTGCAACCCTGTAATAAGCCAAAAAATGCCTCATGGGTGTCGCTCTCAGCCAGCCAGACTTCTGCGTGCTGATGAGGGGCAAGAACCCCCAAAACACCTGTCTGTAGATGAGGTTTTGGCCTGGCATTTATCCCAGGTCACATTGAAAGGCTTGTTAAAGGTAATGTCTGATAGAAAAGATAACCTTGTAAAAGGGGATCTGCACCCCACAGTACATGTGACAGTTATGAAGACTATGTGGGTCCCATTTATGTGCGCATTGCATCAAAAGACTAGCTGACTATGGAGTCTAACTGCTCCATGGGATATAAATATGTAAATCAGCTCTGTCACAGAACTAAAGAAGTAAAGTGTTCCCTAGGAGAGGAAACCTCTCTATAAAGCAATGCCAGACCATTTAAAAAGGTTTTCTGTTGTTCTATAATTGTCTTGTCGATCAGACCTCCACCATTCTATAATTGTCCTGATAGTGAGAGCCCCAAGGTTCTATAAGGGTCCTGGTGGTCAGACCCCCACTGTTCTATAAGGATCCTGGTAGTCAGACCCCCACCTTTCTATAAGGGTCCTGGTGGTCAGACCCCCACCGTTCTATAAGGGTCCTGGTGGTCAGACCCCCACCGTTCTATAAGGTTCTTGATGATTAGACCTCCACCGTTCTATAAGGGTCCTGGTAGTCAAACCCCCACCGTTCTATAAGGGTCCTGGTGGTCAGACCCCCACCATTCTATAAGGGTCCTGGTGGTCAGACCCCCACCGTTCTATAAGGGTCCTGGCGGTCAGACCCCCACCATTCTATAAGGGTCCTGGCGGTCAGACCCCCACCGTTCTATAAGAGTCCTGATAGTCAGACCCCCACCATTCTATAAGTGTCCTGGTAGTCAGACCCCCATCGTTCTATAAGGGTCCTGGTTGTCATACCCCCACCGTTCAATAATTGTCCTGATAGTGAGAGCCCCAAGGTTCTATAAGGGTCCTGGTAGTCAGACCCCCACCGTTCTATAAGGGTCTTGGTAGTCAAACCCCCACCGTTCTATAAGGCTCCTGATGGTCAGACCCCCACCGTTCAATAAGGGTCCTGGCGGTCAGACCCCCACCATTCTATAAGGGTCCTGGCGGTCAGACCCCCACCGTTCTATAAGAGTCCTGATAGTCAGACCCCCACCATTCTATAAGGGTCCTGGTAGTCAGACCCCCACCGTTCTATAAGGGTCCTGGTTGTCATACCCCCACCGTTCAATAATTGTCCTGATAGTCAGAGCCCCAAGGTTCTATAAGGGTCCTGGTAGTCAGACCCCCACCGTTCTATAAGGGTCCTGGTAGTCAGACCCCCACCATTCAATAAGGGTCCTGGCGGTCAGACACCCACCATTCTATAAGGGTCCTGGCGGTCAGACCCCCATCATTCTTTAAGGGTTCTGGCGATCAGACCCCCACTATTCTATAAGGGTAATGGCAGTCAGACCCCCACTGCTCTATAAGGTTCTTGCTGGTTAGACCTCCACCATTCTATAAGGGTCTTGGTGGTCAGACCCCCACTGTTCTATATGAGTCCTGGTAGTCAGACCCACACCGTTCTACATGAGTCCTGGTAGTCAGACCCCCACCATTCTAAAAGAGTCCTGTGGTCAGACCCCCACCATTCTATAAGAGTCCTGGTAGCCAGATCCCCACTGTTCTATAAGGGTCCTGGCGATCAGACCCCCACTATTCTATAAGGGTCCTGGTAGTCAGACCCCCACCGTTCTATAAGATTCTTGATGATCAGACCTCCACTGTTCTATAAGGGTCCTGGTGGTCAGACCCCCACCGTTCTACATGAGTCCTGGTGGTCAGACCCCCACCGTTCTACATGAGTTCTAGTGGTCAGACCCCCACCGTTCTATAAGAGTCCTGGTAGCCAGATCCCCACCGTTCTATAAGGGTCTTGGTGGTCAGACCACCACCGTTCTACATGAGTTCTAGTGGTCAGACCCCCACCGTTCTATAAGAGTCCTGGTAGCCAGACCCCCACCGTTCTATAAGGGTCTTGGTGGTCAGACCACCACCGTTCTACATGAGTCCTGGTGGTCAGACCCCCACCGTTCTACATGAGTTCTGATGGTCAGACCCCCACCGTTCTATAAGGGTCCTGGTGGTCAGACCCCCACTGTTCTACAAGTTATCACCTACTGTACAACGTCCTTTCAACCTCTTTAAAGGATCCTTGGACGCTGACTTATACAGCAGCTTCATCTTTCTTTCGCTCCACTAGAAAACAAATTTTCATACTTTTCTCTCATGGAGCTTCGCCCAGTAGCTTCTATATTCCATCCTTCCCGCACATTGCTCTTACACTTCACCAGCCTCCTATACTACGAGCTGCAGATCGCCATTACAAGGTTATTACTTCTTTTTTAAACAAAAGCCAACAACAATGAAAGTAACAAACCACAAACCTTGATCCGATCAGTAATAACACAATAATGACATTGTGGCCGCACCCTAATACATTCACACAGCCGCCAGCTGTCCGCTAGGGGATTTCTAAGCCAAAGTAAACACTTCACAATAAGCTGAGCCGCATTTCCGCATGTTTCCAGTCCATAAAACAAGTCAGAGTTTCTATTTTGCTCATTGTATATATTGTGGACCTGAGCGATATTCCCAACGGCTGCGCCACTAATCAGATAAGATAAAAGCTCTTATTTCACGTCTTATATAATTACTCCCAAAATTGAAGATTTAGTCGCCAGTTACTATTCCCCATGTTCACACTTTAATTCCCAGGCTTCAGATTTTACCTCCTGATCACTAATTGATGAGAGCGGATTCATCTCTGTACTCTCCAGCTGTTCCACAGTAAATGCATATGTATTCACTAACAAATATAATAGCTTACAACTGGTATTTATTATAGCTTAGGATCGTAAGCTTGACAGTGAAATCAAACTGTGCTCCAGCTGCACACAGTGTGAACAGGAACTTCCTGGTTCTTTTTTTTCTTTTTAACAATGCTTTACGGGCAATATAACACTATTGATGGAGACAGAAACTCATGCATTATTAAACAGTAGTAAGTAGTGTAAGATTGCTCTCACTAAGTGTATTGGGGGACACTCGCTTGGCACGGGATTGACGTAGTCAGGCACGATTTTTGAACACAAAACAGTCCATACGGTTTATTAAAGGGTCATAAACCGGGTTATGCACAGTTCACATTATACATTCATCAAACACAATAGGCACCAACTGGTGATATTAACTTGCAGCTTTAACTTAAACACTTCTTTTACGGCTTTGTTTCACGGACACTAAACACGCTGGGCCTCTCACTTCACCCAGTATCATGGGTGTCCGTATGCCGTACACTTCACCAATGTCCATTGAGCACAACAGGCACCAACATACGACATTACAGGTTTAACTCACGTTTACGGCTTTGTCTCACAGACACTAAACATGCTGGACCTCTCACTTCGCCCAGTTACCATGGGTGTCTGTACGCCGTACACTTCACCAATGTCCCAAGTCACATACCGAGCATATGACATTGGGTCGCGGTCTCTAAACACGCCGAACCTCACTCCGTTCAGTCACCGTGGGAGACCACACAGTTCATAGAGCATCACAAGCACCAATAGTCTGTAAAGGTACCTGACGGGAGCTCCTGCTCCACCTGCTGACTCCTTGTCAGTCCACTCCTCCGGGAAAGCTGCCTCACAGGAATCACCAACTTGCCTGGGCGGCATATCTTAGTCAGTCCAGACCCACCGAAGGACGGTTACTTCCCCACATGAACCGCACGTGTGACCTGTCCAGGTGCTATTTAGGACCTCGTCCAACACCCCAGGCCACCCGCAAGTCCAAAGCCCCACCATGTGCTATTCAGAACTCCTACTCCCAGGAAATTCCACACAGGTTGTTCAGTGTGCTATTCAGGACTCCTACTCCCAGGAAAATCCAACACACCAGGCTCACCAGGTCCAAAGCCCCACCATGAGCTATTCAGAACTCCTACTCCCAGGAAATCCAACACAGGTGGTTCAGTGTGCTATTCAGGGATCCGGTCCTACTCCCAGAACCTCCCAACACACAGGTTTTCCAGGACCTTCCACTGGAATCACACAGGTCACTCACAGCGACCATACACAGGGACAACACAGGGACCATGTGACCCACACCCTGTTCACATTATATACCTTGAACAACTCCCCTGGGTAGGAGTGTGGGTGTGTGTGGCTAGTCTGACCCGCCCATCTCTCATGACTAGCCCTGCCAATCTCCCATTAGAACTTACACATTTACTTGTGGGACTACAGGTCCCAGCACACCAACAAAACTTCAGACTGGCAGCGCAGAGTCCCCTCCTCTGCGACACATATATCGGCCATTCACCACAATGCCGGATTTTGTCACATCACCACATCCATGCCTGTCATTCCCATGCACTCTCACGGCCTCCATGCACATCCCAAAGAGCACTCACAGCGCCCCCTAGCTGTCACAGGGGTCACTGCATCACATACCCTCCCCCTCTGTTCAAACTTGTGGGGTTGAACACCTGTCACACACCTGGGGTCTCGAGACAGGTCATACACGTTACCTTGCCCTACCAGTCGAGAGAACCGTCTCAGTCGGTTTTGAGCATCACACATAACCACACCCTTGTTGGGTTTACCCCGCCCCCAGCGGTCAACACGTAGGCCTTGAGCTTTGGCCGTTTTGTCACAGTCTGTCTGTGTCACTAAACCTTTAGTCACCACACTTTCCAAGTGCGCCCCATTACCCGGCCTTTCTCTCCATGGCCACCACCCATGGTTGGTGCAGTCATGAGTCCCACTTACAGTCGAGGCTACTGTCTGGTCAGAGTTTGCCCCTCTGTCACCACTTTGGCTATAAGGTCTCCCACCTATGTCACTCAGTCCTGAGTTAGCTGAGGCGACACCACTTCTTTCATCTGACAGGGTACTCCCACCCCTTTGTTTGTCCACATTTCGGGTCGAAAGTGGCCGCCATCTTCCATCAAATGGGCGTAGCCGTCCTGTAAGGCGCCGTCCTTCAACCCTTAACTGCTCCATTTCCTTCAGCCATACCATGCGATATTCCAGCAGAGTCCGCATTTTGTTAAGGCTCTCCACTGTTCCCACCATGAAGAAGGGAACCATACCCTTTTCCCGGGGTAACTGGTCTTCGTGGACACCAGGTATTCTCAACCTCACCACTCCAGATTTGTCCACCATCTCTTGCATGGCTTGACCACTCCTTCCAATGACCTTCTTCACCATAAAGACGGGTACCTGTATTACCCCTTCCTGAAGACTCCGAGCTTTCCTCATAAGCTCCAGCCGCCTAGCAGCATCTTCATTCTTCTATTGGGCCATCCACTTTGTGCGCACATATCTCAAGTGCATGTCACTCAGGGTGGCTACTCTCTTCGCTGTGACCTCAGTTATGGACAGTATCACTAACTGACTTGTTTCCGGGGTCCAGTTCACCTTACAGGCCCCCACAGCTCTCTTAAACCCTTCATGCATAGACTCCCTGGCACATGCCTCTCTCAGGTCTTCAGGTACGTCTATCATGCACCTGAGCAAGGAAGACTCCTTCTCTTCTGCTGTCAGACACCCATCTTGTTCCGCTTCCATCTTCTCCCAGGCTGCTTTATTCATTGACTGGCTTTCTGCCAGGCAACCTATGAGCTCCACCACCTCTTTCTCTAAGGCCCCCACATGGCGCTCAGCAGCCCATCTCCGAAGCTCCTCTTGCTTCAACCGGGTATCCACTTCAGGCCCCACTCCTTTGGTGGCCTCCTCAACTTCTGTACCCCCAGACTTTGCACTGTCAGCGTCAGCTTTCTCTTGCGTCTCAGCAGTGACATCCTTAGGTTCGTCCCGTTCCCCTGGGACTTTAAAGTACTCCAGACACTTCAAGTCCTCAGCACGAGGTTTTCTGGAGCCTTCACCCTCTTCCGTCACATCTTCACAAGGTGCAACTGGTACAGCCCCTTTGCCTTTTCTACGTCTCCGGCGACGGGAGGTAGATTTGCCATTTGTACCCGAGTCACCTTTACTGCACTCTTTACCACTGGCGTCATCATCTGAATGGAAGTCACCACCACCCAATTGGTCTTCCTGGAACTGACAGTCCCCACTTAAACAGGTCACAATTTCTGGTATGGCTGTCACCGCCATCCTGTCTTCACCCTGTGGAGCCCTTTCGTTCCTCTGTGTCAGTATTTCTGATACCACTACATCGGACTCAGTTGTAGCGCTTGTTACTGGCCATGTCATGTCACAGTCACCCTTGGAGTCTGTGTCACACCCCCCAACATGGTGAACCCTCAAGTCACTCTTTAACCGGGTGTCAGCTTCATAGGCTTTAGTAACCACGTCACCTAAAGTCAAATTGGGGTACCCATCAGGTGACATGTCCGTAAGTTGGGCAGAGGCACCTTCCCCACTGGTCAACCCGTCGTCTGACCCACCAACTCTGGGAGATATAAATGCTTTAAGGTATGCAACCCCACCAGCTGAGAGCCTTCCATTCTCTTGTTGTAAAGAAGCTCCCTTCTCCCACAATTCTGTGAACAACCTAGAGTCCCGGCCAATTATCACTGGGCAGAGTAAGGTTGAGACTATGGCCACATCATGGATTGCACTGTCCTTGGCCATCTCTAGGACCACCCTGGCCACTGGATAGCCCTTAGTGTACCCATGGATGCAGGTGACCGTGACCTTCCTACTGGGTATTTCGAATTCATCGGGTGCAACTCTCACTAGAGTCACCGGACCCCTAGAATCGACCAGTCCACACATTTCCATCTCATGCATCCGTAGGGCACACCCCCGTAAACTTTCACCAGGTGGATAGTTCACACCGCATACCGGACACACATAGCTTACTCGCCCTGGGCACCAATTTGACTGCGGTACCTCTTTGGGAGACTCTGCCCCCTTTTGGGAAACCACCATTTCCCGAGATTCCACCTCTTTTGGGGCTCCTACCCCTCTTCGCCTTACCACCCCTTTTTGGGACTCCGCCCCCTTTTGGGCAACCATCCCCGTTCGGGTCACCGCCCACTTTTAGGGATACCACCCCTTACCTGGGGACACCCCGTGGACTCCCCCACGGCACTCAGGCCCCAGTTTGCACAGTACACCACTATGTCTCTGGGCTTGTACTGGCCCTTTAAGAGTCTGCACGATCTGGGAAAGGAAAAAAAATTTTTTTTTTTCTTTTTTTATATGTCACTTCACCAGCTCCTGCTGGTACTGCCACAGCTCCCGCTGCAGCCACATAACCGGCACCTCCGGCTGCCGACGACACACTGCTGCGGAACCTCTTGCTGCAACTGCAGCTATGGTCTACAAGGCTCTGCATGGCTCCACCGCAAACTTCGTGGACCCGCCGATCCACAGCAAGCCGCTTGTCACCTTCGTGGACCCGCCGATCCACCGCAAGACGCTTGTCACCTTCGTGGACCCGCCAATCCACAGCAAGACGCTTGTAACCCCGCCGAGTTACAGGCTAGACGCCATCTTCGTGGCTCCGCCGAGTCACAGCAATTAACTCTGAACGTGCCACCTGGAACGTTGCCCGCATTCGAACGCCATATGTAAGATTGCTCTCACTAAGTGTATTGGGGGACACTCGCTTGGCACGGGATTGACGTAGTCAGGCACAATTTTTGAACACAAAACAGTCCATGCGGTTTATTAAAGGGTCATAATCCGGGCTATGCACAGTTCATATTATACATTCATCAAACACAATAGGCACCAACTGGTGATATTAACTTGCAGCTTTAACTTAAACACTTCTTTTACGGCTTTGTCTCACAGACACTAAACATGCTGGACCTCTCACTTCACCCAGTTACCATGGGTGTCTGTACGCCGTACACTTCACCAATGTCCCATGTCACATACAGCGCATATGACACTGGGTCGCGGTCTCTAAACACGCCGAACCTCACTGCGTTCAGTCAGTGTGGGAGACCACACAGTTCATGGAACATCACAAGCACCAACAGTCTGTAAAGGTACCTGACGGGAGCTCCTGCTCCACCTGCTGACTCCTTGTCAGTCCACTCCTCCGGGAAAGCTGCCTCACAGGGATCACCAACTTGCCTGGGCGGCATATCTTAGTCAGTCCAGACCCACCGAAGGACGGTTACTTCCCCACATGAACCGCACGTGTGACCTGTCCAGGTGCTATTCAGGACTTCGTCCAACACCCCAGGCCACCCACAAGTCCAAAGCCCCACCATGTGCTCTTCAGGACTCCTACTCCCAGGAAATCCAACACAGGTTGTTCAGTGTGCTATTCAGGACTCCTACTCCCAGGAAATTCCACACAGGTTGTACAGTGTGCTATTCAGGACTCCTACTCCCAGGAAAATCCAACACACCAGGCTCACCAGGTCCAAAGCCCCACCATATGCTATCAGGGGTGGATTAAGGGTAGCCAGGGCCCCGGGCTGTTCACACACTGTGGGCCCCCCCGGTCATGTGACGGGGGTCATGTGACGGGGGTCATGATATACCCGAACCAGATTATTCCAGAAAAATGGCCGGGCCCTACTCTACTGTAACCTATTAAATATTTGTTAAAATCTGCAATACAATTTAGGTATATCTTGACCAATAATATCACATACAAGGAACAAATACCACCGCACCATGACCAGACCACAAATTACAACCACAGTGATCGAATAATATCACATACAAGGAACAAATACCACCGCACCATGTCAAGACCACATATTACCACTTGGTGACCAAATAGCACATACAAGGGACAAATACCACAACACCATTTCCAAACCACATATTACCACCACATAGTGACTGAATACTACAATACTGATCAGTAATAAAAATAAAAAAAAACACAATACTATCACTATAAGTGCCAGTATTCACAGGAGATCTGTACTTAGTATGCAGTGTCTGTGTAGAGGTAATACAGTGATCACTGGTGACATTGTACACAGGACCTCTGTATATAGTATACAGTGTATAGTGTCAGTGTATAGGTAACACGGACTCACCAATGACATCTCTAGGTGAAGTCCTTCATCTTTCACCCAGCACAGACCGCCATCATTTCTCCCAGCCAGGACTCGTTTCTGCAGGAAATAACACAGTTATCTCGAGCTCCGCTTGCAGAACACATTACTTAATTTTTCACAACTTCTACATTACACCACATGAAGAGAAAAAGGCGATATAGTGTCACTCTGCACAGTAACAGGACCGCCCTCCCCCCCCCCATTTAAAACAGTGTCCTCAAAAAATAAAATAAATACATCACTGCAGTAATAATATCCCTTAATTAGCCCCTATGGTAATACTATTCCCCACCCCATGTATCTCATTCCTCGCTCCAGCCATATGTTCTCCCATCCTGCACTCATGAGTATCCATCCTGCCCCATCTGTCTCCATCGTATCCATCCTGCCCCATGATCCAATCCTGCCCCATGTCTTTCATTCTACCCCGTGTCTCCAATCATGCCCCGTGTCTACATTCTGCCCATGACTCTAGTCCTGCCCCCAGTGTGTCCAGCAATCTGCCCCAGTGTGTCCAGCATATTACCCCCAGTGTGTCCAGCAATCTGCCCCAGTGTCTCCAGCAATCTGCCCCACTGTCTCCAGCAATCTGCCCCACTGTCTCCAGCAATCTGCCCCACTGTCTCCAGCAATCTGCCCCCAGTGTGTCCTCCAATCTGCCCCCAGTGTCTCCAGCATTTCCCCCCAGTGTGTCCTCCAGCATTGCCCCCCAGTGTGTCCTCCAGCAATCTGCCCCACTGTCTCCAGCATTGCCCCCCAGTGTGTCCTCCAGCAATCTGCCCCACTGTCTCCAGCATTGCCCCACTGTCTCCAGCATTGCCCCACTGTCTCCAGCATTGCCCCACTGTCTCCAGCATTGCCCCCAGTGTGTCCTCCAATCTGCCCCAGTGTCTCCAGCATTGCCCCCCAATGTGCCCTCCAGCATTGCCCCCCAGTGTGTCCTCCAGCAATCTGCCCCACTGTCTCCAGCATTGCCCCCAGTGTGTCCTCCAGCATTGCCCCCCAGTGTGTCCTCCAGCAATCTGCCCCACTGTCTCCAGCATTGCCCCACTGTCTCCAGCATTGCCCCACTGTCCCCAGCATTGCCCCACTGTCTCCAGCAATCTGCCCCACTGTCTCCAGCAATCTGCCCCACTGTCTCCAGCAATCTGCCCCACTGTCTCCAGCATTGCCCCCAGTGTGTCCTCCAATCTGCCCCAGTGTCTCCAGCATTTCCCCCAATGTGTCCTCCAGCATTGCCCCCCAGTGTGTCCTCCAGCAATCTGCCCCACTGTCTCCAGCATTGCCCCCCAGTGTGTCCTCCAGCAATCTGCCCCACTGTCTCCAGCAATCTGCCCCACTGTCTCCAGCATTGCCCCACTGTCTCCAGCATTGCCCCACTGTCTCCAGCATTGCCCCACTGTCTCCAGAAATCTGCCCCACTGTCTCCAGCAATCTGCCCCACTGTCTCCAGCAATCTGCCCCACTGTCTCCAGCAATCTGCCCCACTGTCTCAAGCATTGCCCCCAGTGTGTCCTCCAGCAATCTGCCCCAGTGTCTCCAGCATTGCCCCAGTGTGTCCTCCAGCATTGCCCCAGTGTGTCCTCCAGCATTGCCCCCAGTGTGTCCTCCAACCTGCCCCAGTGTGTCCAGCATTGCCCCCCAGTGTGTCCTCCAGCATTGCCCCCCAGTGTGTCCTCCAGCATTGCCCCCCAGTGTGTCCTCCAACCTGCGCCAGTGTCTCCAGCATTGCCCCCCAGTGTGTCCTCCCTCCAGCATTGCCCCCCAGTGTGTCCTCCCTCCAGCATTGCCCCCCAGTGTGTCCTCCAGCATTGCCCCCAGTGTGTCCTCCAATCTGCCCCAGTGTCTCCAGCATTGCCCTCCAATGTGTCCTCCAGCAATCTGCCCCACTGTCTCCAGCATTGCCCCCCAGTGTGTCCTCCAGCATTG
Organism: Ranitomeya imitator; assembly: GCF_032444005.1. Classification (NCBI taxonomy): domain Eukaryota; kingdom Metazoa; phylum Chordata; class Amphibia; order Anura; family Dendrobatidae; genus Ranitomeya; species Ranitomeya imitator. Next base: position 558,989,015 of record NC_091287.1, on the reverse strand, counting down.
CCCCCCAGTGTGTCCTCCAGCAATCTGCCCCACTGTCTCCAGCATTGCCCCACTGTCTCCAGCATTGCCCCACTGTCCCCAGCATTGCCCCACTGTCTCCAGCAATCTGCCCCACTGTCTCCAGCAATCTGCCCCACTGTCTCCAGCAATCTGCCTCACTGTCTCCAGCAATCTGCCCCACTGTCTCCAGCATTGCCCCCAGTGTGTCCTCCAATCTGCCCCAGTGTCTCCAGCATTTCCCCCCAATGTGTCCTCCAGCATTGCCCCCCAGTGTGTCCTCCAGCAATCTGCCCCACTGTCTCCAGCATTGCCCCCCAGTGTGTCCTCCAGCAATCTGCCCCACTGTCTCCAGCATTGCCCCACTGTCTCCAGCATTGCCCCACTGTCTCCAGCAATCTGCCCCACTGTCTCCAGCATTGCTCCACTGTCTCCAGCAATCTGCCCCACTGTGTCCAGCATTGTGCCCCACTGTCTCCAGCATTGCCCCACTGTCTCCAGCATTGCCCCACTGTCTCCAGCATTGCCCCACTGTCTCCAGCAATCTGCCCCACTGTCTCCAGCAATCTGCCCCACTGTCTCAAGCATTGCCCCCAGTGTGTCCTCCAGCAATCTGCCCCAGTGTCTCCAGCATTGCCCCAGTGTGTCCTCCAGCATTGCCCCAGTGTGTCATCCAGCATTGCCCCCAGTGTGTCCTCCAGCATTGCCCCCAGTGTGTCCTCCAACCTGCCCCAGTGTGTCCAGCATTGCCCCCCAGTGTGTCCTCCAGCATTGCCCCCAGTGTGTCCTCCAACCTGCGCCAGTGTCTCCAGCATTGCCCCCCAGTGTGTCCTCCCTCCAGCATTGCCCCCCAGTGTGTCCTCCCTCCAGCATTGCGCCCCCAGTGTGTCCTCCCTCCAGCATTGCCCCCCAGTGTGTCCTCCCTCCAGCATTGCCCCCCAGTGTGTCCTCCAGCATTGCCCCCAGTGTGTCCTTCAACCTGCGCCAGTGTCTCCAGCATTGCCCCCCAGTGTGTCCTCCCTCCAGCATTGCCCCCCAGTGTGTCCTCCCTCCAGCATTGCCCCCCAGTGTGTCCACCGTTTAACTGATCAAAAAAAAAAAAAGTCTCCTCCTCACCTGTCCGCGCTCCAGGCGCTGAGCTCCCTTCAGCAGCGCACACTCGCCGGCGACTGACGTCAGACGCCGGCGACGTGTGCGCTGCGGCCGACTTCAGCTGCCAGCCTCCAATTGGCTGGCGGCTGTTGTTGTTAACTATTGATGTGCGGGCGCGCGCCCGCACATCAATAGGAAACCGACGCAGCGCCGGAAAGGGCCCGGTGAGCAGATGAGAAGGGGCCCAATGCGGGCCCCCTCTCTCTGCCCACCGGGTCCGGGGGCACATAAACGCCGCCCGGCGGGCATTCACAGTCTCACAGACGATTATCAGAGGGTTAATCTGTGCGGTAGGCCAGGGCCCCCCCAGACCACTGGGCCCTGGGCTACCGCCCATATTGACCCTCTGATAATCCGCCCCTGCATGCTATTCAGAACTCCTACTCCCAGGAAATCCAACACAGGTGGTTCAGTATGCTATTCAGTGATCCGGTCCTACTCCCAGAACCTCCCAACACACAGGCTCTCCAGGACCTTCCACTGGAACCACACAGGTCACTCACAGCGACCATACACAGGGACAACACAGGGCCATGTGACCCACACCCTGGTCACATTATATACCTTGAACAACTCCCCTGGGTAGGAGTGTGGGTGTGTGTGGCTAGTCTGACCCTCCCATCTCTCATGACTAGCCCTGCCAATCTCCCATTAGAACTTACACATTTACTTGTGGGACTACAGGTCCCAGCACACCAACCAAACTTCAGACTGGCAGCGCAGAGTCCCCTCCTCTGCGACACATATATCAGCCATTCACCACAATGCCGGATTTTGTCACATCACCACATCCATGGCTGTGATTCCCATGCACTCTCACGGCCTCCATGCACATCCCAAAGAGCACTCACAGCGCCCCCTAGCTGTCACAGGGGTCACTGCATCACAGTAGTTAATGCAATATATACAATAATAAGCATTATTCCAACACTCCGGCTCAACAGCTACTTATCCTGTTAGTCCTATAGTGGTTCTAAGTTCTTTAAATTTGCCTCTTAGAAGTAGCTTTACTATAACATCAGCTATCATCTGGTCAGTCTCACGATACTCAACCGTTGGTTGAGCTGATGGCTTAACAAGTTTGCCTAACAGTTGTTTTAACTAAATTACCTCCAGACTTGCATGGGCTGCAGACACATACTCTGCTTCTGTAGATGACAAGGCTACAGACACCTGTTTTCTGTTAGACCAAGAAATTGACCATTCTAAGAGCTTGAACAAATAGCTGATTTGCGATCACTTAAGTCATCAGCCCAGTCTGCATCCACATAGCCTGTGAGTTTTAGATCTCCTGTTGCAGATATTCTTAAATTTATGCCTTGAGTCTCCCTCAAATATAAAAAAAACATGCTAATTGGCATTCCAGTCCTGTAAGTGCGTTTTTTCCATATATCTGCAGTGAATTCCATTTGTTGCTGTGATATCCGGTTGAGTCATAGTTGGTGTGTATAGAAGAGTCCCCACTGCCTGTCTGTCTGTCTCATTGTTAAGTAGCAGGTCATCTTCTCCCTCTAAGTATGATGGTTCCATTGGGGTTGATTTACCTTTGGCTTCTGACATTCCAAACTGATTCAGAATTGATCTGATTTTTGCACTTTGGTTTAGAAGGAAGCTTCCATCTTCTTCTCTTTGGACCTGGTTTCCTAGATAACATGTAACTTTTGCAAGGTTTTAGTTTCAAAATAGTCATTCAGAATTGTAGTCATCTTAGCAATTTCCGTTTCCTAAACCATAATCACATCATCCACATATAAGAGAATACACACCCACTTTCCATCTGTACATTTTGTGTACATACACGGATCTGCTTGCTCTCTTTTACATCATTCTTTCAATAAGACTTTGTTCATTTTGGTGATCCACGCTCTTGCCGATGGCTGAACAACATGGAGAGATATTTGTAGTTTGCAAACGAGATTCTCTTCACCCTCTTTGATGTAATCCTCAGGTTGAACCATGTAAATGTTCTCTTTAAAGTCACCATTTAAAAAGGCAGTTTTGATGTCCAAATATCTGACAAACATCTTTTGTACAGCAGATATAGCCATTAGAGTCCTGAATGTGGTCTGCTCAGCAACTGGAGAAAATGTGGCATCATAATCTTCACCCATATTTCTCAGAATATCCTTTTGCTTTAAATCGGTGAACTTTGCCTTCAGAGTCATACTTGGACTTAAAAACCCATTTACATTTTATTGCATTCTTGCTTTGTGGTAGTTTGGTGAGTTTCCAAGTAAGAAGTTGAAGAAGAGCCTTCAATTCCTCATTAGCAGCATTAATCCACTTCAGTTTCTCATGGACAGGTAGTTGTGGCATCTCATCCCATGACTGCGGCTTGGACTCAGGTAGTGTTTTGACAAAGTAGGATAGACGCTTAGCTGGTATACCCTTGTTTGATCTTGAAAATCGCCTGACTTCAGGATCATCTGATTTTTCTGTTGCTCTTTCAGTGGTTGAAGAACCTAACCAAACTTCTACATCTTTTTCTTGCTATTTTGAAGTTGTGACCGAGATTGTTGTTGCTTCAGCTGGAATACTTGTATGTCATGAAACTTGAGAGACGCGAAGTGGTCATCAATCATTACATCTGCTTACTGTGACCTTGTTCATTTCTGAGTGCAGGATTCTATACTTTTTCTGGGTTTCACTGTAGCCCACCAGAATACCCTCTTTTACATGAGACTCCCACTCAATAAATTTTTCTTTGGGAATATGTACAAATAATTTACTTCATAATATTCTTATGTGTTAAAGTTCAAGCTTCTTGCTGTTCCATTGCTCACATAGAGTTTTCTCAGTAGCTTTACCCCATAGCCTATTTTGAAGATAGCAAGCTGTTGTGATTCCTTCACCCCAATATGTTGTTGGTTAATTTGCGTCAAATTTTTTACTTCTTCTACCTTCACAAAGTGACCGGTTCCTTCTTTCCACAACACAATTTTGTTCAGGGTTGTATGGTACAGTGGTCTGAAACACAATTCCATTTTTTCTTAAAATGATTTGTGTCTCATTACTTGTATATTCAGTTCCATTATCTGCACCAAAATTTTTTGGCATCTCTCAAATTTTTTACATACTTCAGTGAGATATATTTCAGGTTTCTCTGGAGCTTCATGTTTGCAGTGAAGCAAATAGACAAATGTATAGCTTGAATGATCATCTATAAATGTGAGAAAGTACCTCTTGTTTCCAAGAGTTTGAGTACTCATTAGACCACACACTTCTGTGTGTATTAAGTCCAGAAGCTGTTCTGTCTTTGTAGAACTATTCTTAGGAAAGGATTTTTTTGACATTTTCCCTTTAAGACAGCTCGTACATTTCATTGTCTGATTATACAAATTACACATCAGCAAGTTATTTTTTAACTAACTTTCTTATTGCTTCTGGGTTTTCATGTGCAAGACGCCTGTGGATATGGATTGCCCCCAGACACAGGGCCACGAGTTCTCGGTACCGGGCCTCTCTGGTTCGGTTCTGAGGCTGTCACGGTGGCTAGACCTGGTCCGCGACCCTGCTAAGGGGCGTCCAATAAAGGTGGTACAGTCTGTCAGGGATTCGTGATGCCACCTGTGGTGTTCGGTCAGGGTGACCGACGCTGCTGTGGGGTCCGCTGGGGTGATGGAATGGCAGCTGGATGGTGTACCTTCCCACAGGTGAAGTATATCCCCAGGGCTTCCCAGTAAGGTGGACGGTGATGGTGAGAGGTGCAGTCAATAACGAGGACACAAGGTTGCAGTCTCTTTACCTCTTTACTGAAGGCTTCAAGATCCTCAATCCAGAGTACGTTTAACAGGGCTATCAGAGACCGGCCGGTCCAATGGGCACATCCAGAGTTTCCTTCGCAGATGGAAATCGTTGCCTACCACTAGCGCCTGTGTGTTGTAGTCCTACCCTGCTGAGCATTCGGAATAGTCCTCACAACTGCTGTTCTCGTTCGTTCGTTCTCTACAGCTCTTTCTCTTTAGTTCCAGATGTTACTAGTTTCTCGTCCCCCAGGTATATTTTGGCTAGGACACACCCGTATGACGGGAAGGCTTGGAGGTCTTCCAGGACCCTAGAGACGCCCCTCTCCCAATGTTGCCCCCTATGTCTTCTTAGGAAATTTAAGGTAGACAGCCAACCTATAATTAACTGTCCGGCGGAGTTTGAAGTAAGGCCTGAAGTCAGTTACTCCTACGGTGTTCCGGCCACCGACTACGCGCCTCAGTAAGATGTTGCCTCTCTCTCTCGGAACGACTCTTACTGGCTCTCCTTTGTGCTTGATCTCGTTTACACTGTTCCACAATATCCTTCCCTTCGTGTCTCTCTCCTGGATACCGCCGCAGGGTGTGCAGGCGCGGTTCCGTTACATTCTGTTCTGTTTGCTAGGCACCTGCTAGGTTCCCACGCCTGACAGGGACCCCCCTGTGCCTTCTCCCTGCAACACCCCCTGCCACGGGATGTTGCCTGGATCCAACCCAGTCAGCTTCTGACTAACTTCCTATCCAACCCCTAGTTTTACCAGTGTGAGGAGTGGCCCAATTAATAAAGCCTTTTTCTCCCCTAGTGGCCGGAGTGTGAAGTGTAATGTGTTCTGGTGATACCTGGTCAGGAGAACTCCTTAGTGCCATCAGATGTACCGCCACTCCCCTTAGCGGCAGAGTGCCATACTTCAACGACCAGGTCTCTGGGGCGCTGCAGATACAATTCTTGTGCTGTTTATGTTTAGCAGTGTATACACTTTCCGTGCATTTTAGCTGGTAGGACTCCTATTTGATTTTTCCTTCTGCTAGTGTGTGACCTTCCTTTGAGATGATACAGCTGTCATCTTTAATTGTAACTTAATTTCTTGTCTTGTTAGTTTCTTCACAGATAACAGATTGCATTAAAGACTGAGACATAGCGCACTTCCTTTACTGGGATCTTTCTGCTTTGTGTTTGGGAGACTTAACAATTAATGTAACCATCTCCTATTCCCTCTGAATTCATATACTGACAATTAGCCAAAATCCTGTTCTCTGACTTACTTTGATGCAGGTTAGAGAAGAAGATTATGTCATTACTCATATGACTATTTGCCCCAGAGTCTATACACCATGCATGGTTTGATGTCCTTGCATTAACAGTAAACACAGCTTCAGTACATGAAGTGTCAAATTCTTCAGTAATGGAACTGTTAACACTTTGATGGTTATTTTGCTTTTTCAGCTGATTCATTCTAGCTTTCCAGACTCAACAGTCAGCCTTTAGATGCCCTGATTTCTTGCAGACAAAACACTCAAGTGTTTCTTTCAAAATACCTGTATTTTTTGAGATCTTGGGGTTTCTTAAGTGGATTCTGCCTTGGATAACTCACTGCTGCTTACACTTTCTGTCTTTCACTTATACCGATAAGCTTCCCTCTGACATAGTCCAATGTAAACTCATAATCTGGGCGCACATCTAGTGCAGTTACAAGTGTGTCACAGCTTTCTGGTAGACTGCTTAGTAGTAGTGTAGCAACATGGAGATCCTTTAGATATTTCCCAATACCACGCAGATACTCTACAATTTCTACGATATTTCTTATGCAATCTTGCGTATCTTGGCCTTATTTAGCTTAGACTGACACAGATTTCTCTTTAAATAGAGATTATTGCTTAGATTTATCCTTTCATGCCCTTTCTGCAGCTGTTCCCACATTTCTTTTGCAGTTTCACATTTACATACATTCACAATCTGATCATCATCATCTGAACTGAGGGCGATAGGGCTTTGATCCCTATCTACCCAGTCTTCTGGTAGTGGGTCAGGTGTAGACTCCTGTGTGCATTTCCATGTACCTTATTGCCAGATATAAAATGCTAAGCATTATTCCAACACTAATAATCTGGATTTCCTTCCTCTCCACAGATGTGCTCGCTTTTGATGATAAAGTTTAACATAAAGGAATTTCACCTAACCTGGGGGCAGAACAAGACGACAGAGAGCTGCTGAGCGCACCAGGACTTGTGAGATACAGGACTTATCCACAGATGTCCAACATGGATATGACGCATTTACATGGACTAATATGAGCCCACACGCAGCTCCTGGTGGCACATTACATCATTAACAAAGTGCGGCCATTCTCCTTCACATTGAATGATTGCAGTGCCGCATAATAAACTCAGGCGCGCTACTCAGATTGAAAAAGCGTGCTACATGTGCAGCGAGCATAGAGATTCACATGATCAGTGCCCTCATTATAAAGATATTATAGTTCACAAAAAAATTTGTGTAATGGTGCTATACCGTACACATAAACAATACTTGAAAACACACTTCCAGAGATGTTAAGTCTCTGTCATTCTCTGTCAGAAGTATTTTATCAACTAGTACAAAATTTATCATAGCAATATAAAAGAAATGTAAAAACAAACATAACAGGTATCCCTATAAGCAGCTCGGGAGAGACAATAAGTCATTCCAAGGTATCATATTAATGGTTCAGAGGTTATATATTTATATATAATGCAGTTAATTATAGTTTAGTATTTCTATGAAGTTTTGTTCTTTTTTATTTAAAACAGATAATGTGCAAAATAGTTCTAGGAGAAGTCTGTAAGACTCTAGTATGGATTTTATTGTTTAAAAGGAAACAGGTTCTAGGTTCTGTTAAATAGATGAAAGTTGGGTTGGGGTCCTAAAGTTTATAGTAAGTGGTGTAAATGCCAAGTGGGAAGAGCCCCAAGATCCAATTGATTATGGTTAGAAACAAAAGGTAATAGTGTGATCAAATAGAAAGGGTTGTATCTATCTGCATTAATACATGGGAGACGCCAAAGTGCCCAGGGCTGCCATGGAGTGGGCTGTAACTATTGCCATCATACTAAGCATAAATGATGCGGCCATACTTTACATTTTACTAAGGCTATGTGCGCATGTTGCGCATTTACTTGCAGAAATTTCTGCAAGGTTTGTGCATCTCTTGGCAGAAAAACGCAGCTGGAAATATGTGCGTTTCTTATGCTTTTTTATGCGTTTTTGCATGCGTTTTTGTAAATCCATAGAGCTAAATAAAGATATGTTATAAAAAAAGAATTGTGATGTCATTTCCTTGTTCAACCTCTTCAGCAAGATACCCTCATTAATATTAAATAAAGAAACACACACACACACACACACACACACACACACACACACACACAGTCACCAGCCTATGTAGGAGCATTAACATAATTAACCTACATATGCTGTAACAAAAAAAGCAACTGAAAGAAATCTGCGTGAAATGCAATATCTGCTTATTTTTCAAAAAAAAAATAAAAAATTTGCTTGGGCTCCCGCATAATTGTAATAACCAGCAGAGACAAAGCCGACCGCTGAGAGCAGATGTTAATATTCTGGGAAGAAGCCAATAGCCAAAGGTTCACAGGCTATTAATATCAGCTCACAGCTGTTTGCTTAGCCTTTACTGGCTAGTTTACAGGGGAACCCCAGAAAAAAATTGACATGAGGTCCCCCTATAAAATCGAACCAGCAAAGGCTAGGCAGACAGCTGTGGGCTGATATTAATAGCCTGGGAAGGGGCCATGGATATTGGCATCACCTAGGCTAAAAAGATCAGCTCTCAGCCACCCCATAAATGGCGCATCTTATAGATGCGCCAAATCTGGCACTTAGCCTTGCTCTTCCCTCTTTCCCTGTAGCGGTGGCAAATGAGGGTCATATTTGTGGGGTTAATGTCACCTTTGTATTGTCAGGTGACATCAAGCCCACAGGTTAGTAATGGATAGGCGTCTATAAGACACCTATCCATTACTAATCCTATAGTTACATGGTAAATAAAGACACGGCCAGAATAAAGTCCTTTATTTGAAAAAATCACAGATACTCCTTTATTAAATCTAAATGTACAATTCTCAGTGAACGCCTAATCCCCGACGCCCTCGTCTCCTTCAAACAATCAGAAAATAATAAACCAACATATTATACTATCCTGTCCGATGTAGTCCATTTAATACCAAGTGGCGATCTCACGTGTAGAACAGTCACATCGGGAGATGTGACCGCTCTACCCAGCATCCGGCGATACACTGACAGGAGGTAATTGCTCCAGCAGTGTAACACTGAGTCGCCGTGAGAGTTAAATTATCATGTGGGGACATTACACTAGATGGAGCACTATGTGGGCACATTATACTGTATGGACCATCATATGGGGCCATTATAGTGTATTGATCAATCACGTGGGCACATTATACTGTATGGAGCACTGTGTGGGACCATTATACAATATTGAGCACTATGTGGGGCCATTACACAGTATGAAGCACTATATGTGGCCATTATACAGTATGGAGGGCTCTGTGGGCCATTATACTGTATGAAGCATCATGTGAGGCCATTATACTGTATGGTGCACTATGTGGGGCCATTGTAGTGTATGAAGCATCATGTGGGGCCACTATACTGTATGGAACACTATGTGGGGCCATTATGCTATAGAGAGCACTATGTGGGGTCATTAAACAGTATAGAGCACTATGTAAGATCCTCTATGTGGGGCCATTATACAGTATGGAGCATTCTGTGGGCCCATTATACTGTATGAACGGCAATGCAGTGCTCCGTTATTCGCCATACAACTCTATGTTGGAACCATTATACTGAATGTAGGACTATGTGGGGCCCATTACACTGTATGGAGGACTATATGGGTCCCATGACACTGTATGAAGGACTATGTGAGGCCCATTACACTGTATGGAGGACTATGTGTGGGCCTATTAAACATATACAGTATGGACCAATATGTGCGGCCATTATACAGCATGGAGCATTATGTAAGGCATCTATAAAATATGGAGCACTATGTGGGGTCATTATAAAGTATGGAGTACTATGTGGGGTCATTATACTGCATGGAGCACTGTGGGGGGATTATACAGTAAGGAGCACTATGTAGGCTATTATACTGTATGACGCACTATGTGGGGTCATTATAAAGTATGGAGTACTATGTGGGGCCATTTTACAGTATGGAGTACTATGTGGGGCCATTATATTGCATGGAGCACTATGTGGGGCGATACAGTAAGGAGCACTATGTAGGCTATTATACTGTATGACGCACTATGTGGGGTCATTATAAAGTATGGAGCACTAGGCGGGGCCATTATCCAGTTTGGAGCACTATGTAGGGCCATTATACTATATAGAGCACTATATGGGGTCTAATAAACTGTATGGAGCCCTGTGGACCAATTATACTGTATGAAGCACTAAGTGGAACCATTATATTGTATGGAGGACTCTATGGGCCATTATACTGCATGGAAGGCAATGCTAGGCGCCGTTATACTATACAGAGCTCTATGTTCAGCTCATTACACTGTACGGAGGACTATGTGGGGCCCATTACACTGTATGGAAGACTATGTGGGGCCCATTACACTGTATGGAGGACTATGTGGGGCCCATTACACTGTATGGAAGACTATGTGGGGCCTATTCCACTGTATGGAGGACTATGTGGGTTCCGTTATACTGTATGGAACATCATGTGCGGCCATTACATTTTATGGAGCATTATAAGCGGTCATTAAACTGTATGGAACATCATGTGGGGCCATTTTACTGTATGGAGCACTATGTGGGGTCATTATGCTGTATGAAGCACTAAGTGGAACCTTTATTCTATATGGAGGACTCTGTGGGCCCATTTTACTGTACGGAAGGCAATGCAAGGCCTCGTTATACTCCATATAGCACTATGCTGGGCCCATTACACTGTATGGAGAACTATGTGGAGCCCATTGTACAGTACGGAGGACTATGTGGGACCCATTACACTGTACGAAGACTGTGTGAGGCCCATTACACTGTATGTAGGACTATGAGGGGCTTATTACTCTGTATGGAGGAGTACGTGGGGCCATTAAAATGTATGGAACATCATGTGAAACCATTATACTGCATGGAGCACTATGTGGTGTCATTATACTATATGGACCATCATGTGGGGCCTATTATACTGTATGGAGGATTCTGTGAGGCCATTGTACTGTATGAAAGGACACCATTCAGGAGTATGGTCCCTTTTCTCCTTCACAAGCTTCCCACTTAATGCTGTTATTGCGTCCTGTTATTTTAAAGATGATTTATACATTTTAAAGAACCATGGATTTATGGTGACACCTACTGGTGGAAGGCTGCACTAGCATTTTACTTACAACACTGCACATTTTTTGCTATATTGCTATATGTCCATTCTGTGGTTTACCCATTATTTTGATTCATTTACCTTTTACCTTTTATATCATCCAGTTTTTATACTAATATATGTATTCACTTATCTATTACATTTTGGCACTTTAACATCTAGTCCCATTGTTCTGGGTGTGTAACATTGTTCTTATTAATTGTAGTCTTCTACTCACATTGTAGCTGTTTTTCTGTTATTTTTTTACCTGATTATAATTAAATAATATATTTCGAATTTTCACCACAACATTTTGGACTGTATGGTCAGCTTCTTTCTTTCCTTCCTTCCTTTTGTTTTCTTACTGTATGGAAGGCACTGCAGGGCCCCATTATACTCCATACAGCACTATGTTGGGCCAATTACACTGTATAGATGATTATGAGGGGCCCATTACACTGTATGGAGGACTATGTGGGGACTACTACACTGTATGGAGGACTATATGGGGACTACTACACTGTATGGAGGACTATATGGGGACTACTACACTGTATGGAGGACTATATGGGGACTGCTACACTGTATGGAGGACTATGTGGGGCCCATTATACTGATTGGAGCATCATGTGAGACCATTATACTGTATGGAAAACTATGTGGTGTCATTATACTGTATGGAGCATCATGTGGGGCCATTAAATTATATGGACCATCATGTGGAGTCTACTATAATGTATAGAGGAATCTATGGGCACATTATACTGTGTGAAAAGCAATGCAGGGGCCCAGTATTCTCCATACAGCACTATGTTGGGCCCATTACACTGTATAGATGATTATGAGGGGCCCATTACACTGTATGGAGGACTATATGGGGCCCATTACACTGTATGGAGGACTATATGGGGACCATTACACTGTATGGAGGACTATATGGGGACCATTACACTGTATGGAGGACTATGTGGGGACCATTACACTATATGGAAGAGTACATGGGCCCCATTATACTGTATGGATCGTCATGTGGAGCCATTATACTGTATGGATCGTCATGTGGGGCCATTAAATTATATGGACCATCATGTGGGGCCTACTATAATGTATGGAGGACTCTGTGGGTCCATTATACTTTATGAAAAGCAATGCAGGGGCCTAGTATTCTCCATACAGCACTATATTGGGCCCATTACACTATATAAAGGACTATGTGAGGCCCATTAAACTGTATTGAGGACCACCTGGGGCCCATTATACTGTATGAAGCATCATGTGGGACCATTAAATTGTAGGGACCATCATTTGGGCCATTATACTGTATGGAGGATTATGTGGGGCCCATTATAGTGTTTGGAGCATCATGTGGAGCAATTATACTATATGGACCATCATGTGGAGCCATTATAATGTATGGAGCACTATGTGTGGTCATTATACTGTATGGAGCACTATGTGGGGACTATTATACTGAATGGAAAACTGTGGGGCCATTATACTGTAGGAGGCAGTAACTGGAACCATTATACTGTATGGAGGACTCTGTTGGCCCATTATATTGTATTGAAGGCAATGCAGGACCCCGTTATAGTCCATACAGCATTATGTCAAGCCCATTATACTGTACGGAGAACTATGTGAAGCCCATTACACTGTTTGGAGGACAATGTAGGGCCCATTATACTGTATGGAGGACTTTGTGGGTCCAATTACACTTTACGAAGGACTGTGTGAGGCCCATTACACTGTATGGTGGACTATGTGAGGCCCATTACATTGTTTGGAGGACAATGTAGGTCCCATTATACTGTATGGAGGATTATGTGGGGCCCATTATAGTGTTTGGAGCATCATGTGGAGCAATTATACTATATGGACCATCATGTGGAGCCATTATAATGTATGGAGCACTATGTGTGGTCATTATACTGTATGGAGCACTATGTGGGGACTATTATACTGAATGGAAAACTGTGAAGGTAATAACATTCGCCTCTCTTAATGTAAATGGGCTTAACTCACCAGTACCAAGACGGCACACACTAGATCATCTTAAAAAGCAGAAAGCTGATGTTTTAATGATACAAGAAACTCATTTTAAACCCGAAAAGTTACCCAGCTTTGAAAAAAATTACTATGATACATGGTTTCACGCCACCACAACACAAGTGGGCTCAAGAGGAGTATCGATTGCAATAGCTAGAGGAATACCCTTCCAAACTCATAAAATTCTAAAAGACCCTTGTGGTCGATACATATTAGTTAAGGGTCTCCTTGCTGGGAATCTAATAACAATTTGTAGCCTATATGCTCCCAATAAAAAGCATCTGAAATGGATACTGAGAACGCTTAGAGTAATAGACAACTTCAGGGAAGGAACTCTTATCATAGGAGGAGACCTAAATATCGCGCTAGAGCCCATATTAGACACCACATCGAGGAAAAGTGCTATATCCCTTAAGGATCTCGCTAGAATTAAAATCCAACTCAGTACTATGCAGATGATTGATGTTTGGAGATACCTACACCCGACAGACCGTGACTACTCCTACTATTCCCATCCCCACAAAACGTATCATCGGCTGGACTATATATTTATCCCCAGGCAACTTTTCTCCAATGCACACACTGCTAATATTCTCCCTAACATATATTCGGACCACTCGGTGGTTACACTACAAATAACACTAGCGAAACCCTTCCAAACTAACAGAATATGGCAACTAAATGAATCAATACTAACTTGCCCTAAAATACGCGCACGTATTGCCAAAATTATCACACAATATTTTGAACACAATGACACAGGGGAAGTATCGACACCGGTGATCTGGGAAGCACATAAATCAGTCATCAGGGGGGAGCTTATTTCAGTTTCCTCATACCTAAACAAAAAAAGGCAGCAGGAAATTACAGAGCTCTACAATGAAATACATACCTTGGAAAAACAGCATAAAAAACAAACAAATACACAGGTGATGTCTGCACTGATGATAAAACGACAGGAATTGAAAGATATACTAAATAAAAAATCAGCAAAATGGTATGCTTCTTGGCGTAACAGGATGTTTGTGCACGGTGATAAGGCTTCTAAACTCATGCTATCCAGGATAAGACATAGACAGACCCGTACGTATATACATGCCATAAAAACACCTAACGGACAAAGCACACACAACTACTCACAAATAGAAGCAGAGTTTTTAAACTACTACAAACAATTATACAATCTACGCCCAACTGAATCAGATCCAGAAAACCTAAAAAGGAGACATGATATCAGAGCCTTCTTGACACGCCTGAACCTACCCCAATTGACAGAATTACAGAGGTGCCATTTGACCAGTCCTTTTAGCATGAAGGAACTCCAGTCCACCCTGTCGAGGTGCCGGTCTGGTAAAGCTCCCGGTCCGGATGGACTTCCAATAACCTATTATAAATACTTCTCATCCACTCTCCTCCCACACCTGCTGAGAATGTATAATGATATACAAAGGGACGACTGTTTCCCCACACAAACACTGGAAGCACGAATCTCTTTAATCCACAAAGAGGGTAAAGATCAGGAGCTCTGTAGTAGTTATAGACCAATCTCACTACTGAATGTAGATCTGAAAATATTTGCCAGTCTATTAGCTCACAGGGTGGCTGAATTCTTGCCGACGATAATTTCCCTAAACCAGACAGGATTTGTGGGAGGAAGAGAGGGGAAAGACAACACACACAAAATATTGCATCTTATGCACTATGCGAAGAAAAGCAGACTCCCTCTGGTCCTTTTGGGAACAGATGCGGAAAAGGCCTTTGACAGGGTGGACTGGACTTATCTAGAAGAGACAATGAGGAGTTTTGGTTTTCCGAGCCAACTGATTTCCACTATAATGAAGATGTATAGAGACCCATCAGCTCGCATTAAAATTAACTGCTCAGTGACTGACAGATTTTACATTAGAAATGGAACACGGCAGGGATGTCCGCTATCCCCTTTGTTATTCGTGCTAACAATGGAACCGCTACTGGCCACTATACAACAGTGCCAAGAAATAGAAGGCATCAGAATAGGGGGAACGCAACATAAAACTGCGGCCTTTGCCGACGACCTCCTGGTCCTGATAACCAGACCCCTGGGGGGATTGACCGCCCTCTTGGAGATTTTGAATAGATTCGGAGATATATCAAACTTTAAGGTTAACATGTCTAAATCTGAGGCACTAGACTTAAATATCCCACAAAATATTCTCAAAAAAGCGAAAAGCACATACCCATTTACATGGCCCAAAAGGTGTATTAATTACCTAGGAATCAAGATAGGAAGAACAGATAAAGAGCTCTTGGAACTCAACTACTACCCCCTGCTCAAACAAGCAGCTACAAATATCCAATCCTGGAGGGACCCGTATCTCTCTTGGACAGGGAGAAAAAACTTAATAAAAAGTTTGATACTGCCCAAATTTATATATATGTTCCAAGTACTGCCCATACATGTACCGTCTTCCTTTTTATCTAAAGTAAATTCATTGTTTTCTAAATATATCTGGAAAAGTTTGAAACCGCGTATAGCCTTCCGCACACTGACGTTACCCAGGAACAAGGGGGGGATGGGAGCCCCGGACATAAAGAAATACTACTACGCCGCTGTACTATCCAGATCCGTCGGTTTAATCAGGCAATCCCAAAGTAGCATAGCAGTAGACATAGAAAAAGGAATTTCACCCTATCCTCTCAGACCATTTCTATTAACTGCCGTGGGGGAGCGACCACTCCCTCCCCACCCTAACCCGCTCACACGCACACTCATAAAAATATGGTCGAAAATGTACAATATCCTCTCACCCCCATCTTCACCACTGCTAACCCTCTCCGACGTTGTAATGAATACAACCGGGAAACGAGCTTCAAACTACCCAATAGAACAAATGATATGTAAAGGAACGCTTCTCACGTTTGCAGAATTACGCGAAAGACCTGACCTGACAAATCTTAATTTTCTAGAGTACTCTGCGCTTAAAGAAAAGCTAAAAAAAATAAAGTATTTCTCAGATACTACACGCAAGCTTACCTCGTTTGAAACATTATGTGCTAGATCATCCAAACCCACTAAAGTTCTCTCTACAATCTATCAAGCACTTATAATAGACGAACTAAGTCTCAAGAGAGCATATATTTTAAGCTGGGAAAAAGAATTAGGATGCAACTTCACCCAGACGCAAGTAATGCACATTTATAAATACTCACACGGCCCCACAAGCTGTGTTAAAACCCAGGAAAACTCATATAAGATCATCTCCAGATGGTATATCTCACAAACACAGCTTCGGATCTGGAGGCTGAGCACACATGATAACTGCTGGAGATGTGAAACAGGAGAGGGTGGATACCTTCACCTTTGGTGGTCCTGTCCGAGGGTTCGTGGTTTCTGGACAATGATAGAACAATTGATAAGAGACGTGACTGGGAAGAGGATACAATTATCCCCAGAAATAGCGCTCTTGAATTTCCCGGTGTGGCCTAGATGTACATGGCTCACCATATTAGCTCAAAACGTACTAGCTGCAGCCAAACTGTTAATTCCTATGTTCTGGAAGACCACGAACGTTCCGACATACCAACAGGTATTGAAGAAAATAGACCAATTATACCACATGGCTGAATTGGTAGCCTTAGTTAACCACTCTCAAACTAAATTTGAAAGAATCTGGTTACCCTGGGTCACATTTAGGTCAGCCAACAAGTTTGCAGTAGCGGAATGCTAACTGGACCAATAGCAGAGCCTACGATGCTCCTCCTCCCCCCCCTCCTCTCCACCCCCCCCCCCACCCTATCTTCTCAACCCCCTATACCCCCTTCCTCTCTTCTCTATCTCTTAAGCTCTCTTACTTCTATAAGTGGACTTTAAGGTGTGGTTATTAAAATCCATAAATACTGTTGGACACTCCAACTCTAGTTCTATTGCTATCATTCTTAATGGAACTGTTTATTTTGTAAAAAGGAACTTTTTCTTCATTGTTTATTGTTCCAAGAATAAGATGACATGTCCTGTTATCTGACAATATGATATGTTCACTTACTGCTATGTTTACTTGTTTATCTTTCAATAAAAAGAACGTTGAAAAGAAAAGGAAAACTGTGGGGCCATTATACTGTAGGAGGCAGTAACTGGAACCATTATACTGTATGGAGGACTCTGTTGGCCCATTATATTGTATTGAAGGCAATGCAGGACCCCGTTATAGTCCATACAGCATTATGTCAAGCCCATTATACTGTACGGAGAACTATGTGAAGCCCATTACACTGTTTGGAGGACAATGTAGGGCCCATTATACTGTATGGAGGACTTTGTGGGTCCAATTACACTTTACGAAGGACTGTGTGAGGCCCATTACACTGTATGGTGGACTATGTGAGGCCCATTACATTGTTTGGAGGACAATGTAGGTCCCATTATACTGTATGGAGGACTTTGTGGGACCCATTACACTGTACGAAGGACTGTGTGAGGCCCATTACACTGCATTGAGGACTATGTAATGAGAATATCATCCAGATAGACTACAACCAAGGTGGAGAGCATATCCCAGAAGATGTCGTTAATAAAGTCTTGGAAAATGGCTGGGGCATTACAGAGCCCGAAGGGCATCACCAGATACTCATAGTGCCCATCTCTGGTATTAAAAGCCGTCTTCCATTCGTCCCCCTCACAGATGCGAATCAGGTTGTAAGCACCCCGCAGATCTACTTTGGTAAATACCCTTGCTCCCCGTAGTCTATCGAAGAGCTCAGAAATCGGGGGCAACGGGTACTTATTCTTAATGGTGATAGCGTTAAGACCCCTGTAATCATGGACGTAATTCTCCGTTCTTCTTCTGCACGAAGAATCCCGCCCCTGCAGGTGACACTGACTTCCTAATGAACCCTCTTGCCAAATTCTCTTGGATGTATTGGGACATAGCTCCGTTTCCGGGAGAGAGAGGGGATAGACCCGTCCCTGAGGAGGTTCTGCTCCAGGCATGAGATCAATAAGACAGTCATAGGGGCGGTGAGGCGGAAGGGTCTCCGCAGCCTTTTTGGAGAACACGTCTGCATAGGACCAATAGTATTTGGTAGAGAGATCTGCGGGTATCTCTGTAGTGGTAACCTGAAAGCACTCTCTCACACATCTGCCCTTACATGATTCACTCCAACCCAATATCCTCCCAGAGGTCCACTCAATATGTGGGGAGTGGAAACGGAGCCAGGGTATTCCCAGTAGAATCTCATCCATTCCCTCGGGAAGGACAAGAAGGGAAATAATCTCCTGGTGGGAAGGGGACATGGATAATGTGAAAGGGACAGTCTGGTGTGTGATTTGTGAGGGAAGTGTCGACCCATTCACTACTCTAACAGTCACCGGTTTGGCGAGCATCACCAGAGGTAATGCATGGCGCAGAGCAAAAGCAGAGGACATGAACTTCACCTCTGCTCCAGAGTCCACACAAAGCTCGACTGTAAGAGACGAGTGGATGAGCCTAACGAGATTTTCCCTTTAATCCTTATAACTTCCTAACAAGCAAAAAAATTGTTTAAAAAATTGTGCTGATGTAAAGTAGACATGTGGGAAATTTTATTTATTAACTATTTTGTGTAACATATCTCTGTGATTTAAGGGCAGAAAAATTAAGTGTTTGAAAACTGCTACATTTTCACCAAATTTCCGTTTGTTTTTTTTTCACAAATAAACCTAAGTCAAATCAAAGAAATTTTACCACTATCATGAAGTACAATATGTCACAAGAAAATCTCAGAATCACCAAGATCCATTGAAGGGTTCCAAAGTTATGACCTCATAAAGTGACAGTGGTCAGAATTGAGAACATTGGCCTGTCAAGACATCGAAAACAGGCTTCGGGTGAAAACGTTAAACACTAGGGATGACCGAATAGCTTTGGATAACGGTAACTCTTTATCGGAATAGCTACAGCGCTTCCCGAATAGTTGCATCGGGAACCCGGATACCTGGAGCCCTCCCGATAATCATCTGTTTGGTGCCAACAATAAAGACCTCACAAAGTAACACATAGTACAACAGTTGCAGCTGGAACGAGGACCCTGATCGCTGCTTACAATCTATAGCAGTGTTTCTCAACTCCAGTCCTCAAGACCCACCAACAGGTCATGTTTTCAGGATATCCTCAGTATTGCACAGGTGAGAATGTCATCACCTGCTCAAGCATTAACTCCATCAGCAATGCAATGTTAAGGAAATCCTGAAAACATGACCTGTTGGTGGGTCTTGAGGACCGGAGTTGAGAAACACTGATCTATAGTATAAGGAAATGGGGGTGCACAACGCGTAACAAGTGCTCGTCATGTACGGTCCGGCCACCATTATAATAATTAGGGGATTTCGTACTTTATAAAACTGCACCATCCGGTTATCAGCCAATACCTGTCTAAGTGCAGTTACCGTGGGCTACTGGGTGCATGGAAGTTGTGGAAACTGATGAATAGGAGAAATTGAGGAAAATTTTGAAAAAGTTAAATTAGTGAAGTGAGGTGATAGGCTTGTCTATAGAGATGTGCTAAAGCATGCTTAAAAATGTGGGGGGCTAGGGATTAATCAGTTATTTTGGGTAGTGCATTCCAGAACACTGGAGCAGCACAAGAGAAGTCTTGGAGATGGAAGTAGGAGACTCGGATTATGAAGGATTTTAGGCTTAGCTCAGTTACAGAACGAAGGGCACAGGTAACGTTGTAGACAGAGGAGGGATGAGATATACAGCGGTGCAGAACTGTGGAGAGCTTTGTGGGTGAGAGTGAGAAGTTTATATTGGATTTTGTATCAGATGGGTAGCCAGTGCAATGACTGGTAGAAGGTGGAGGCATCGGTGAAGCGGCTGGACAGAAATATGACCCAGACTGCTGCATTCAGAATGGATTAGAGAAATTAAAGACTGGTTAGAGGGCGACCAACCAGTAGAGAGCTGCAGTAATCCAGGCAGGAATGAATAAGAGCGACAGTAAAGCTACAGTCACACGTTGTGTTTTTGATGCTTTTTGTTCCACAGGCAAAACCTGCTCTCTTGGCAGTAAAGAATCAAGTTTTGCTGAGTGTTTGCTGCATTTTTTGTCAGGGTACATTTGTCCTCGTGGGCATGCTGGTAAAGTTTAGTGCATAAAAAAAAAATCTGATTCAACTTCATCAAGCTTGGCCCAAAAAAACTCAGCAAAACCTGATACCTGCGTTTTTTGCAGGTGACATGAGCGAGTGAGTGGTTGGATAAGGGAAATTAAAAAAAGTGTCACATATGACCCCAAGACATCGAGCGTACCGCTTGGGAGTTATGGATGAACCCTCCAAGGTAATTGCAATATCGGGTACGGATACAGGTAGGTTAGTAGAGGAAGGAATCACAAGGAGTTCAGGTTTGGAGAGATTCAGATCTGAAAAGAGGGAGGACATAAAGTGAAAACCTGCTGAATAGATTTATGTTATCAATTGATCAGATCTGAAGACGGCGTCTGTGACGTCACCAGAGGAAAGAGCTTTATTTATAAACTATGTCCAGAGCAGACTTACCTGCCACACAGACCTAGAATCACTGTATGCCCTTTACATTTTCTCAAGGGCATCACTATTGTCATACTATGAGGCCTTAGGCTACTTTCACACTTCCGTCTTTTCAGATCCGTCACAATCCGTCGATTTTTGAGAATGCATTTTCCCATAGACTTGTATTAGCGACGGATTGTGACGGATGGCCATCCGTTGTGCACTGGATCCGTCGTAAAATAGCGGTCCGTCGTGCAGAGAAAACGTTCATTGTAACGTTTTTTGTGCACGTCGGAAAATCGTTCAGCGATGCATCCTGCGCTGCCCGTCGTCGGCTACAATGGAAGCCTATGGACGCAGGATCCGTCGCCGACCATCACACACTGGAATCCAGTGACGGATCCCGTTTTTCCCTTCTGAGCATGCCCGGAAGGATTTTCAAATCCGGGAAAATATCTCTCTCTCTCCCTCCCCCCGGACATTACATTCCGGGAATTCTTACACTGGATATGTCGCACACGTTTTTACCTATTTTCATGACGTCCGTCGATACGTCATTTTGCTGCACACTCGTCTGACTTTGCAGGAACAAAATCGGATCGATTTTAAAATTGCTCGTGTTTCTCCGGCCTCACACTCCGAGCACCCAATAAATCCCGCTGCACCCAAGTGTATTAACTGGCGGGGGTCTTTGTTATCCTATTGCTCCTTCCCCGACTGACTTGATCACATAAGCAGACGATGGTATTGAAATAGAAGTTGGGGGTCTACGTAAAGCCCCCCCATGTCTGTCACATTAGTGTTTGTTGTAAAATGATAGGGCGCTGCAATACAGAAGTGATACAGTGTATTGTGCAAGGGACTAAAAAAAAAAAAAAAGAATTTAAAATTAACAAAGGGATAGAAAAAAAATAATAATTTGATATCGCCGAGTTTGTAACAATAAATTTTTATTCTGATTATTAACAAAAATCGCTATTTTTGGTCACCTCATCGCCCTATAACAATGGTGTGAAAAGGCTTCTAAAAAAGTTATGTACCTAAAAACATTAAAAAAAGCCGCAAAAGATGAAAAAATAAAACCACAGCCTCAATCTACATAGGTTTAAGCTGGTTAGTATAAAAATGTATGTATTTGATATAAAAACAAACATACCGACCAATAAAATTAAAATTTATTAGGAGACAAATTTGATAAATCTAATGAAGAGTAAAAACGTCAAGTCAGTATTGTTTTACAGAGTGTGTGTTGATTTTTTTTGTGTTTTTTTTACCTTTTTTTATTCTGCTAATTTGACATATTCCAGTGAAATATTAACAATGAGACAAATATCAGTTGTACAAGTGGAGAGACGAGCCGCCCATACTGATCCTCTGCGCCCCTCGATATATTTGGAGACACGCAGATTCTCTTCACAAGAGTTTCATGGAGATATTGACCCAAAACTACTAAGACTGGAATCATTCAGAGATAGTTGGTGACTAGAACGTTACATTTCGTGGGGAAACTTTTACATATAAAGAACCAGGATAATTGTTTATAGTGAAAATCAGTTTATCAACAATGAAAAGTCAAAACACAAGAAAACACCGAATAACTATTAACAAAAGCTGGGGAAGCTTGAAGTGTCCTTGGTGGTCCCGGTATGGGCCTTGATGGGGCAGGCTCCCAGCGAGTGTCAAGTATCCTGGGATGACGAACACTGTCCTGTTGGGGAGTGAAGGACTTGCCAGATGGACAAATGGGCTCGAAGGCCAGAGGATAGGCGTTCCTTTTGTCTCTGTAAAACGGTTTAGCATAAGACGGAAGTTATACGAGGCTGTGGTCAAGAAGTTGGGATAGCGCACCAGTGGGTGAATACTGGGAGGGGGCAACTACATTAGTAGCAACATATTTTGAATAAGATTTGGGAAGGTTCCATAGGATCATTAAAAAAAAGATTATGCTGGGTCTGGAGCTGGAGTCCGGAAGTTTCCTTTAATTAACCTGCTGTTGTCTTCGGTCAAAAACGACCGACCTTGCACTTCAATATTCTTTAAAATATTCAAGATGCGGCTCTGAAACCCGTGGCCGGACGACCGACCCATCCTCATTTAAGTCAATCAACCACAAGTTTCAGAACCGCATCTTGAACACCCCGAAAAAATACCAAAGTTCAAAATCGGTCTCCCCAGACCGAAGACAACAGCAGGGTTAAACTGAGACTTGTGTGGATCTTTGAGAACCTGAAATAAAAATGCAGACAAAAGGTTCAAAATAAAAAAATTCTAATTTTGGCAAATTACAAGATTTTTTTCTTTTATCATCTATTTTAAAAATGTATTAACGATAACCACTTATCATTTATCAACCACTTATCACTTTCATCAAATGTTTGGAAAGTAAAGGTCTTTATAGAGGTTTGTCCTTTGTGTGGGTCAAGGTTTTGTGTTGAGTGGATGATAGGCTTTATTAGAAAACAAATTTCTACAAAAGGAGGAAAGCCCGTGAACAATTTTTTAATTGGGGAATTTAGGATGCACTTTATATTTTATTAATTATATTAGCAATGAGTAAGATTTTTCAAAAATTAATGTAGTAAACTGTTGATGTCCAAATACGGTAAAATCCGATAAAACATAACAGAATAAAAACAAACTAAAGTTAGCTAGATCCAATTTATCAACTAGAAAATTGGTTAATTTCAGGAGAACTACAGCATTGTGTTTAAGGAGGAACAGTCACCAAATTTTTCATGTTCAACTGGAAGAACAATTTAGTAGTGATATATTACCAATCAAAGGAAATTAATTCATTAGGTGTCAAATACTTAACCCCTTCCCGACCTGTGACGCCACATAGGCGTCATGAAAGTCGGTGCCAATCCGACCTGTGACGCCTATGTGGTGTCATGGCAGGATCGCGTTCCTGCAAATAGGGTGAAAGGGTTAACTAAAATTTCACCCGACCTGCAGGGACAGGGGAGTGGTACTTCAGCCCGGGGGGTGGCTTTGCCCCCACAGGGCTATGATCGCTCTGATTGGCTGTTTAAAGTGAAACAGCCAATCAGAGCAATTTGTAATATTTCACCTATGAAACTTGGTGAAATATTACAATCCAGCCATAGCGAAGCTGCAATATCATCGGCCATGGCTGGAGACCGCTGTCAGTCTTTCCTCCCCTCCGTCCTGTCCTTCTCTCTGCCTGCCCCCGGCCTCCCCTCCGCTCCCCCGCTGTCCGATCCCACCCCCCCATACTTACCGAGTCCCGATGTCCGTTCGTCTTCAGCGATGGGCGCCGCCATCTTCCAAAATCTGCCGGTTGGCAGATTCATTCCAGGTACATTTTGATCACTGTGATAGAACCTATCACAGTGATCAAAATAAAAAAAAATAGTAAATAAAGCCCCCCCCTTATCACCCCCATGGGTAGGGAAAATGAAATAGAAAATATATTTATTTTTATTTTTCCACTAGGGTTAGGTTTAGGGTTGGGGTTGCAATTAGGGTTAGAGTTAGAATTAGGGTTAGGGTTAGAATCAGGCTATGTGCACACGGTGCAGATTAGCCGCTGCAGATTTGTGGCGGTTTTCCATCACGTTTACAGTACCATGTAAACCTATGAAAAACCAAATCCGCTGTGCCCATGGTGCGGAAAATACCGTGCGGAAACGCTGCTTTGTATTTTCCGCAGTATGTCAATTCTTTGTGCGGATTCCACAGCGTTTTACAACTGTTCTTCAATAGGAATCCGCAGGTGAAATCCGCGGTAAATCCGCAAGTAAAACGCAGTGTGTTTTACCTGCGGATTTAAAAAAAAAAAAAGATCCGCAGCGTGGGCACATAGCCTTAGGGTTAGGGTTGGAACTAGAGTTAGGGTTGGAATTAGGGTTAGGGTTGGAATTAGGGTTAAGATTAGGGTTAGGGTTAGGAAAGTGTGGTTAGGGTTAGGGTTGGGATTAGGGTTGTTTGTGTGTTGGGGTTAGGGTTGTGGTTAGGGGTGTGTTGGGGTTAGGGTTGTGATTACGGTTATGGTTAGAGTTGGGATTAGGGTTAAAGGTGTGTTGGGGTTAGTGCTGGAGTTAGAATTTAGGGGTTTCCACTGTTTTGGGACATCAGGGGGTCTCCAATTGCGACATGGCGCCACCATTGATTCCAGCCAATCTTGCATTCAAAAGGTCAAATGGTGCTCCCTCCCTTCCGAGCCCCGATGTGCACCCAAACAGTGGTTTACCCAAACATATGGGGCATAACCATACTAAGGAAAAATTGTACAACAACTTTGGGGGTCTCATTTCTAATGTTACCCTTGGAAAAATTCAAAAAAATGGGGGCTAAAAAATTATTTTTGTGGGAAAAAAATGATTTTTTATTTTCACGGCTCTGCGTTATAAAATTCTGTGAAGCACTTGGTGGTTCAAAGTGCTCACCACACATCTAGATAAGTTCCTTGGGGGGTCTAGTTTCCAAAATGGGGTCACTTGTGGGGGGTTTCTACTGTTTAGGTACATGAGGGGCTCTGCAAACGTAACATGATGCCCGCAGACCATTCCATCAAAGTCTGCATTCCAAAACATCACTACTTCCCTTCCGAGCTCTGCCATACGGCCAAACAGTGGTTTACCCCCATATATGGGGTATCAGCGTACTCAGGACAAACTGGACAACAACTTTTGTGTCCAATTTCTCCTGTTACCCTTGTAGAAATAAAAAAATTGAGGGCTAAAAAATGATTTTTGTGGGGAAAAAATTATTTTTTATTTTCACGGCTCTGCGTTATAAACTTCTGTGAAGCACTTGGGGGTTCAAAGTGCTCACCACACACCTAGATAAGTTCCTTGGGGGGGTATAGTTTCCAAAATGGTGTCACTTGTGGGGGGAGCTCCAATGTTTAGGCACACAGGGGCTCTGCAAAAGCAATATGGTGTCCGCTAACGATTGGAGCTTATTTTTTATTCAAAAAGTCAAATGGCGCTCCTTCCCTTCCGAGCCTTGCCGTGTGCCCAAACAGTAGTTTACCCCCACATGTGAGGTATCAGTGTACTCAGGAGAAATTGGCCAATAAATTTTAAGATCTAATTTATCTTGTAGCCCACGTGAAACTGAAAAAATTGAGGCTAAAAAAAAATTTTTGTGAAAATAAAAGTACTTTTTCATTTTTACGGATCAATTTGTGAAGCACCTGGGGGATGAAAGTGCTTACTATGCTTCTAGATAAGTTCCTTTTGGGATCTAGTTTCCAAAATGGGGTCACTTATGGGGGAGCTCCAATCTTTAAGCACACAAGGGCTCTCCAAACACAACATGGTGTCCCCTAAAGATTGGAGCCAATTTTTCATTCAAAAAGTCAAATGGCGCTCTTTCCTTTCCTAGCCCTGTCGTGCGCCCAAACAGTGATTCCCCCCCACATATGGGGTAACGGCGTACTCAGGACAAATTGTGCAATAACTTTCAGGGTCAAGTTTCTCCTTTTACCCTTGGGAAAATAAAAACATTGTTGCTAAAAGTTCATTTTTGTGACTAAAAAGTTAAATGTTCATTTTTTCCTTCCATGTTGCTTCTGCTGCTGTGAAACACCTGAAGGGTTAATAAACTTTTTGAATGTGGTTTTGAGCACCTTGAGGGGTGCAGTTTTTAGAATGGTGTCACTTTTGGGTATTTTCAGCCATATAGACCCCTCAAACTGACTTCAAATGTGAGTTGGTCCCTAAAAAGATGGTTTTGTAAATTTTGTTGTAAAAATTATATCTACTATATAATTGTCTAAGGGTCACTTCCGTCTGTCTGTCTGTCTGTCACAGATATTCATTGGTCGCGGCCTCTGTCTGTCATTGAAATCCAAGTCGCTGATTGGTCGTGGCAAAACAGCACAGCACGGGCACAGTCCGGAAGAAAATGGCCGCTCCTTCCTCCCCGCAGTCAGTGCCCGGCGCCTGCATACTCCCCTCCGGTCAGCGCTCACACAGGGTTAATGTCAGCGTTGACCGTGGTGGAACGCACTCCATTAACGCTGCTATTAACCCTGTGTGACCAACTTTTTACTATTCATGCTGCCTATGCAGCATGAAAAGTAAAAAGATCTAATGTTAAAAATAATTAAAAAAAATAAAAAATTGTTATATACTCACCGTCCGTCGGCCCCTCGGATCCTCAACAGGCCTTTCCCGCTCGCGATGCTCCGGTAACTGGTCCATGCTGCGATCTCGCGAGATGATGACGTAGCGGTCTCGTGAGACCGCTGCGTCATCATCTTGCAAAACCACAATGTACTCTTGCGAGGACCATCGGTAACCGGCTGCTTCGATCGGGAAGGTCCGGAAGGTGAGTATGTAACTATTCTTTATTTTAATTCTTTTTTTTAACAGGGATATGGTACATACTACGTGACTGGCCAATATACTACGTGACTGGCCAATATACTACGTGACTGGCCAATATACTACGTGACTGGGCAATATAATACGTGGCTGGGCAATATACTACGTGACTGGGCAATATACTACGTGACTGGGCAATATACTACGTGGCTGGGCAATATACTACGTGGCTGGGCAATATACTACGTGGCTGGGCAATATACTACGTGACTGGGCAATATACTACGTGACTGGGCAATATAATACGTGGCTAGGCAATATACTACGTCACTGGGCAATATACTACGTGGCTGGGCAATATACTACGTGTCTGTGCTGTATACTACGTCACTGGGCAATATACTACGTGGTTAGGCAATATACTATGTGGACATGCATATTCTAGAATACCCGATGCGTTAGAATCGGGCCACCATCTAGTATATATATATATTCATTTATAAGACAATGTTAAAAAAATGCCAATCTAGTGCAAGGTGATGAGCCAAAGAAAGTAAGTGGCACCACCAGATGGCAGGCAAGAGCAAGATGTAATGCTAATAAGCACTGTAGTCAAAAATTGAAAATATACAAATAAGCACCAACATAAAAAAAACTTGCATCCAAACACTAGAAAAAGAAATCATAAAGTGTATTGACTTTATTCCCATAACCCCCAAAATTACGGCTAAAGTGCCTGCAATACACATTGGATAGAACGCTGGAGCATAGATGTGAAAACCATAGTATCCTGCATTGATGTAATGAATGTAAAACATATCTTACCTCACCATGCGATGGTGCCACTTCCCCTACGTGCATTTCGGCGGCGTGCCTTCGTCCCCCTGAACATCAAAAAAAAATACAATATAAATCTGGTATTGCTGTAATAGCACCGACCCGAAGACTACAGTCGCCTAATCAGTTATACTGCACGATGAACGGCGTAAAAAAATAAATAAAACCAATTTTCACCTGCTGTTGATATTTTCATTCTGCTTCCCAAAGATTGCAGTAAGACTCGGCGCACACTTATCCTGCGCTCTGCACTGTGCGCTTACAATGGGGTTTCCATGTAAATCTCTGAAATACGTGATTCAGGCAAAACCTCTGGCGGAAGATTCCCTATAATGAGGCAGATGGAGGCACTGAACGCTGTCTGACCTGTGATTCGGCGGTATCCGTCTTTTTTAGGCGTGCATAAAAACGAGGTTTACCATAGTGGAGTCCAGAGTAACTGCTGCCTCATTATAGCGTTTCACCTGTGACGTCACTCAGAGATTTAGATGGAAACCCCGAAGTAAATGCTCAGCGTAGAGCGCAGGATACATGTGATCCCAAACGTTATGTAAAAGTCCCCACTCAGGTCTGTCATCTGTTAACGGAAATATAGGGGTCTGCCATGTTACTGGTAGCACAAAGGCTCTGGAAAAGCTAAATGGCTCCTCGTCCCTCAAAAGAAATTCAGCAAATTCTCTGCTTCTAAATCCAAATGCCCCCCCTCCCTTCTGAGCCCCACAGTGTGCCTAAACCACATATTGCATCCACGATTGGCATTTCTGTAATGATGAGAGCCCACCTAATTTACAGGTGCGTGTCTCCAGAAGCATGAGCTGGGCATAACGCACTGGTCACTACAACGTACTGGTCACTACAACGTACTGGCCACTACAATGTACTGGTCACTACAACGTACTGGTCACTACAACGTACTGGTCACTACAACGTACTGGTCACTACAACGTACTGGCCACTACAATGTACTGGTCACTACAACGTACTGGCCACTACAATGTACTGGTCACTACAACGTACTGGTCACTACAACGTACTGGTCACTACAACGTACTGGTCACTACAATGCACTGGTCACTACAACGTACTGGTCACTACAACGTACTGGTCATTACAACGTACTGGTCACTACAACGCACTGGTCACTACAACGTACTAGTCACTACAACGTACTGGTCACTACAACGCACTGGTCACTACAACGTACTAGTCACTACAACGTACTGGTTACTACAACGTACTGGCCACTACAACGTACTGGTCACTACAACGTACTGGTCACTACAACGTACTGGTCACTACAACGCACTGGTCACTACAACGCACTGGTCACTACAACGTACTGGTCACTACAACGTACTGGCCACTACAATGTACTGGTCACTACAACGTACTGGTCACTACAACGTACTGGTCACTACAACGTACTGGCCACTACAACGTACTGGTCACTACAATGTACTGGTCACTACAACGTACTGGCCACTACAACGTACTGGTCACTACAACGTACTGGCGACTACAACGTACTGGTCACTACAACGTACTGGTCACTACAATGTACTGGCCACTACAACGTACTGGTCACTACAACGTACTGGTCACTACAACGTACTGGTCACTACAATGTACTGGTCACTACAACGTACTGGTCACTACAACGTACTGGTCACTACAACGTACTGGTCACTACAACGTACTGGTCACTACAACGTACTGGCCACTACAACGTACTGGTCACTACAACGTACTGGTCACTACAACGTACTGGTCACTACAAAGCACTGGTCACTACAACGTACTGGTCACTACAACGTACTGGTCACTACAACGTACTAGTCACTACAACGTACTGGTTACTACAACATACTGGCCACTACAACGTACTGGTCACTACAACGCACTGGTCACTACAACGCACTGGTCACTACAACGTACTAGTCACTACAACGTACTGGTTACTACAACATACTGGCCACTACAACGTACTGGTCACTACAATGGCAGTTTGCAATTTTCACTCAGCAACATTCATTGCTGCTTGTTTCTGGAAAACATCCATGTGGTCAAAACTGGCAATACACCTGTAGATAAATTCCCAAAGGGGCGTAATTTCCCAAATGGGGTCACTCAAGGGGGGGAAATCTGCTCTTCTAGCAACTAGGAGCTCTGTATATGGAGTCCGCAAACTAGTCTAGGAAAATCGGCGCTCCAGGAGGCAAATAGCGCCCGGTTCCTCCCGATTCTCTCCGTTTGGCTAAGTAGTACTGTACAGTCACACATGGAGAAATTGTGGGACACATTTTAGTGCCATTTTTACCCACTTGTGTGAAAATGTAAAATCTGGGGTAAAACAAAATTTTGTTTAAAATGTAATTATTTTTTTCTTCACTGTTCAAATGGTATAAAATTCTGTGCCCCACCTGTTGTGTCAATATGATCACTGCACCCCTAGATGAATTCATTGAGAGGTGTAGTTTGTAAAATGGGGTCATTTATGGGGGGGGGGGGGGGTTCTGCTGTTCTGGCCCCTCATGGGCTCTCCCAGTGGGTCATGGCACCTGCAAACCATGACCGTAAAATCAGCCGCTCCTTGCCTTCTGAGCTTTGCACTGCGCCTGAAAAATATTTCCCGATTACACGTAGGGTATTGGCGCACTCAGGAAAAAATGGACATGAGTTTGTTGTAAAAAAAATTTCTTATTAGCCCTTAGAAAAATTTAAACTGGGGGGTAGGTGGGGGTAAAAAAAAATTTTTTAGTGACAAAAATGTAATTTATTCTCTCTTCACCGCTCAATGGTAAAAAAACAAAAACAAATGTTCCTTCTTTTTCCACATTCCAGTAATTCCTGTGAAGCACCTGAAGGGTTAATAAACTTCTTGAATGTGGTTTCGAGCACCTTGAGGGGTGCCGTTCTTAGAGTGGTGTCATTTTGGGTATTTTCTGTCATATAGACCCCTCAAAGTGACTTCAACGTGTTGTGGTCCCTAAAAAAATGGTTTAGTAAATTTTGTTGGAAAAATGAGAAAATCGCTGGTCATCTTTTAACCCTTATAACTCCCTAATAAAAAAAAAATTTTGGTTCCAAAATTGCGCTGATGTAACGTAGACACGTGGGAAATGTTATGTATTAAGTATTTTGTGTGACATATTACTCTGTTTTAAGGGCACAAGAATTCAAAGAATGAAAATTGCGACATTTTCGCCAAATTTACATTTTTTTTCCTAAATAAACGCAAATCATATGAAAGCAATTTTACCACTAACATGAAGTACAATATGTACGAGAAAAACAATGTCAGAATCACCGGGATCCGTTGAAGCGTTCCAGAGTTATAACCTCATAAAGGGACAGTGGTCAGAATTGTAAAAATTGCCCCGGTCATTAATGTGCAAACCACCCTTGGGGGTAAAGGGGTTAAAAAAGTATCAACCACCAAGGACTATTTTTAAAAGGGGATTTGGGGAAGAGTGCTAAGGTTCTTAATGACATTCGAGGCACTTGGAGATCTAGTTTTTGGCATCAAATGACCTTTCACACAATTTCTATCGCCGCGATTCCTGAGCACGTACAGTCTCTCATGCTGTTAGTTCACACTAGGCTTTTTTTCTGCGACAAAACTTGATCTCTTGGCAGGAAAGAAGCAGCTTTTCCTTGTTTTGTTTTTTTTGTGTTTTGATGCTTTTTTTGTGGTGGTTTTGGCATGCTAGATTTGTCTCTTGTGCATGCTGATAACTTTTAGTGTTGAAAAATGTAAAAAAAAGTCCTATTCCATAGAATCATGTTTTGGCACAAAAAACAAATACTTGCGTTTAAGTCAATGGGTGAAAAACGTTAAAAGAAGTGACATGCTCCATGTCCCCCCCAAAAAAACAGGCATAGCACAAAATACTGATAAAAAAAAAAAAGTGTGGGGATGAGATTTCTGAAAATCTCATAGGCTTTGCTGGTGCTGTAAATAGCAGCTGAAAATTAGCATTAAAAAAAAGCGCATCAAAAACGGCCATCGTGAACTTGGCCCAACACTTGTGACTGAACGCTTCATGGTACGTGTATGACCCGTCCTTGGTTTCTATGTCAGAAGAAGAGATAAAAGTTGGTCTCAGCTCCCAGAATGGGACAAGGAGGGACCTTATAGTAAGTATAGGGAGCAGGGCGATTATCTCCTCACCCAATGAGCCAGCATTCTGCTTGGTCGCCGGGTGATCGCCGGCCTGTTTACAGTGGTTTCTAGGAACAATAGTCATGCACATGGAGCTTAAAGGGGTTGTCCATGAACGACGTACACTTTAACCCCATTACAACCCTTATAGATACGTAAGTGGGCGTGTCCCTGCACTCCATGTGGGCTCCGGCACCAAGACTGCACCTTTTCCGGCTCATGACAGATGACCTTAACAGCCGTGGGTGGAATCATTATCCACCAGCGGCTGTTAACATGTTAAATGCTGCTGTCAATTTCTGACAGCGGCATTTAAAGGGACACTGTCACCTGGATTTGGAGGGAACAATCTTCAGCCATGGAGGCTGTTGTGAATTCTGTGGCTGAATTCACTCCTGTGGTCACAAGTGGTACTGCAGCTTCTGAGCTTCCTCCCTCAGGTGTTCTGGTGAGCTCGTTAGCTGCTTCGTTACTTAACTCCGCCTGATGCTGCTATCCTGGCTCCTTGTCAATGTTCCAGTGTTGGATCTGAGCTTCTCCTGATTGTTCCTGTGTCCTGCTGCTCTGTATAGCTAAGTGCTTTTTTGCTATTTTGTTGCTTTTTTTCTGTCCAGCTTGTCTTTTGTTTTGCTGGAAGCTCTGAGAAGCAAAGGGTGTACCGCCGTGCCTTTAGTTCGGCACGGTGGGTCTTTTTTGCCCCCTTTGCGTGGTTTTTGCTTTAGGGTTTTTGTAGACTGCAAAGTTCGCTTTACTGTCCTCGCTCTGTCTAAGAATATCGGGCCCCACTTTGCTGAATCTATTTCATCCCTACGTTTTGTCTTTTCATCTTACTCACAGTCATTATATGTGGGGGGCTGCCTTTTCCTTTGGGATATTTCTCTGGGGGCAAGTCAGGCCTATTTTTCTATCTTCAGGCTAGCTAGTTTCTTAGGCTGTGCCGAGTTGCATAGGTAGTTGTTAGGCGCAATCCACAGCCGCTTTTAGTTGTGTTTAGGATAGGATCAGGTGTGCAGTCTACAGAGTTTCCACGTCTCAGAGCTCGTTCTTTTGTTTTTGGGTATTTGTCAGATCACTGTGTGCGCTCTGATCGCTAGGCACACTGTGTCTCTGGATTGCCTTCATAACACCTTTCATTAGCACACATAACAGTACAAGGAGCCAAACTAATGATTCTCAATAGAGGGAAAGAAAAAGTTCTGACATCATTTTTTTTTTTTTTTCTGCTCTGTGTTCACTTTTTTTTTTTTCCCCTAGACATTTGGGTGATTCTGGACACAGGTGTGGACATGGATATTCAGGGTCTGTGCTCTTCAATGGATAATCTCGTTATAAATGTACAAAAGATTCAAGACACTATTGATCAGAAATCTATGTTAGAACCAAGAATTCCTATTCCTGATTTGTTTTTTGGAGATAGAACTAAGTTTCTAAGTTTCAAAAATAATTGTAAGCTATTTCTGGCCTTGAAACCTCATTCTTCTGGTAATCCTATTCAACAGGTTTTGATTATTATTTCTTTTTTGCGCGGCGACCCTCAAGACTGGGCATTTTCTCTTGCGCCAGGAGACCCTGCATTGAGTAGTGTCGATGCGTTTTTCCTGGCGCTCGGATTGCTGTACGATGAGCCTAATTCGGTGGATCAGGCTGAGAAAAATTTGCTGGCTTTGTGCCAGGGTCAGGATGATATAGAAGTATATTGTCAGAAATTTAGGAAATGGTCAGTACTCACTCAGTGGAATGAATCTGCGCTGGCAGCTTTGTTCAGAAAGGGTCTCTCTGAGGCTCTTAAGGATGTCATGGTGGGATTTCCTTTGCCTGCTGGTTTGAATGAGTCTTTGTCTTTGGCCATTCAGATCGGTCGACGCTTGCGCGAGCGTAAATCTGTGCACCATTTGGCGGTATTGCCTGAGGTTAAACCTGAGCCTATGCAGTGCGATAGGACTATGAACAGAGTTGAACGGCAGGAATACAGACGTCTGAATGGGCTGTGTTTCTACTGTGGTGATTCCACTCATGCTATTTCTGATTGTCCTAAGCGCACTAAGCGGTCCGCTAGGTCTGCCGTCATTGGTACTGTACAGTCCAAATTCCTTCTGTCCATTACCTTGATATGCTCTTTGTCGTCGTTTTCTGTCATGGCGTTTGTGGATTCAGGCGCTGCCCTGAATCTGATGGATTTGGATTATGCTAAACGTTGTGGGTTTTTCTTGGAGCTTTTGCGGTGTCCTATTCAATTGAGAGGAATTGATGCTACACCTTTGGCCAAGAATAAACCTCAGTACTGGGCCCAGCTGACCATGTGCATGGCTCCTGCACATCAGGAAGTTATTCGCTTTCTGGTGTTGCATAATCTGCATGATGTGGTCGTGTTGGGGTTGCCATGGCTACAAACCCATAATCCAGTATTGGATTGGAATTCCATGTCGGTATCCAGCTGGGGTTGTCAGGGGGTACATGGTGATGTTCCATTTTTGTCAATTTCGTCATCCACCCCTTCTGAGGTCCCAGAGTTCTTGTCTGATTATCAGGATGTATTTGAAGAGCCCAAGTCCGATGCCCTACCTCCGCATAGGGATTGTGATTGTGCTATCAATTTGATTCCTGGTAGTAAATTCCCTAAAGGTCGATTATTTAATTTATCCGTGCCCGAACACGCCGCTATGCGCAGTTATGTGAAGGAATCCCTGGAGAAGGGACATATTCGCCCATCGTCATCACCACTGGGAGCAGGGTTCTTCTTTGTAGCCAAGAAGGATGGTTCGCTGAGACCGTGTATTGATTACCGCCTTCTTAATAAGATCACTGTTAAATTTCAGTATCCCTTGCCATTGTTATCTGACTTGTTTACTCGGATTAAGGGGGCTAGTTGGTTCACTAAGATAGATCTTCGTGGTGCGTATAATCTGGTGAGAATCAGGCAAGGAGATGAATGGAAAACTGTATTCAATACGCCCGAGGGTCATTTTGAGTATCTAGTGATGCCGTTCGGACTTGCCAATGCTCCATCTGTGTTTCAGTCTTTTATGCATGACATCTTCCGTGAGTATCTGGATAAATTCCTGATTGTTTACTTGGATAACATTTTGATCTTCTCAGATGATTGGGAGTCTCATGTGAAGCAGGTCAGAATGGTTTTTCAGGTCCTGCGTGCTAATTCTTTGTTTGTGAAGGGATCAAAGTGTCTCTTCGGTGTGCAGAAAGTTTCATTTTTGGGGTTCATCTTTTCCCCTTCTACTATCGAGATGGATCCAGTTAAGGTCCAAGCCATCCAGGATTGGATTCAGCCGACATCTCTGAAAAGTCTGCAAAAGTTCCTGGGCTTTGCTAATTTTTATCGTCGCTTTATCTGTAATTTTTCTAGCATTGCCAAACCATTGACCGATTTGACCAAGAAGGGTGCTGATTTGGTTAATTGGTCTTCTGCTGCTGTGGAAGCTTTTCAGGAGTTGAAGCGTCGTTTTTGTTCTGCCCCTGTGTTGTGTCAGCCAGATGTTTCTCTTCCGTTCCAGGTCGAGGTTGATGCTTCTGAGATTGGAGCAGGGGCGGTTTTGTCACAGAGAGGTTCTGATTGCTCAGTGATGAAACCATGTGCTTTCTTTTCCAGGAAGTTTTCGCCCGCTGAGCGTAATTATGATGTGGGCAACCGAGAGTTGCTGGCCATGAAGTGGGCATTCGAGGAGTGGCGTCATTGGCTTGAAGGAGCTAAGCATCGCGTGGTGGTATTGACTGATCATAAGAACTTGACTTATCTCGAGTCTGCCAAGCGCTTGAATCCTAGACAGGCCCGTTGGTCGTTATTTTTTGCCCGCTTCGACTTTGTGATTTCGTACCTTCCGGGCTCTAAAAATGTGAAGGCGGATGCTCTGTCTAGGAGTTTTGTGCCCGACTCTCCGGGTTTATCTGAGCCAGCGGGTATCCTCAAGGAAGGAGTCATTGTGTCTGCCATCTCTCCTGATTTG
The DNA here is from genome assembly GCF_032444005.1 of Ranitomeya imitator. Classification (NCBI taxonomy): domain Eukaryota; kingdom Metazoa; phylum Chordata; class Amphibia; order Anura; family Dendrobatidae; genus Ranitomeya; species Ranitomeya imitator. Next base: position 558,952,936 of record NC_091287.1, on the reverse strand, counting down.
CGGCGGGTGCTGCAAAAATTTCAGGCTAATAAACCTGATCGTTGTCCAGCGGAGAAACTGTTCGTCCCTGATAGGTGGACTAATAAACTTATCTCTGAACTTCATTGTTCGGTGTTGGCTGGTCATCCTGGAATCTTTGGTACCAGAGAGTTAGTGGCTAGATCCTTCTGGTGGCCATCTCTGTCACGGGATGTACGTACTTTTGTGCAGTCCTGTGGGATTTGTGCTAGGGCTAAGCCCTGCTGTTCTCGTGCCAGTGGGTTGCTTTTGCCCTTGCCGGTCCCAAAGAGGCCTTGGACACATATTTTGATGGATTTCATTTCTGACCTTCCCGTTTCTCAAAAGATGTCAGTCATTTGGGTGGTCTGTGATCGCTTTTCTAAAATGGTCCATCTGGTGCCCTTGGCTAAATTGCCTTCCTCCTCTGATTTGGTACCTTTGTTCTTTCAGCATGTGGTTCGGTTGCATGGCATTCCTGAGAATATTGTTTCTGACAGAGGTTCCCAGTTTGTTTCAAGGTTTTGGCGAGCCTTTTGTGGTAGGATGGGCATTGACCTATCCTTTTCCTCGGCTTTCCATCCTCAGACTAATGGCCAGACCGAACGAACCAATCAGACCTTGGAAACATATCTGAGATGTTTTGTTTCTGCAGACCAGGATGATTGGGTGTCCTTTTTGCCGTTGGCTGAGTTCGCCCTTAATAATCGGGCCAGCTCGGCTACCTTGGTTTCTCCATTTTTTTGCAATTCTGGGTTCCATCCTCGTTTCTCTTCAGGACAGGTTGAGTCTTCGGACTGTCCTGGTGTGGATTCTGTGGTGGACAGGTTGCAGCAGATCTGGACTCAGGTAGTGGACAATTTGACCTTGTCCCAGGAGAAGGCTCAACTTTTCGCTAATCGCAGACGCCGTGTGGGTCCCCGACTTCGTGTTGGGGATCTGGTTTGGTTATCTTCTCGTCATATTCCTATGAAGGTTTCCTCTCCTAAATTTAAACCTCGTTTTATTGGTCCGTATAGGATTTCTGAGGTTCTCAATCCTGTGTCTTTTCGTCTGACCCTCCCAGACTCCTTTTCCATACATAATGTATTCCATAGGTCGTTGTTGCGGAGATACGTGGCACCTATGGTTCCATCTGTTGAGCCTCCTGCCCCGGTTTTGGTGGAGGGGGAATTGGAGTATATTGTGGAGAAGATTTTGGATTCTCGTGTTTCTAGACGGAAACTCCAGTATCTGGTTAAATGGAAGGGTTATGCTCAGGAAGATAATTCCTGGGTTTTTGCCTCTGATGTTCATGCTCCCGATCTTGTTCGTGCCTTTCATGCGGCTCATCCTGGTCGGCCTGGGGGCTCTGGTGAGGGTTCGGTGACCCCTCCTCAAGGGGGGGTACTGTTGTGAATTCTGTGGCTGAATTCACTCCTGTGGTCACAAGTGGTACTGCAGCTTCTGAGCTTCCTCCCTCAGGTGTTCTGGTGAGCTCGTTAGCTGCTTCGTTACTTAACTCCACCTGATGCTGCTATCCTTGCTCCTTGTCAATGTTCCAGTGTTGGATCTGAGCTTCTCCTGATTGTTCCTGTGTCCTGCTGCTCTGTATAGCTAAGTGCTTTTTTGCTATTTTGTTGCTTTTTTTCTGTCCAGCTTGTCTTTTGTTTTGCTGGAAGCTCTGAGACGCAAAGGGTGTACCGCCGTGCCGTTAGTTCGGCACGGTGGGTCTTTTTTGCCCCCTTTGCGTGGTTTTTGCTTTAGGGTTTTTGTAGACTGTAAAGTTCGCTTTACTGTCCTCGCTCTGTCTAAGAATATCGGGCCCCACTTTGCTGAATCTATTTCATCCCTACGTTTTGCCTTTTCATCTTACTCACAGTCATTATATGTGGGGGGCTGCCTTTTCCTTTGGGGTATTTCTCTGGGGGCAAGTCAGGCCTATTTTTCTATCTTCAGGCTAGCTAGTTTCTTAGGCTGTGCCGAGTTGCATAGGTAGTTGTTAGGCGCAATCCACAGCCGCTTTTAGTTGTGTTTAGGATAGGATCAGGTGTGCAGTCTACAGAGTTTCCACGTCTCAGAGCTCGTTCTTTTGTTTTTGGGTATTTGTCAGATCACTGTGTGCGCTCTGATCGCTAGGCACACTGTGTCTCTGGATTGCCTTCATAACACCTTTCATTAGCACACATAACAGGAGGCGGGGTTTTGAGGTTTTTGATTCACCCTTTCCTTACCCGCTGGCTGCATGCTGGCTGCAATATTGGATTGAAGTTCATTCTCTGTCCTACATAGTACACGCCTGTGCAAGGTAAGATTGCCTTGTGCAGGCATGTACTACGGAGGACAGAGAATGAACTTCAATCCAATATTGCAGCCAGCGGGTAAGAAAAGGGTGAATCAAACACCCAAAAACCCCACCTCCATGGCTGAAGATTGTTCCCTCCAAATCCAGGTGACAGTGTCCCTTTAAAGGGAGCCGGTCTCCATATATATTTCCTCACCATTGCCCCCCAGTGGTCTCCTGGTACAATAGTGGTGATGGTGAAGCCCCGCAGCCTTTCTTACCTCGATAGGCCCAGTGGCCATATTTTACTACACAATATGGCCCCTTACACGGGTGGAGGGTGGGGGTAACAGACTCTTCTGCCTCATTTTCCTCAAGTGCTTTGTTTTGGGCCTGACAAGAGATGAGTGGGTCAGGCACAATCTGAATTCGCCTGTTTGCACGTTTTTTTTCCCAGGAAATTCGATTTGTAGAGAAGTTATTCCCTGCACATTTAATGTCCCTTATTAGCATAAGAAATGCAAGATACAAAAAATGATAGCAGTCCATACAATCCCCCACTGTTTACCTGTCCGCGCCTCGTCCTCGTCTGAAGAAGCAATGAGGAGCAGACAGGTGGCAGTAAAGAGCAGAAACAGCCGAGAAAGACAGGGGATTTTTTTTTTTTCATTTTGATGCCCTTTGAAACGAGACTGGTGGTCGCCATTTTGCTGAGTCTTTGCAAAAGTTTATTATAAAGAATCCACACTTTGATTAACACGGATTTTTGTCAAATTAAAGAGAACCTGTCACCCCCAAAATGGAAGTTGAGCTAAGCCCACCGGCATCAGGGGCTTATCTACAGCATTATGGAATACATTTTGTAATGCTGTAGATAAGCCCCCGATGTATCCTGAAAGAGGAGAAAAAGAGGTTAGATTATACTCACCCAGGGGCGGTCCCGGTACGATGGGCGTCGCAGTCCGGTCCCATCCAGCACCTCCCATCTTCTTACAATGACGTCCTCTTCTTGTCTTCACGCTGCGGCTCCAGCGCAGGCGTACTGATCTGTCCTGTTGAGGGCAAAGTACTGCAGTGCGCAGGTGCTGGGAAAGGTCAGAGAGGCCCAGACCCTGCGCACTGCAGTACTTTGCTCTGCCCTCAACAGGACAGATCAGTACGCCATGAATACATGGTGTGGATGGATTCTATACAATGACATCAATGAATGGCGGCACTAATAGGTTATATTGCACCTCGCTGCTTTTCGCTATGTTATATAAATTTACACATGAAGGGGCGTCCAGAGAAGTCACCAGCACGCACTGCGTCCAGAGGAGAAGCTGATTGCTCGTCCGCGAGCACTGCACCCAGAGGAGCGGCTGGCGGGTCGCCCGCACGCACTGCGCCCAGAGGAGAAGCTGATTGCTCGTCCGCGAGCACTGCACCCAGAGGAGCAGCTGGTGGATAGCCCGCACGCACTGCGCCCAGAGGAGCGGCTGACTGGTCACCCGCATGCACTGCGCCCAGAGGAGCAGCTGACGGGTCGCCCAAATGCACTGCACCCAGAGAAGCGGCTGACTGGTCGCCAGCACGCATTGCGCCCAGAGGAGCAGCTGATGGGTCGCCCGCACACACTGCGCCCAGAGGAGCGGCTGACGGGTCGCCCGCACGCACTGCGCCCAAATGAGAAGCTGACGGGTTGCCCGCACGCACTGCTCCCAGAGGACCAGCTGACGGATCGCCCACACGCACTGCACCCAGAGGAGCAGCTGATGGGTCGCCCACACACACTACACCCAGAGGAGCGGCTGACGGGTCGCCTGCACGCACTGCGCCCAGAGGAGCGGCTGACGGGTCGCCCACACTGCACCCAGAGGAGCGGCTGACGGGTCGCCCGCATGCACTGCACACAGAGGAGCGGCTGACGGGTCGCCCGCACGCACTGCGCCCAGAGGAGCGGCTGACGGGTCGCCCGCACGCACTGCGCCCAGAGGAGCGGCTGACGGATCGCCCGCACGCACTGCGCCCAGAGGAGCGGCTGACGGGTCGCCCGCACGCACTGCACCCAGAGGAGCGGCTGACGGGTCGCCCGCACGCACTGCGCCTAGAGGAGCGGCTGACGGGTCGCCCGCACGCACTGCGCCCAGAGGAGCGACTGACGGGTCGCCCGCACGCACTGCGCCCAGAGGAGCGGCTGATGGGTCACCCGCACGCACTGCGCCCAGAGGAGCGGCTGATGGGTCGCCCACACTGCGTCCAGAGGAGCGGCTGATGGGTCGCCCGCACACACTGCGCCCACAGGAACGGCTGACGGGTTCCCCGCATGCACTGCACACAGAGGAGTGTCTGATGGGTCGCCCGCACGCACTGCGCCCAGAGGAGTGTCTGATGGGTCGCCCGCACGCACTGCGCCCAGAGGAGCGGCTGACGGGTCGCCCGCACTGCGCCCAGAGGAGTGGCTGACGGGTTGCCCGCACTGCGCCCAGAGGAGCGGCTGACGGGTCGCCCGCACGCACTGCGCCCAGAGGAGCGGCTGGCGGGTCGCCCGCAAGCACTGCTCCCCAAGGAGAAGCTGATGGCTCGTCCGCGAGCACTGCACCCAGAGGAGCAGCTGGTGGATCGCTCGCACGCACTGCGCCCAGAGGAGCGGCTGACTGGTCACCCTCATGCACTGCGCCCAGAGGAGCGGCTGACGGGTCGCCCAAATGCACTGCACCCAGAGAAGCGGCTGACTGGTCGCCAGCACGCATTGCACCCAGAAGAGCAGCTGATGGGTTGCCCGCATGCACTGCGCCCAGAGGAGCAGCTGATGGGTCACCCGCACTGCGTCCAGAGGAGCGGCTGATGGGTCGCCCGCACACACTGCGCCCAGAGGAACGGCTGACGGGTTCCCTGCACGCACTGCGCCCAGAGGAGCGGCTGATGGGTCGCCCCCGCACTGCGCCCAGAGAAGCGGCTGACGGGTCGCCCGCACGCACTGCACCCAGAGGAGCGGCTGACAGGTCGCCCGCACGCACTGCACCCAGAGGAGCGGCTGACGGGTCGCCCGCACTGCACCCAGAGGAGCGGCTGACGGGTCGCCCGCATGCACTGCACACAGAGGAGTGTCTGATGGGTCGCCCGCACGCACTGCGCCCAGAGGAGTGTCTGATGGGTCGCCCGCACGCACTGCGCCCAGAGGAGCGGCTGACGGGTCGCCCGCACTGCGCCCAGAGGAGCGGCTGACGGGTCGCCCGCACGCACTGCGCCCAGAGGAGCGGCTGGCGGGTCGCCCGCACGCACTGCGCCCAGAGGAGAAGCTGATTGCTCGTCCGCGAGCACTGCACCCAGAGGAGCAGCTGGTGGATCGCCCGCACGCACTGCGCCCAGAGGAGTGGCTGACTGGTCACCCGCATGCACTGCGCCCAGAGGAGCGGCTGACGGGTCGCCCAAATGCACTGCGCCCAGAGAAGCGGCTGACTGGTCGCCAGCACGCATTGCACCCAGAGGAGCAGCTGATGGGTCGCCCGCACACACTGCGCCCACAGGAGCGGCTGACGGGTCGCCCGCACGCACTGCGCCCAAAGAAGAAGCTGACGGGTTGCCCGCACGCACTGCGCCCAGAGGACCAGCTGACGGATCGCCCACACGCACTGCGCCCAGAGGAGCGGCTGATGGGTCGCCCGCACGCACTGCGCCCAGAGGAGCGGCTGACGGGTCGCCCGCACGCACTGCGCCCAGAGGAGCGGCTGACGGGTCGCCCGCACGCACTACGCCCAGAGGAGCGGCTGACGGGTCGCCCGCACGCACTGCGCCTAGAGGAGCGGCTGACGGGTCGCCCGCACGCACTGCGCCCAGAGGAGCGGCTGACGGGTCGCCCGCACGCACTGTGCCCAGAGGAGCGGCTGACGGGTCACCCGCATGCACTGCGCCCAGAGGAGCAGCTGATGGGTCACCCGCACGCACTGCGCCCAGAGGAGCGGCTGATGGGTCGCCCACACTGCGTCCAGAGGAGCGGCTGATGGGTCGCCCGCACACACTGCGCCCAGAGGAACGGCTGACGGGTTCCCCGCACGCACTGCGCCCAGAGGAGCGGCTGATGGGTCGCCCCCGCACTGCGCCCAGAGAAGCGGCTGACGGGTCGCCCGCACGCACTGCACCCAGAGGAGCGGCTGACGGGTTGCCCGCACGCACTGCACCCAGAGAAACGGCTGACGGGTTGCCCGCACGCACTGCGCCCAGAGGACCAGCTGACGGATCGCCCACACGCACTGCACCCAGAGGAGCAGCAGATGGGTCGCCCACACACACTACACCGAGGAGCGGCTGACGGGTCGCCTGCACGCACTGCGCCCAGAGGAGCGGCTGACGGGTCGCCCACACTGCACCCAGAGGAGCGGCTGAGGGGTCGCCCGCATGCACTGCACACAGAGGAGCGGCTGACGGGTCGCCCGCACGCACTGCGCCCAGAGGAGCGGCTGACGGGTCGCCCGCACGCTCTGTGCCCAGAGGAGCGGCTGACGGGTCGCCCGCACGCACTGCGCCCAGATGAGCGGCTGATGGGTCGCCCGCACGCACTGCGCCCAGAGGAGCGGCTGACGGGTCGCCCGCACGCACTGCGCCCAGAGGAGCGGCTGACGGGTCGCCCACACGCACTGCGCCCAGAGGAGCTGCTGATGGGTCGCCCGCACGCACTGCGCCCAGAGGAGCGGCTGACGGGTCGCCCGCATGCACTGCGCCCAGAGGAGCGGCTGACAGGTCGCCCGCACACACTGCACCCAGAGGAGCGGCTGATGGGTCGCCCGCACGCACTGCGCCCAGAGGAGCGGCTGACTGGTTGCCCGCACTGCACCCAGAGGAGCGGCTGATGGGTCGCCCGCATGCACTGCACACAGAGGAGTGGCTGATGGGTCACCCGCACGCACTGCGCCCAGAGGAGCGGCTGACGGGTCGCCCGCACGCACTGCGCCCAGAGGAGCGGCTGACGGGTCGCCCGCACGCACTGCGCCCAGAGGAGCGGCTGACGGGTCGCCCGCACGCACTGCGCCCAGAGGAGCGGCTGACGGGTCGCCCGCATGCACTGCGCCCAGAGGAGCAACTGATGGGTCACCCGCACGCACTGCACCCAGAGGAGCGGCTGACGGGTTGCCCGCACTGTGCCCAGAGGAGTGGCTGACGGGTCGCCCGCACACACTGCGCCCAGAGGAGCGGCTGACAGGTCGCCCGCACGCACTGCGCCCAGAGGAGCGGCTGATGGGTCGCCCGCACTGTACCCAGAGGAGCGGCTGATGGGTCGCCCGCACACACTGCGCCCAGAGGAGCGGCTGACGGGTCGCCCGCACGCACTGTGCCCAGAGGAGCGGCTGACGGGTCGCCTGCACGCACTGTGCCCAGAGGAGTGGCTGACAGGTCGCCCGCATGCACTGCACACAGAGGAGCGGCTAACGGGTCGCCCGCACTGTGCCCAGAGGAGCGGCTGATGGGTCGCCCGCATACACTGCGCCCAGAGGAGTGGCTGACGGGTCGCCCGCACACACTGCGCCCAGAGGAGCGGCTGACAGGTCGCCCGCACGCACTGCGCCCAGAGGAGCGGCTGATGGGTCGCCCGCACTGTACCCAGAGGAGCGGCTGATGGGTCGCCCGCACACACTGCGCCCAGAGGAGCGGCTGACGGGTCGCCCGCACGCACTGCGCCCAGAGGAGCGGCTGATGGGTCGCCTGCACGCACTGCGCCCAGAGGAGCGGCTGACGGGTCGCCTGCACGCACTGTGCCCAGAGGAGTGGCTGACAGGTCGCCCGCATGCACTGCACACAGAGGAGCGGCTAACGGGTCGCCCGCACTGTGCCCAGAGGAGCGGCTGATGGGTCGCCCGCATACACTGCGCCCAGAGGAGCGGCTGACGGGTCGCCCGTACTGCGCCCAGAGGAGCGGCTGACGGGTCGCCCACACGCACTGCGCGCAGAGGAGCGGCTGACAGGTCGCCCGCACGCACTGCGCCCAGAGGAGCGGCTGATGGGTCGCCCGCACTGTACCCAGAGGAGCGGCTGATGGGTCGCCCGCACACACTGCGCCCAGAGGAGCGGCTGACGGGTCGCCCGCACGCACTGCGCCCAGAGGAGCGGCTGACGGGTCGCCTGCACGCACTGCGCCCAGAGGAGCGGCTGACGGGTCGCCTGCACGCACTGTGCCCAGAGGAGTGGCTGACAGGTCGCCCGCATGCACTGCACACAGAGGAGCGGCTAACGGGTCGCCCGCACTGTGCCCAGAGGAGCGGCTGATGGGTCGCCCGCATACACTGCGCCCAGAGGAGCGGCTGACGGGTCGCCCGTACTGCGCCCAGAGGAGCGGCTGACGGGTCGCCCACACGCACTGCGCGCAGAGGAGCGGCTGACGGGTCGCCCGCATGCACTGCACCCAGAGGAGCGGCTGACGGGTCGCCCGCATTGCGCCCAGAGGAGTAGTTGACGGGTCGCCCGCACGCACTGTGCCCAGAGGGGTGGCTGATGGGTCGCCCGCACGCACTGTGCGCAGAGGAGCGGCTGATGGGTCGCCCGCACGCACTGCGCCCAGAGGAGCGGCTACAGGTAACGCGCACTGCGCCCGAATAACAGAAGCACCAACCTGAGCACACACCCCAAACATCTCAGAAAATGGTCTTCACCCTGCCACAGAGGAGGCACATAGGGTAGAGGGGAATGTAATTGATGATGGCGGCCATGACCCTGTTCCCCACGGAAAAGCTGCAGAATGTGGAGTACTGGGGCACAAATACGTGACCCCTCGCCACATGTCCTTCAGGGTATGTGCACACGTAGAAAGATCCTCTGCGGATTCTTCCGCAGCGGATTTGATAAATCCGCAGTGCAAAACCGCTGCAGTTTTTCCTGCGGATTTATCACGGTTTCTATTGTGGATTCTGCTGCGGTTTTACACCTGCAGTTTTCTATTGGAGCAGGTGTTAAACCGCTGCAGAATCCGCACAAAGAATTGACATGCTGCGGAAAATAATCCGCTGCTTTTCCGCAGCATGTGCACTGCGGATTTCGTTTCCCATAGGTTTACATTGTACTGTAAACTCATGGGAAACTGCTGCGGATCCGCAGCAAAATCCGCAACGTGTGTTTTTTTGCGCTTTTTTTTTTTTTTTATAAAAACACATTAGAATCTGCAGATATATGCATCCTATCATTTAGAATGCATTCTGCAATTTTTGTGCACATGATGCATTTTTTTCCACAGAGAAAAAACGCATTGCAGTAAAAAAAAAGCAGCATGTTCATTAATTTTGTGGATTTTTTGCGTTTTTCCCCACTATTCTATGCATTTCGGGAAAAAACGCACAAAAAAACGCATTCGGATTTCTGGCAGAAATGTCTGGTTTTTGTCAGGAAAATTTCTGCAAGAAATCCTGACGTGTGCACATTCCCTCACTGTCAGTGCAGCGCTGCACGGGAGCCGCCATCTCTGCAGCTTCTGCTCTGAGCATTGGGCTGGTTTTAGTCTTAGCCTCATTGTCATAGGAACCAATCACAGCGCAGCTTTCATGGCAGAGCAGTGGCAGCTAAATTCTGATTGGTCACTATGGCCTTCTGATTATGAGGCGATAGAATCATGTGAGGCTATATAAGGAGCCGCTGAGAGGAACCTCCCTCAGAGTTGTGGTGTCTCTGGAGCCACCAGGTAATGGCTGGTTCTGCTGCTAGGCTTGTCTTCAGGATGTCCTCTGCTCCTGAGGTTCCAATATTGACAGCAAGTGACCTGAGGGGCCACAACTGCTGGGGGCCAATGTTATAGCGGCTACATAGTGTCCTGATGATAGGAAAGATGGGGCTGCTTCTCCTGGTGACCTTGCTTTATAGTATCTGCTCTGTGAGGGAAAGGTAGAGATCACAACGGGGCCACAAAGGCACTGCTATAATACATGTTATGTCTCCCGCTGGGTGGGGCCCCTTGTACAGAGGTGATGTTGGGGGCCCCAGAGCTGTAGACTAATGCAGTTTATTACCTTTTTCATATTTGGTCTCTAAATGTTTCCAGAAATGTGGTGAACATGGCATCTCCTCTGCGTCTCGTCGTTCTGTCCTCGAAGTGATTTCTGCCTTAATTTTAGGGTCTTTTCTTGGTTGGAGATTGGGTCTGACTCTCGTTCCCTCACTGGATCCTCATGTTCCAGGTGTGGAATCTCCAGGCGAAATGGAGGCCGGACGTCTCCTTCTGAGCCGCCATTATAGTGGCTGACTCTCCCGCCTCTATATAGAGATCCCGAGCTGCCCCTCATTGTTGTCCTTAGGCCACGTTCACACTATCAGCATTTACCTCAGTAATCGTAAGCCAAAACCAGGGGTCAATGAAAAGTGCAGCTTTGTGGACGTGTTTCTTTTCTCCTTTTCCTTTGTTCCCCCTCCTGATTTTTGGTTACAAATACTGATGTAAAATACTGACCGTGTGAACGTGGCCTTATCATGGTCCTCCATAGTGGCATGGTCCTCCATAGTGGCATGGTCCTCCATAGTGGCATGGTCCTCCATAGTGGCATGGTCCTCCATAGTGGCATGGTCCTCCATAGTGGCTGGGTCCTCCATAGTGGCATGGTCCTCCATGGCATGGTCCTCCATGGCATGGTCCTCCATGGCATGGTCCTCCATAGTGGCTGGGTCCTCCATGGCATGGTCCTCCATAGTGGCTGGGTCGTGCTCACACAGCTGAGAGTTGGGTAATGTGATAGACTGGAGCAGGAGATGCTGCAGATTGTGTAGTGACCGCAGCGATTTCTTATTAGAGACCAGTTTTTGTCACTGTAGCGCCATCCTGTTATAAAGGAGAAGATTCTGCAGCTTGTGTAGTGATTGGAGAGACCACTTTTAAGGCCACGATCACACGTCAAGTATTGAAGGTTTTTACATCAGTATTTAAGACCAAACCAGGAGTATGAAGTGGTGACGTCACGTGTTACTATTATACTTCTCCTCTGATTGTTCCCCTCCTGGTTTTAGCTTTACAAACACTGAACGTGTGAACGTGGCCTTATAGATGAGAAGCTGCAGACTAAAGAGATTGCCATTAATCTGATAAATCTGGATCCTCTTAACCCCTTCCTGACACCCAGTTTGCTTTTGCTTTGTTCCTCCTGTCTCTAATTGTCAAAACTTGCATACTTATCACAGACTAGACTATTTTATTGATCCCTTTATGGATAGATGTGACTTTTTGATCATTTCTTACTGCATTTTTTTTTACAGCACTGCGATGACCCCAAAAATATTTTCAGTTATAATTCTTCTCTATTTAGTTTAGTAATCTTTTATATTTTGATGATAACTTTGTGAATGTGGTGATCCCACATGGTTTTTTCTATATAATACAATTTATTAAATCTGTTTGTAATGAGGGGGTAAAGTGATTTGAACTTTTTTTTTTTTTTCTTCATGTATTTTAGACCTCATGGTGGACTTGAAACCAATTCCCTAAAGTATTTGACAATCACAGGTTCAACAGAACTGATGGCCGGATGGAGGTCTTCAATTGACTCTATCATTGCCTACAATCATATCTGTTCCACCTGCGGTGGTTTAGAGGCCGATCCTGGCTGCGACATGCAGCCATTACCTGATGGGTACGGTGCGGGCTCAGCCTCTGAGCCTGCTCCATAGACCTACTGCCCACTTGCGTCGTACCTGTATGGGGCATGTCGGGAAGGGGTTAATACTTCCAGGTCTTCCCATGTCACCTTATGCTTGGATAAAGTATCCCACCCTTCCTTAGCATTTCCTCCATTTAAAGGTATGAGACCCACCCAGGAGAAGTCAACTTTTTTTTCTTTTGTCTGTTCTCCAAACCTTCTCGCTCTTTGAAATTTTTTTTTTTTTCTGCTAGTTATTTTTAATATTGGGGTGGAATAAGGTGTTTCACGGTAATGGAAGAACCACTTGACCTAAGGAAGTGTCAGTCTTGGTTCTCCTGATAAACCCTTCATTAATCTGATGGGGAGACTCATCGGGGAGGTTCTGTGGAACCAGACTAAGGCCGGGGTCACACTTCCGAGTGTGATGTGAGGGCACCTTGGACCAGAGTGTGCGACTGCATGTATGTCTATGCAGCTGGACGATCCGGTCTAAACCACCAGTGACAGTGCCAGGTTCCCCTTTCTACCTTCACTGACGCATTGTGACCATGTAACCAGCCGCTGTGTAACCAGGACACGATCAAAGGGAGGTTCTTCATCTAAAAGGAAAATGTTGAGTGATTGTGGGCAGAAGGTGCAGTAGAGCAGAAACCCGGAAGAGAAGGTGACGGCAGCAGTAAGAGCAGCGTAGGCTATGGGCTATAGAGCGTCCCCTTCAGGGAGGGTTGTGAACTCGCATCCTATGACTTAATTTTATCTCTCATCTCTATAGAACAGGTGTCTTCTGGTGACTCTGCTGCAGAATTCTTCACACCCTGCGTTACTTCATTGGCCCAGTGACTCTTATGTTGGAGTGATGGAGAATTTAAGAAACTGAAGATCTGGACAAGAAATGTCTCTGAATCCCAGAGTGTTCCCAACTTGTGCTCTGTTCCTGGTAAAATTAACGAACCACAAAACATCTCAAATCTGAGCAGTCTGATTGGAGGAGTCTCTACAAGATGAGGGTAGGTAGATTCTCCATCTCTGCGGATATAGATGCATCAACAACAATGGGAGGGTTACCCCAGTGTCTAATCTCCTGCCTCACATTATCAGGTGATGCCAAGCTGCCCCCCAGTGTTCCTGAGCAGCTCACTGCTGTATCCAAAGAAGCACAAGTCTGGATCCCACAACCTCCTGTAGAAGATTCTGCCTCCAGCATGAAGAATCTACCTGGAGTGGACCATCTATGGAATGATTGCATTCTTTGGGATCCTCCTTGTGGTTGGCGTCTCTGATCCTTTCTGCTGCTGGATTTAAATAGAAGCAATTACTCCACGTTCTGAAGTTGCTGGTGATGTATCCCACCCCAAACGAGCCTATAGAAAAGCTACTTATGAGGAATCTCCCAGTCCCTGGGAGACTGCACCCATTGAATTCAATCCACATTATGATGAAGTGTATGGTCCCTGGTGTCTTGTGGCTGTTCTCCCAGATGGGTCCTCACACCGGCACTGATGGTTTTGGTCTCATAGCCGTCCTGCTCCTTCCTCCACTGATGGTAGTCACCCAATGATGTGCCGATCACTAAGGATCATCAGACCATGGAGGACAGGACAGAGGCTGCCATGACAGCAGCTCCATTCTCCATGAGGTGTAGCCACAGCCGCTGATGTTCTTCTGCCCCTCACTCGCTTGGCTAACATTATGACGGCCATGTCTGCTGTGATTTGTGGTGTCTTCGCACTCACTTGTTCTTCTTCCTCCAGAATCTGCTTATTGATCTCCTAAGAAATACATAAAAACAAAGACCAGAGGATGTGATGCCCCAGATATTGAGCAGGAGCATCGATGTTCTATGGGGGCACTTGGAGTATGTGCACCTGGAGATTTTTTGAGACTGAAAAAAGTTTTCTACTAGAAACCACTTCATGAAGCCATGCAGGTTTGAAGAGGTTTGGTTTTTTTTTTGTTTTTTTTTTGCAGCCTTTGGGGATAACATTGTTTTCCGTGTTATGTGCTGATAGATTCTTATTCTTTAGGCTGCTGCTCTGTATTCTACAAAGATCGGTAATGTTTGCTGCACTGATAATTGCTATATGTTGTATTACTGTGATACTTTAAGATGTCTGATTCTGCCCCTCACACACTACCAGGGTGCAGATGGTTAATATCAGCACTTGGCAATGTACAATAATCCAGAATGGTGGGAGGAATGAAGTTTAATGAGAGGTTCAGATAAGTGCGTATTGCTTTGCAGAGTAGTTGGTGTCTGCGTGAGACGCTGAGACAGCGGAGATCTGTCAGTCTCGTCCAGAACGGTCTGATTACCTCAAAGGGTTCATCAGTATGATGGCGTCATTCTATGGTGTTATGTAGTCATGGCGATATTGGTAAAACTGGTCTTAGGCTATATGCACACGTTGCGGTTTTTGCTGCGGATCCGCAGCAGTTTTCCATGCGGTGTACAGTACAATGTTGGGCTACGTTCACATTCGCGGTGCGTCGGGTGCAACCGCGGCGACCCATGCGCCCCTATATTTAACATGGGGGGGGCACATGGACATGCGTTTTGTTGCGTTTTGTGATGCATGCGTTTTTTGGGCGCAGAGGACGCTGCTTGTTGCATTTTTTTTTTTTGCGCTATAAAAATGAACGCATGTCACAAAACGCTGCATTTTGCATGCGTTTTTGTTTGCGTTTTGCGTTGCATCGCCGACGCAGCCCCGCATAATGCAAATGTGAACTTAGCCTTAACCTATGGAAAACAAAAACGCTGCGCAAAAAAACAGCGCGGAAACGCTGCGGTTTATTTTCTGCAGCATCTCAATTCTTTGTGCGGAATCCGCAGCAGTTTGGCACCTGCTCCATATTAAAAATCCGCTGGTGTCTAAAACCGCACAAAAAACCGCATTAGATCCACAGTACTTTTTGCACTGCGGATTTAATCAAATCCGCTGCGGAAAATTCCGCAATGGCATCTGCAGTGTGTGCACATACCCTCTATAGTAAATCCTGATTTCCTCCAGGCAGAGTAATATTTGTAAGAGACCCCCCCCAATCTGGAAAGATGATGGGGGGCAGCATTGAGTCAAATGTCTGGACCTGACTCCAATTCTGGTCATTACCACTTCTCCTCCAGTGATTCCCCCCTCCACCCGGCCTCCACCAATCTTTTTTTTTTTTCCCTGTGTGGGTGTTGAGTGGCACCGTAGGTGTATGGTCAGACGTGGCTTCCCTTGGGATATCCTCTGACGTCTGGGCACCAGCTTCTATTTACTAAGGACTTGTTCTCCTGTGATGTCTGACCTTCCACCACTATCATGACCATGTCATCTGAGACTGGATGGAGACAGCTTGCCTCTGGACCTGGGTATTGATGTGAATAAATGTATAATGTTGGTTGTATGGGGCTTGTATGTAAACAAAAAAATGTATAGGTCTATCCTGAAAAAAGGTTTAAATTTAATCAAGTGCAAGAGATGTACGGACTATTGGTTACAGTTTTGTATGTCCAGCAACAGTCTGTGACTACAATGGGGGCTACCGGTCACCCACCGCCCCTCCCCACTTATGCCATCATACCTGGTGCCGATGGTGTTGGAATGTCTGCCATGTTGGTTGTAAAACAGAACACTGCAATACAGAAGTGTTGGTGTACTAGACAGTGGACTCTTAATTTACAAAAGAAAAATATGAAGAAACATGGTGAAAAGATAAATGAGTAAGCATCCTAAATTTGTCGTTGATTTAATATTTACAAACCCAAATATCGGTTCTACATGTCGAGGGTCAAGTCACTTGGCCGACTAAAGTTCATTTCCATGATAAAGCTTTAAATTGTAAGAACTGAGTGCTAAATGCTCATCTCATGATTTATCTTCCCTTGTAAAAGACTGCAGATAACCCCATGAATGAGCAAAATGCTCCTTAGTTCAGTGATATTATTTTATGCAGCATAAAAATCATTCTCCACGGCGCATCATCCTGTGTAGATCGGGCTCTCACCGAGAACTATGGCAGCCTGTGTCCTGAGCGATCTAGTGTAGGGTGTTCAGCTTCGTTTTGCTTTGTCTTCTTCTTAGACATTGATCCATTGACCGGATGGTAAACTTTTAACCACTGGTGGTTGTATCATGTTGCCGGTCGTTATTCCTACAAAGACCCTTGGACTCATTTAGTTATAAGAACGAGAACAATGGTTTACACTGAAGAGCAGTTTATTAAGGGTATAATAAACAAGCAAAAAAGAACTACTTACAAAAGTTGGGGAATAATTGAAGATATGCTGCTGGTTCCTTTATGGACCTTAGCGGGGCATATACTCGGCGTGTGTGGAGTATCCTGGGATGTCTAACACTGTTCTGTTGGGGCCAGAAATTGACAAAATGACTCACTTCCAGGGACTGTGGGGGAGGGGTAACTGGCCATAGATTAGAGAAGTATTGATAAAAGATTAGAATAGATGTGTAGGAATACAGAGGAAAGAATGTTAGTATGAAGTGAGTGAACACTGGGAGAGGTTGCCACATTAGGAGCAATGTATCTTGAATAAAGGTACCGTCACATTTGGCAACGCTGCAGCGATCTAGACAACAATCCCGATCGCTGTTTCGTCGCTGGAGAGCTGTCACACAGACGGCTCTCCAGCAACCAACTATGCAAAGTTCCCGGGTAACCAGGGTAAACATCAATGTTTGCCCTGGTTACCAGCATAAACATAAAAAAAACACACTAGATACTTACATTCCGGTGTCTGTCCCCCGGCGCTGTGCTTCTCTGCACTGACTGTGAGCACCGGCTGGCCGGAAACCACAGCGGTGACGTCACCGCTCTGCTTTCCGGCTGGCCGGAGCTCACAGTGCAGAGAAGCACAGCGCCGGGGGACAGACACCGGAATGTAAGTATCTAGTGTGTTTTTTTTTTTTTTTTTTTTTTTTACTTTTACAATGGTAACCAGGGTAAACATCGGGATACTAAGCGCGGCCCTGCACTTAGTAACCCAATGGTTACCCTGTTTACCAGTGAAGACATCGCTGAATCGGCGTCACACTTGCCGATTCAGCGATGTGTGCGGGAGTCCAGCAACGAAATAAAGTTATGGACTTTCTGCACCGACCAACGATGTCACAGCAGGATCCTGATCGCTGCTGCGTGTCAAACTGAACGATATCGCTATCCAGGATGCTGCAACGTCACGGATCGCTAGCGATATCATTCAGTGTGAAGGTACCTTAAGATGTTGGAAGGTTCCATAGAATCATTGGAAAGTCTGAGGTCTGGAGATGAATTGGCTGGAGCAGCAGGTTCTGGTTTTGGTATGATGGATCTGTTTGGAAAAGGATGATGGTCTGCAGGCCTGTAAGGATGTCTTAAAAAAAAAAAAATTGCAGGGGATAATGTCCTGTCTGGTGACCAATGATCTGGAGCTTCAAGGCGTTGGGAGGAATCTGATGCATCCACTGGCCAGAAGTTTCCTTTAAGGCCAGAGTCATCTACCGTACAATACGGCTGAGGGCTATGCAATAAAACATGGCTTGGCACTCAGAGTAAGACTAGGCTATGCCAAATTGGCATGTGAGAACAATCACAGCGAGCTGCGACTGGCAGAGTCTCGGCTCGCTCACATCCATTGTATAGATGCAAGTGACACAACGCACAGCACTCAGATATCTTATGTGTGGTGCGCTATATGCAGATGCCGGTAGTGGAGGAGATGGAGAGAACTCTTGATGGCGCTTATTGGAGTCACCAAGTCATGTATTGCGTACATTCCCCACTTCGGCATGACCTGAGGTATGATTATGGAAACATGAATGATAAATGACTTTATCCTGTCCTGGTAGACACATTACCTTAGAGACCAAAATTTAAGCATGAGGAAATATCTAATTGTTCAGTGTTTGTACTGTCAAATGCAAAATCTGTGAACTGTAATTGATATAATAATTGTGTATGACTAACAGGAATTCCCAGAACCATTACAGGAACCAGGGTTTCTTCTCTTCCCAACACTGGAATCCATGATGTTCCTACACAAATGTTCTGTTCACATCCTAGCCACTTATTACCCACATCTATATTTTAACGCAAAATTATATTTTGTAGGCAAATTTCTCATTAATCCTAAAGGTGTAATTGCACTTTGTAATATCACTTTCAGATTGGTGGAATATTCAATCTGTATTTCTAAATGTGTTGGCCACTTGAGACTCCTGTTCACTTCCCATTAACCCCTTTCTGACATCAGACTTACTATCCCGTTGAGGTGACCTGGGCCCGCATGACCATTGACGGGATAGTACGTCATATGCGATCAACCGTACTCACAGGGGGAGCACAGCCAATAGCGGCCAGGTGTCAGCTGTGATAACCAGCTATCTGCCAGGAGTGGTCACGGACCGCTCCTGCCACATTAACCCCCGGAACACTGCGATCAAACAAGATTGCAGCGTTCCGGTGGCATAGGGCAGCATCGTGCAGAGAAGGGGCTCCATGTGATTCCTTGAGACCCTCATAACTTGATGTGATCGCGTTGTTCCAAGGGTCTCCGTCCTCCTCCCTGCAGGCCCCCAGATCCAAGATGGCCTTGGGGTCCCTCAGGGTCCTGCAGGGAGGTGGCTTTCCAACACCTGCTGAGAGCAGGCTCCACCAAAGCCTGCAGCACTGCCTGTCAATCACTGATCTGACAGTGCTGTGCAAAGTGTCAGATCAACAATCTGACTATATAGTGATGTCCCACCCTGGGACAAAGTAAAAAAAAGTAGGAAAAAAATTGTGTAAAATATTTTTACAAAATCCTAAATAAATTCCAATAAATGCATTTCTTTATGAAAATAAAAGTACATTTAGTATCACCGCATCCGTCTGTAACGACCCGACATAAAACTGTCCTAGTTAACCCCTTCAGTGAACACCGTAAAAAAAGGCAAACAATGCTTTATTATGCCGCCAAACAAAGTGGAATAACATGTGATCAAAAAGACAGATATAAATAAGCATGACACTGCTGAAAATGTCATCTTGTCCTGCAAAAAACGAGCCGCCATACAGCGTCATCAGCGAAAAAATAAGATATAGCTCTCAGAATAAAGCTATGCAATTTTATTTTTTATATAAGTTTTTATTGTATAAAAGCACCAAAACATAAAAAAATAAATGAGGTATCACTGTAATCGTACTGACCCGAAGAATAAAACTGTTTTTTCTCCAATTCTACCAAAGGCATAACGGTATGAACACCCCAACCCCCCCTCCCCCCCCAAAAAAAAATCATCAATTGCTAGTTTTTGTTAATTCTGCCTGAACAAAAAAAAAATGGAATACAAAGTGATCAAAAAATGTAAAGTGCCCAAAAATGGTACCAATAAAACCACCAACTTGTCCAGCAAAAAAACAAGACCTCACATGACTGGACCAAAATATGGAAAAAATTATAGCTCTCAAAATGTGGTGACACTTTTTATTGCAAAAAATAATTATCTTTTAGTGTGACGGCTGCTAAACAAAAATCGGCTATAAATAGTAAATCAAACCCCCCTTTATCACCCCCTTAGTTAGGGGGAAAAACAGTAAAATATAAAAATGAATTTATTTCCATTTTCCCATTAGGGTTGGGGTAAGGGTTTGGCTTGCGTTACGTTTGGGTAATGGATGTGTTTAGGGTTAGGGGTGTGTTGGGGTTAGGGTTGGAGTTAAAATTGGGGGTTTCCACTGTTTAGGCACATCAGGGGCTCAGCAAACACATGACATCGGAATCTCAATTCCAGCCAATTCTGCGTTGAAAAAGTAAAACTGCGCTCTGTCCCTTCTGAGCTCTTTCGTGCACCCAAACAGTAGTTTTCTCGAACATATGGGGTATCTGCATACTCGGGACAAACTAAACAACTTTTGTGGTCCAATATCTCCTGTTACCCTTGGGAAAATAAAAATTTGGGGGCTAAAATAATTTTTGTGGGAAAAAATGATTTATTTTCGCGGCTCTGCGTTATAAACTTTAGTGAAACACTCAGATCAAAGTTCTCACCACATCTAGCCAAGTTCCTTGGGTGGTCTATTTTTCCACTGTTCAGGCACATCAGGGGCTCTCCAAACGCGACATGGTGTCTGATCTCAATTCCAGCCAATTCTGTGTTGAAAAAGTCAAATAGCGCTCCTTCCCTTCAGAGCTGTGCTGTGCGCCCAAACAGTGGTTTACCCCCACATATGGGGTATCGGCGTACTAAGGATAACCTGTACAACTTTTTTGGTCCAATTTCTCCTGTTACCCTTGGTAAAATAAAACAAATTGGATCTGAAATATTTTTTTTTAAAAAACATTACAAAAATTCCTGTGAAACACCTGAAGGGTTAATCTTCTGAAATGTGGGTTTGAGCACCTCGAGGGGTGCAGTTTTTAGAATGGTGTCACTTTTGGGAATTTTCTCATAGACCCCTCAAAGTGACTTCAAATGTGATTGTGGTCCCCCCAAAAAATGGTGTTGTAAAAACGAGAAATCGCTGGTCAAATTTTAACCCTTAACTCCCTCACAAAAAAAAATGTGGTTCCAAAATTATGCTGATGTAAAGTAGACAAGTGGGAAATGTTACTTAATAAGTATTTTGTGTGATATATCTCTGATTTAAGGGCATGAAAATTAAAAGCTGGAAAAATGCAAAATTTTCGCCAAATTTCCGTTTTGGTGTTTATTTGCAAATAGACGTAATATCAAAAATTGTACCACTATCATGAAGTACAATATGTCCCGAGAAAACAATGTCAGAATCACCGGGATCCATGGAAGCTCCAGAGTTATAACCTCATAAAGGGACAGTGGTCAGAATGATAAAAATTGGCCCGGTCATGAACGTGTGAACCACCCTTGGGGGTAAAGGGGTTAAAGCTAAAGTTGTCATGCCGGCTTTGGACTCTGTACACACTGGGAAGTCTGTTGTGCAGTCTTAGACCTTCCTGTTGTTCAGCCTGAGTTTGGGCATCGGTGGTGGGGGTTTTCTCCCTTTTTAGTATGGGTCAGAACATTCCTGGACACTGACTATAGCATTTGTCTCTTGCATACTGGTCCCATGTTGCGTAGCTGATGCTCAAGACTTTATTTAGGAGTTTGGTGAAGTATACTTTGTTTTTTGTTTATTTCCCTATTGGTATTGTGTTCCAGTGTCATCCTGTTAGTTTTGCTTTGTGGTGCAGTTTACTTTATTCCTTGTCATTTTTAATCTTTAGGGTTTCCATTACTGTTCACCTCCTGGGGTGGGGGTTTAGCTCAGGGATTGTCAGGAGATAGGGACAGGTCAGTGACTCGGGCCTCCCTACCATCAAGGGTACCCCCGAGTTAAGGAAAGATAGGGCTCCCCCCCTAGTCTGAGGGGCAGTTCAGGGGCCCTGGTTCCTCATCTCCTGATTTCCCACTACTTCCTGTGACAAAAGTAGCATCTTGTAGATGTGATACAGAAGATCCTAATACACCAGCAATGTTCAACACCATCTTTTCCAAGACTCCATTCAAACTTTTCTGAATCTTTACCCCTTTACTTCCAATATCTTCCAGATCTGATT
Organism: Ranitomeya imitator; assembly: GCF_032444005.1. NCBI lineage: Eukaryota > Metazoa > Chordata > Amphibia > Anura > Dendrobatidae > Ranitomeya > Ranitomeya imitator. Next base: position 558,931,557 of record NC_091287.1, on the reverse strand, counting down.
TGTGTATGACTGTCCATAGTGTTATTTAGACTTCTCACTGTTCCTAATCCCCCCCCCCCCCAAAAAAAAAAAACCTTAACACTCCCCTCTTAAGGTACCGTCACACTTAACGATATCGTTGCTTTTTGTGACGTAGCAACAATATCGTTAAGGAAATCGCTATGTGTGACAGCGACCAACGATCAGGCCCCTGCTGGGAGATTGTTGGTCGCTGAAGAAAGTCCAGAACTTTATTTTGTCGCTGGATCTCCCGCTGACATCGCTGGATCGGCGTGTGTGACACCGATGCAGCGATGTCTTCACTGGTAACCAGGGTAAACATCGGGTTACTAAGCACAGGGCCGCGCTTAGTAACCCGATGTTTACCCTGGTTACCAGCGTAAAAGTAAAAAAACATTTCATACTTGCCTACCGCTGTCTGTCCCCGGCGCTGTGCTCTGCTCTCCTCCTGCACTGGCTGTGAGCGTCGGTCAGCCGGAAAGCAGAGCGGTGACGTCACCACTCTGCTTTCTGGCCGCTGTGCTCACAGCCAGTACAGGAGGAGAGCAGAGAAGCGCAGCGCTGGGGACAGACAGCGGTAGGTAAGTATGAAATGTTTTTTTTTAACTTTTACGCTGGTAACCAGGGCAAACATCCAGATACTAAGCGCGGCCCTGCACTTAGTTACCCGATGTTTACCCTGGTTACCGGGGACCTCGGTATCGTTGGTCGCTGGAGAGCTGTTTGTGTGACATCTCTCCAGCGACGCTGCAGCGATCGACATCGTTGTCGGTATCGCTCCAGCGTCTCTTAGTGTGACGGTACCTTTACTTCTAACCTTTGAAATTCTTTTCCCAAACCATTGTTCTATTTCCATGTTAAGGAGATGTCAGTCCCAGTGTCAATCTAGAAGAAATTTTCCAGTTAGACATGTTAAGTCCATATCAGTCATAAACTCCTCATCTTGTAATGGAGGTTTAGATTAAATTGATTTGGAAAGGAGGAGATGGTTGAAATCTTGTCTGCCTGCATACACGATCTACTGCTGACCATACATTTACATCTTTACATTGTTTGTATTTATTTTTTTGTTAAAATGCAGCATTGTTAAAGTCCAGAATCCTTAAGAGATGGACGATCTACAGAAAAAATAAAACTTTTATTCAACCATTTACAATTACCAGATTGACCTCTGTTTATAATATTTGTTGGCCCATTTGACAAACTTCCCCAAAACCTATCTTTGGTCCATGTTAACAGATTCTGAAGGTAGCTCTAACCTCGTGTTGCATTTCAATAGTGAAGCTGGCATATTTTCTTGACTATGTACTGCTTGTGGTGTAACCCTTACTTCTGGAGCCATAGATTTGATTCAATTCAAAGAAGCTTTATTGGCAGGACCAAATAAACATTAGTCTTGCCAAAGCACGTGTACAGTAGGGATTATGGGAATAATTGGTGGGACTGTAGGGAACATGAATGGGGCACAGGGTGGGGGTTAAGTCCATGGCATATCATGGCTGACTTTTTTGCAGCCTTTAGCACACGCTCACATACTGATCTATCTCCACCGTGCTCCTCTTCCCCCAGCAGGATATGTTTTCTCTTCCTCCTTCATGGAGCTGAAATCCGGGAAGAGATCAGTCACCTGAAGTGTCCCTCACTGCTGAGTATTTGGTACAGTGTAGCAGGAAGTGGGACTCGGCCTCCAGGTCAGTGTTGGCACAGTCTGTCCTCCCTGGGCTTGTATCTGTGCCAGCCAACCCCTATGGCCAGATTGTGGGCATTGAGTCTATACCAGCTCAGGATCGGACTGTCTCTGGGGTCTGAGTTTCTCCAGATATGGAGCCAGTCTGTGGTCTCTGTCTGTGGGACAAGGTCAGTTTCTGTGAGCTGCTGATCTCGTTTCTTCAGTCAGATGTACCTGTCCTGCACCCTCCTCTACCATCTTCCTGATTCTGGCTTTTGTCAGGTTGGGTTTGGGTGGGATGTTCCAGGGGTCCTGGTTTGAGGACCACCTATATGTAGCATTTATGGTGATGGGAGCTTGGGTTGCTACTCCGTAGGTGAGCCTGGAAGGGAAGGGCCCCCTTCAGGACTGCTAGGTGCAGTGGGAATCTGCCCAACTCAGCCTAGCAGGCACTGTTGGTGGTGCTCTGATGGACCTGGAGAAGGTACTTGCATAATTCAAGGTGGAATATTTCTGTTGGACTAGAATCCCACTTTGACCAGTCTGGGTATGTCAGGGTCCCAGACTTCACTACCGTACAGGAGTATTGGGGTGATTATGGCATTGAAGATTTTTAGCCAGACCCTCACTGATATTGCCATTTTGGATATGGATGTTTTTTCTTTTGTGCTCATGTGGTTCAATAGTACTCAGAAGGAGTTGTCTTGGAGTTGGTTTTAAGTTTGGAGATGTAACGGCTTCTTCCTCTTGAGGATGGTTTTGTATTGCATTTGTATGTTGTCGTAGGCATCCCTCAGACCCAGAGGGTTGGGGTCTGTTTCTTGTTTTGAGGCTGTTCTCAGGGTTTTCCGTACAGCTTTACATTCTCAGTCAAGCCAACCATTAGTCTATTTTTTTTTTTTTTTCTTTTGGCCTTTTATAGTGGACTTAAAGGTCAGACAGTTCAGCTGTGGTGTAGAATATATCATTGAGGTCTTTTGTAGCTTGGTTAATTCCTTCTGGGTTAGGCTTGTTCTCGTAGTTGTAGAAGTGGTGGAGCGTCTCCTGTATTTTGGGTCTGCTGCGAGTGCTGGGAGCCTCTTGATATTATATTGCTGACGTCTTGGACCATTTATAGGATAGAGGAAGGTTGAAGAGGCCATTCTGCTGAGGCGTTTGTGCCGATGGTTTCTTTGTAGATTCCATGTATAGAAGTTGGCTGTGATCTGACAGGTGCGTTTGTGCGGTGACTAGTGTTGAGCAATACCGTCCGATACTTGAAAGTATCGGCCGATACCCCGAAAAGTATCGAATATCGCCGATACCGATACCCGATGCCAATACAAGTCAATGGGACACCAAGTATCGGAAGGTATCCTGATGGTTCCCAGGGTCTGAAGGAGAGGAAACTCTCCTTCAGGCCCTGGGATCCATATTAATGTGTAAAATAAAGAATTCAAATAAAAAATATTGATATAATTACCTCTCCGGAGGCCCCTGGACACCACCGCTGGTAACCGGCAGCCTTCTTTGCTTAAAATGAGCGCGTTTAGGGCCTGAGAATGACGTCGCGGCTTCTGATTGGTCGCGTGCCGCTCATGTGACCGCCACGCGACCAATCACAAGCCGGAACGTCATTCTCAGGTCCTAAATTCCTAGAATGAGGAGTTTAGGGCCTGAGAATGACGTCCCGGCTTCTGATTGGTCGCGTGGCGGTCACATGAGCGGCACGCGACCAATCAGAAGCCACAACGTCATTCTCAGGCCCTAAACGCACTCATTTTAAGCAAAGAAGGCTGCCGGTTACCAGCGGTGGTGTCCAGGGGCCTCCGGAGAGGTAAGTATATCAATATTTTTTATTTTAATTCTTTATTTTACACATTAATATGGATCCGATACCGATTCCCGATACCACAAAAGTATCAGAACTCGGTATCGGCCGATACCCGATATGTGCGGTATCGGAATGCTCAACACTAGCGGTGACTATGAAGCTGCCGATATTTACCATATCTTTAATGGCATAGTCTATCCCACTCCTACGTGGGAGTTTAATATATATCTTCCTATGGAGTCTCCCTTGGTACGGCCATTAAGAATATGAAGTCCCAAACTTCTACATGGGTTCAAGATCTTTTTGCCACTCTTGCTGACTGTACTGTGGTAGCTGTTTCTCTCCGTGAGTCATTGCAGTCTCTCTGCTCCAAATATGTAGATGTTTCAATCTGTGGTCAAAATCTTTTTCTCTCCCAGTTCTTACATTAAAGGTACCGTCACACATAGCGACGCTGCAGCGATACCGACAACGATCCGGATCGCTGCAGCGTCGCTGTCTGTGTGACAGCTCTCCAGCGACCAACGATCCCGAGGTCCCCGGTAACCAGGGTAAACATCGGGTAACTAAGCGCAGGGCCGCGCTTAGTAACCCGATGTTTACCCTGGTTACCAGCGTAAAAGTAAAACACTTCATACCTACCTACCGCTGTCTGTCCCCGGCGCTGTGCTTCTCTGCTCTCCTCCTGTACTGGCTGTGAGCGCCGGTCAGCCGGAAAGCAGAGCAGTGACGTCACCGCTCTGCTTTCCGGCCGCTGTGCTCACAGCCAGTACAGGAGGAGAGCAGAGAAGCACAGCGCCGGGGACAGACAGCGGTAGGTAAGTATGAAGTGTTTTTTTTTTTTTTTTTTTTACTTTTACGCTGGTAACCAGGGTAAACATCGGGTTACTAAGCGCGGCCCTGCGCTTAGTTACCCGATGTTTACCCTGGTTACCAGTGAAGACATCGCTGGATCGGTGTCACACACGCCGATCCAGCGATGTCAGCAGGAGATCCAGCGACGAAATAAAGTTCTGGACTTTGTTCAGCGACCAACGATCTCCCAGCAGGGGCCTGATCGTCGGTCGCTGTCACACATAACGATTTCATTAACGATATCGTTGCTATGTCACAAAAAGCAACGATATCGTTAACAATATCGTTAAGTGTGACGGTACCTTAAGGTTTCCAAAGATGAGAACTTTGCCTGGGGCCTGATAATGGGCAGCGTCTCCTTGTAAAATCTCAAAGCTCTCTAGATTGAAGTTGGGTGGCTATGGTGGTGGTATATAGATGGCACAGACATGGCATCAGACTCGGCGATGAGGATGGAGCTGCTGATTCTAAACCATATGTGGCTGTCTCCTCCCTTCACCGTTTTTTTTTTTTTTTTTTTATATAGCGCCAACATATTCCACAGCACTTTACATTATAGGGGAGATTTGCACAGACAATAGACATTACAGCATAACAAACACGGATCAAAACAGATACCAAGAGGAATGAGGGCCTTGAACACAAGCTTACAATCTGAGGAAAAGAGATGAGTCGCCCACCAGAGCCATGGGGTACTCTGTACTGGGTCCGATACCCACAGGGGTAAGTCACTGTGGATACCCACAGGGGGACGTCACTGTGGTGGCGACCCAGTCTGTGGCCCTGGCGCCCATGTAAAAAGTCTTTAAAGGGGTTTTAGGAATAAAGTTCGTGATGCCACATGTGGTGTTCAGTCAGTAGGGACCGACGCTGCTTAAAGGGGTCCTCTGGGGTGATGGTATGGCAGCTAGATGGTATACCTTCCCACAGGTGAAGTAGGTCCCCAGGGCTCCCATGTGGAGATGGAGATGGTGAACGGTGCAGTAAAGAACAGAGGGCACGGGGGTGCAGTCTCTTTACCTGGTTTACTGATGGTAGCAGGCAGCCACAGTCCAGGGCACCAGATCAGGTACAGGCAGGGGCCGGCCGGCTTGGAAAAGAATCCAGAGTCCCCTTTACCAGGTGGAGATGAAAGCCTTCCTCAAAGCATGGTGATGTTATAGGCCCTTACTGCCTATGGCTTCTGATAAGGTCCGCAGTTCTTCTGTCCTTCATATAGGATAGGACACAAACCCGTATGACAGGTGACTCGATCCTTTTTACAGGGTCTCGATCACGACCTGGGCTCTGTCACTGTGCCTCCTGGATATTGAGGCGGACAGGTAATTTGCAGTTAAGCTATCCTGCCGATCTCTGCTGTAGGTCAGTCCCTCACAACCTCTGTTCTGGCTACCTGTAATCTGCACTTCACAGGGAGATGGCTCATTCACAGCTGTCCTCTCCTGTTGTCACTCTCTCCTTCACGCTCACTGAATGATCTTTCCTTTTTCTGTTTTCTCCAGGGGCTGTAGTACCTCAGAATACAGGGCCCCTTCAGACCTGACTCTGTGCTCTTCCTCTGTCTTTTTGTAGGGGAGTTCACCCTAAACCAGGTTTAGAGCTCCCCCTTCTGGCCTGGGGTGAACATGTTGTGTGCATTGTGGTTACCTGATTAAGGATTCCTTTTATCGCTTCCAAGCAGATCTCTCCCCGTGAGGAAAGCAATGCCACTGTGCCGACCAGGATCCTGGGGTGTCACACGAGAGGTGGATGGCAACAAATACTTGTTCGCACCAGCCATAGTGTAAGGATCGGTTGTTAATCTAAAGCTGTCTATACGGTTACATATTTAGGCTGATATCTGGTTCGTGCAGAGTGCTAATAAATGCATAAAGCGCATGAGAAACATGATACAAGAAGCCTGATTTATGGTTTGTTTTTTGAATGGGCCACAGGACAGGAATAGTTAGGTTAATGCGTTGAGGCGGTAGGCCAGTCTGAGCAAATGCATTTTTGAAGGCATGCTTAAAACTGTGGGGATTGGGGATTAATCATATTAACCTGGGTAGTGCATTCCAAAGAATTGGCGCAGCACATGAAGTTTTGGAGATGGGAGTGGGAGGTTCTGATTATTGAGGATGCTAACCTGAGGTCATTAGCAGAATAGAGGACATGGGTAGGGTGGTAGACTGAGACCAGAGAGGAGATGTAGGGTGATGCTGAGCCATGGAGTGCTTTGTGGATGAAGGTAATCATTTTGTACTGGATTCTGGAGTGGATGGGTAACCAGTGTAATGACTGGCACAAGGTAGAGGCATCGGTGTAACGACTGGTGAGGAATATGATCCTGGCTTCAGTATTCAGGACAGATTGGAGAGTTTGGGGAAGAGGGAGGCCAATTAGTAGTTACAATAGTCCAGACAAGAATGAATAAGACAGAGTTTTTGCAGTGTCAACAGTCAGAATAGGTTGAATTCTAGAAATGTTTTTGAAATGCAGATAACAAGAGCGAGCCAGTGATTGAATGTGGAGGGTGAATGAAAGCTCTGCCTCAAATGACCCCAAGGCAGCGGGCATGCTGCTTGGGAGTAATGGTGGAACCACACAAGGAGATGGCAATGTCAGGCAAAGGTCAGATCAATATTCCTCCTGAGCACTGTTTAATGTGTTTCTTTTTCAGGGCAGGGGCACAGATTTCCCTGTATCCGATGGGCACCAGGGACTTGTTTTCGGCCTTGGTCCATGTTTCTAGGAGAATCTGAATGTCTGTTTTTCAGTCTTGGTATAAAATCTGGGTCATTTGTTTTATAACCAAACGCCAAGGTGTTCAGGCCTTGGATGTTCCAGCTGCTAATTTTAAGTGAAGTCATTTTTCTTTATCACTTTGTATGTGTATACATACCTTGTAATGAGTGTGGCTATGTAGGACATGCTGGATCTCTGACTGGCTTATTAATGATGTTGGTTCCATCCAGTCACATTGAGTATGCAAAAGAAAAAAGGGAAGGGGAAAAAATTCAGCTCACCAGTTTGAAGCAGAAGTCCTTGTGTGCAAGTTTGCTCAGGAACAAAAGTCTTGATGGACTCCGAATGTAATTCACTCATGGAGGTGCCTGGATCAGAGGTGTTGCCCACAACAGAGATTTACTACTTTTCTTTTTTTTCCTCTATCCAGTCACATTAGTTTCCTGCATAATGTGTTGAGCAGAGTCCTTATCTCCTCCATGTCTCTGCTCTGGATGCCTGTTTTGTTTGTGTGAGGTCAGTGGTCTCCTCTGATGGTCTGATTTTGGGTGAGGGTGTTTGTTTCCAGCTTCCTTGGCTATAGTTGTGTTTTCCTGCCTTTTCAATGCTGGGGTTCTTTCCATGGGATTCTTGTTGGTGTTGGATCCAGGCTTAGGGTCCCTGTTTAGTACAATGTCATTCAGCTCTTTGGCCAGAAGGCTGACCCCTAGCTTTTTCAGGTGTTTGCTGTCATAGAGGTGATGGTGATTTATGGAGGGGTGTTGTGCCAGAATCACTCCTGGCACAGATTTCATTCTTGCGGTTAGGTCCGTGTTGATGATCTCTATAGTGTGGTTGGATATATCCATTCTTGGGAGCAGAGATGACAATGATTTTGCTGTCAGGGAATTTTAGTTGCCATCCTTGGTAGTTGGGTCAGTTGTCCTGAGATTTGCTGGTCTGGCAGATTGTTTGCTGGTGTTTATGATGATATGACTTGGGTTGGTAAACCATGGATTATTGATGACCGCTATCACCTGCTCAGTAGTTGCACAGTGGATTTTATTGACCCTTTGTCCTGGGAATAGCCACTGTGTCTCTAGGTATTTCCCATTTGAGTCTTATGAGGACAGTATCAGGACTTTGTGATGTGGCTGCTGATGGGGGTCTATGCTGGAGTTTACATTGGTGGTAGGTTCTCTTCTCTGAGTCTTATTTGTCTCCCTTTTATTAGACTCGGGTTCCTCCATATTGGGGTTATTGGGCCTCAGCCTTCTGGCCAGCGGAGGTCATGTTTTCTGTACTCCTCGTTTTCATGGCCCCCTCCTGGCACAGATCTCCAGGAGTCGGTGGTTTCAGTTTTTTCGTCTACTGCCTCAGCCTGGCACTTTCCTGCTGCAGGTCACATTGTGGCTTATTTCCTGCAGATCCGACCTGTATTCACGTCTCAGTTTCTCATTAATTACTTGGTCATTAGCATTTGTCACCAGTGTTTTTCAGATGTTCTTACTTTAAATTGTACAAAGTCTTTCCAGTTGAGATACAGTCTGAGGGTCTGGGGTGAAGGTGGAAGCATTGGGGGCAGTGGTGTCTCTGGAGGTCTCTGTAGTGATGTGGACATCAGAGGTGGCTGGGGTTTGTTGTTGTTCTGGGAGTTTGGGCCTGGAGTTTAATGAGGGAATCTGTCTTTAAATTGCAGCAGGTTGTCCTCAGTCCCTTGTACAAGGACGGTGCCACTGTTATTCAGTGATGGAAAGTGAGCTGCCCTCGTAATCTTCATTGTTTCTGACTCTGATCTGACGGCCATTATTGATATCAGACTTGGTTGTATATTTATATTGTTTTACACAGGGCAGTGTGCCAGGCCAGGAGATACGCTGTGAAGGAGAACACGTTGGATTTTCTTTTACCTTCCTCACTAGATGTAAGTCAGCATAGAGGGTCTCTGGGACTTCCTAGACCCATTTGTGTGTGTGTGTGTGTGTGTGTGTGTGTGTGTGTGTGTATATGTACATACATACATACATACATACATACATACATACATACATACATACATACATACATACATACATACATACAGCTTTAAAACTTATCTGTGGGTGCAAAGCCTTTAGGGAGCCCATCCTTCGGCTATCCTCAGTCCATAAATTCAAATAGAAAACAGGCAGCACTCCATAATCTTGGATATCTTGTGCAGTTTATTCAGACCCACATGTCTTAATCACTACGTTTTGGCTCAGACTGAGCCTTTCTCAAGCAGTGAGTGAACCATTAGTGTGCATATAAATACCTTTTGAGCTATAACCGGCCCTAATTAGCCATTAATAAACAGTATATGTGCTTTTAAATTTCTTATAAAAATACTAATTAGTATCATAAAGTGCTACAGTGCATACCTTCAGTGCTCGTGTTACTGTGTAAACTATATATTCCTTCACTTATGGAGGTGCTTACCGGCAATGGAGGACATCCACATACATCTCGGCGTTCTCTATGCGCAACTGCGCATGTCCGCTACGTCACAACATTGTGTTAGACTACGGACCAATCAGCGCTTACGGCGCCGGCGCAGTAGCGCCATGTATCACCATATTGGTAGTGGTATCTCATACAGGAAGGTCAATTCTTCCATTGGGTAACTGCGCCTGCGCATACAGCGCTACTCGGCACTTAACGCCACCCTTTACTTGCCAATGCGCATTACCTCTTCTGCGGGACCATAATAAACTTACAGCTGTAGTCCTCATAATCTATATCTTCACCAGGCATACCATTGCCTCCATTAATTCGTGCCCTATGGACATTCTCATGCATATAAGAAAAAAAAAAAAAAAGCATGAACCGCACATCCCAAAATCATACGTTGATCTAAAGCCGCTAGGCAAAAATTAATATAACTGAATATGAGGTTTTCAGTTTAACATTCTGATCAGACTGTATGAAGCCCACTGCCCCGTCACGGCAAACCTCGTAGTGGGTCCTATCGCCCTAACGGAGCGGAGCCGTGCGGCGCCCACTGCCACAGCGGCCATGCACCAGCAGGGCGGACGGCCTGTTGCCCCACAGCACCCATGCTGCAAGACTGAGTCCCCGAGACTCCAGACCGCGCCGCCCCACCAGCACAAAGCCACAGCAACAATGGCCGCCACACAGCACCAACACCAAAATGAAAGGAGCACTTAAACTCACCTTCCTCCAGCTCTTCAGTGAGAGCCAAAATGGGCTAGACCCCTGTACAGTCTCCTGCTAATTAAAATCACCTGAGCCAAATGGGAGGAGTGCTGGTCCAAGAAGACTAGAACATGCTTTGCAAAAAAGAAAAAAAGAGCATGAACCGCACATCCCAAAATCATACGTTGATCTAAAGCCGCTAGGCAAAAATTAATATAACTGAATGAGGTTTTCAGTTTAGCATTCTGATCACTGTATGAAGCCCACTGCCCCGTCAGTATGTGTGTATGTGTGTGTATATATATATATATATATATATATATATATATATATATATATATATATATATATATATATATATATATATATATATATATATATATATATTTTATATTGCTACTGTAATAGAATAGATCCGAATAGCCCATATAACACCTAGTAATATAGACTTGTTTTTGGTGACATCGGGGTGTTCTCTTTTGCAAGCTCTTGAGCTCCCAGTCTTTACCAGAGCCGTTAAGTCACATATTTCTGGACATATCGTCGTGCACAGTCTTCATAGCTGGACAGAAACTTTTTCGAGTCCGGTGCTAGAAGTCCAGCGTCACAACCGCTACGTCAGCTGCCAGAAGAACAGAAGGACTGGGATCCCTTCTGGAACCAACTTGTCGCCTGTATAACCCGGCTGGCTGGGTGAGAAGTTTGCATTAGGCACCAGGTCCTCGGTCCCTTCTCTGGCCCATTCTTGGCTTCTCAATCTGCACTGTATACTTACATACATGGCCCTCAATATTAACCACATGCAGAGGCAGCTGCAGAAAGCAATCATTTTTTCTTAAGCTGTTCAGAGCCCCTCAATTCTGTGCCAACAATGTTAGGAACCCCACTCACAGATGTGAGCGTGCGTCTCGGCCGGTGTGTGCGGCCATCACGCCATCGGCATGTCAGACGCGGAGGTGAGGGCGCTGGATACTGCTTTTAAATCCAGGACTTTGTAGGGGATTTGGAGCTTTGCATCGGTAAAATACAAATCTGATCCTTGTAAAAATATAACAAAAAAATAATCTGTGCTAAATTTTGGACCTAAAAATGACAGAAGGATAAAAGGTGCAGGCCGGCTTCCTGCCCAGCACGGGATGCATTGCATTGATGGTCTTCCTGCAGTCTCAAGACCCTCCCGCTCTATATTCTTATTGCTCTCAAACGGTTAAAAATAACATGTAAAACATCAGTGGTTCAGAAGTCAATGAAGAATATCCGGGACAGTACCTTGGTGAGCCTGCGGATTGTGCACTCAGGCATTGTCCATATAACACTGTACAAGAAAATATCTCTGCACGGAGGAAGGATCAGGTCGCCGGTTCCTCCTTCAGTACCTGATCTCTGCACGGAGGAAGGATAGAGTTGGCGGCTCCTCCTTCAGTACCTGCAGATCTCGCCTAATTTCACAGACCGTGGACACAAACACAAAAACAGAAAAGCTGGACACACAGGAACATAAAGGCAGGCGTGTATGGGAACAGACAAGCTGCGGGGAGGAAGCAGCGGGACATATGGAAGCTATAGGAGACACAGCATTGCACAAAGACCACAAAATGAGGCACAAGGCCACGAATAAAGAATGTAAGGAAACTCTGCACGCTCTCCTCCAGTCCGATGGTGCCGTGTCTAGGGGAGGACACCATGAATGATCACACGTGTCTATGCCGGCAGGGACGTTTCATGCGCGAATATCCTTGTCTGGCAGTGCAGGTCGTCGCCTTTTGGATGACACAACGCTGAGGTCAATCCACTGTTAAGGACAGAACAGTCATCACAGCGATCCCACAGCTAATCAGGAGGACTTGGATCAGGGAGTTCCTCGATCTTTTCTCTTCTAACAGGTCTGGCAGCACATTAACCAGCGTGATGTACAGGAACCCGCCCGACATGAATGGTAAGATCCAGGCCACGGCTTCTCCGGCTACCTTGGGTGACTGAGCGCAGACAGAGAATCCGGCTCCCAGGATCCCTCCCATTGCAGTCATCAGTTGCATCTTGGCCATGCTCCAGCGATTGAACCCGGCAAGGTGAATAGCGAAATCCCCCAACCTCATGGGGAATCTCATGTAACCGAATTCCCACCTTCCTACTGACCAGAAAGCTGCCGGCCACCACCATGCCGTGGGAGAAATTATCGATGGTGTTGGCCAGCAGGTTGAGGTAGCCACTGACCTTAATACTGTCACTCTTGGCTCTCAGTTGAGCTGCGTTCCCCTATTTGCTCCCCCATGTTTCCCATTCATCAGGCTGTTTTGGGCGAGTTTCCACAATCTGCTTCGGTCGTCTATTCATTTTTTTTTCATCTGTAAGTTTTCTCCAAAATGAGGCAAGTGAAGAATCCGATAACCCACAGGCCGAGGAAAAGCTGCTGCTGGAGGGACTGAGTGTTGCCTGTGGTGGCGAGGCCGGTGGCAGGAGATGAACAAACACGTCGCCCAATAAACCACCAACGGCAAAACTCAGCAGCTGCTTCAGCCTCTTGGTGCCGCCTTCAGATCTGAGCGTAGCGCCTGCCTCAATGGGAATCACCAGTAATGGAAGCACCCTGCTGAGCCCCACCAGCAATGAGCCAGAAAGAGCAGATCCAGGCATCCAGAGCGGAGGTGTTGGCATTTTCACAGGCACGGCTTCCTGGGGTACAGGCAGTGCTGAGGTGGAGCCCCCCCACATGCAAAGAGCAGCCAGGGCAGAATCCTGACCCACATCATCCAGAATAAATTACAGTCCGGCTCTCGGTTCTCCGCTCGTTCCCGGCCATCCCCATCCTCGTTATCTCCAGGATCCCTGAACCCCTGCTAGCTTGTGGGCCGGATCAGACTTTTAGTCTGGATCAGTCCAGCTCACTTCTGTAATCCACGGAGATGACTTTTTCAAGCTTGTGTCCTAAGGTTTCCTCTATGCAAGGTATAAAGTGGTGAAGGTTCAGGCGCTCATGTTCAGTGCTGAATACTCCTGGAATGCTATATCCTAGTGACTGTAATAACTACAGATGCCTGTATTTGTACTAGTTCTCAGGAAGTTCCTTGGTTTTTACCCAATCTTCATCTCCTTCTGTAATGAAGGATTCAAAGTATTCCTAGTTGTCTAACCAAATGTTTTGGATCTTCCAACCTTCCCTTTTGTGATCATATCATGTATAATATCATCTGACCACACAGCTTTTAATTCACCAATTATCTGTATGTTCCAGTATCACATCGGTAGGATTACATTCCCATGTGCCGGTCTTATTATTGTGTACATAATCTCCTTGTAACTGTAAACCTAGTCTTGGGTCCTGTGGTAGCATGTAATATTATGTCAGTGTCATGGATGAAGTGAAGCTCAATACAGAATTTTACACCATAACCCATGCAAATGTTTCCAGTAAGATCTACTGAATTGTCCTGCATGTCATCTATTAGGTTTTTTTTTTAGACTAGATCCTCTTGGTTTCTGTGAATGTAGAGTTCTTTTGAAAGGTTCATTCACTTCACTAGTATTTGTTCCATGATGTAACGTGTTAGCGTAGGAGTGTCCAGAAACGTGGGGGAATCCAGACCATATGTGGTCCTTTATAGGTGCTCCTTAGCCAGTTCTGGATTCCCCCCTCTTCAATGTTTCATTTGCAACCATTTCAACCCTGAGGGAACCCAAATAGTGAGAGTTGAGCCAGCAAACAATACACTGAAGGAGCAGTCAATGTCCTTTTATGCCAATTAAGTGGAGCATAGAAAGTAGGAGATGGTGGTCAAAAGCTGCAGAGATCAGTTGCTTATGTTTTGCTGTCAAAAGGTAATTGGTCACTGAGTGCAGTCTCGTAGAAGGAATAAGTCAAGACTGATGGATCTAGAAGAGTAAATGGGGACTAACTTGTAAGGTGGCAGTAGACAAGGCGCTACAAGAATCAATGGAGACTAGTATGTAGCCATGTGTGCAAGGATCTGAGCTTTAGGAGTGAGATGAGTGAAAGGTGTCAGGTTTTTTGGGTTGTTGGCTAGTGAGATCATGGTAATGAATTGGGTCTGTTTGGTGAGGTGAAGGGTAGATTTAGAAGTTCTTAAATTTATAGTGAATAAAGTTTTCTGGTGTGCAAGTCTTGTTCCATAGGTGTTAGGCATTCCTAGAGCATCGCTGAAGAAATGGAGTTTGCGGTGTGAGCCAGGCCTGTTTTACTCTGGTTGGAGTTTGAGGGTCACTACTTGGTCTAAGGTGCTCAAGTGTCATTGTAGTGATATACAGGCAGATCAGGACACTAAAGAGACTCTACAATCACTGTCCCCAATCTCCTAAGTGTGAGGGTTAATGGTTTGTAGAATTCTGAGTGTGATAAGCAGGAGTGCTGAGGTGGGCGAGGATTTGTGAGCCTGAAGGAAAATGTTGTGGTCAGAGGGGAAGAAGGGAGTTATCTAGGTGGGAGATTGATAAGAGACAAAGACCAGTTCAAGGGTGTTACCATCTTTGTGTTTCAAAGGTTGAGCTGAGGCCAAGATAATTGATTGGAGGAAGAAGCTGGGATGCAGATGGGGAGGTGAGGCAGTTTATGGGGATGTTTAACCCTCACAGGATAAGTGTTGGTAATTTGATACATTAGGTGCGGTAGAAAAATAATCAAAGTGGGTTGGTTAGCCTGGGTCACAGTATACAACCACTACTCTTAGGTGAGACAGGATGGAAGAGCCTGATAGTGTGGACCTCAAAAGAAGGGAATGAGTGACCTGGAAAGTGCATTGTGGGGATAGGAGTAAGCTGACACCACGACAGTCTGTATGCAGGTCTCGGGGGAATGGGGAAACATGTAGGATCTTGAATCTGTTTCAGTGAGCGCCAACAGATTGAGGTCAGAGAGTAGTTGTGCTGGTATTGAAGCTAGTTACATATGGACTGGATTCCAGAGAGTGCAATTAAGAGGGAGATGGAGTTCAACTAATGTTAATCAGGTTAGCAGGCTTTCGATGTGAGGTGCGGAAAGAGTTTATATTGGTGGAGGGTGGACGGGGATCATTTAATACAGCTGAATAATGATATAACATGAAATCTGTTTGAAACGGATGAGTGTCCTTGGCCTGTTATGTGACCGGTAATAGAAGTTAATAACATAATTCTGGGTATTCAGTAATTGCTGCATTTAATGAGGGGATACCAGGTGGAAGAATATTTTGGGGACTCTGGATACCCTCTCTGGTGAAATGGCAATCTCTGCTGCATGAGTATTTTGCAGTGCATGGCTTATATTGGTTATTTATCAGGTTGTGCATAACATAACACTATAATAAGACCTGACGAATAGGAGATTACGTGAGACGCCACAATCCTTGTATGTGGACGGTTCTCAGCTGAGTAGCTTTGTGACTGTTATATTGCTGCAATTTATTTGATAGTTGAGCCAATGTACAGTAGTGGTCGCCCACATAAGTGAAATGATGGAAACCACTAAATCCCTTATCACTTTCTGCAGTAGAGCACTGTTATTGTTATTATTATTATTATTATTATTATTATTATTATTATTATTATTGTTAGTGTCATTCCATGGCGCTTTACATGTGAGGAGGGGTATACATAATAAAAACAAGTACAATCTTAAACAATACAAGTCATAACTGGTACAGGAGGAATGGGGACCCTGCCCGCGAAGGCTCACAATCTACAAGGGATGGGTGAGGATACAGTAGGTGAGGATAGAGCTGGTCATGCAGCGGTTTGGTCAATCGGTGGTCAAGATCCTTTAATCTTCCACGTGGATTGATTTATGATGTATCACTCCAAAACGATCCTCACATCACTCATCATTAGTGTAACGGTAATTAGCAAAAGATTTTTAATAAACGTGTGAGCGTAGGAGTGTCCAGAAACATGTGGGGGAATCCAGACCATATGTGGTCCCGTGTTAGCGTGCGAGTCCTGAAACTGGGGGGAATCCCGGCCATACGCGGTCCCGTGTGAGCGTAGGAGTGTCCAGAAACATGTGGGGGAATCCAGACCATATGTGGTCCACACATCATACAGGGTGACTCGGTTTTTCACCCGAAACCCTCTAACTTTAAAACAAACATGTGACTGTGCGAGTGTCCAGGAAGGTGTGGGAATCCAGGCCATATATGGCCCCATGTTACTGCGCAAGTGTCTAGGAAGGTGTTGGGGAAGCCAAGCCATATATGGCCCCATGTTACTGCGCAAGTGTCTAGGAAGGTGTTGGGGAAGCCAGGCTATATATGGCCCCATGTTACTGCGCAAGTGTCTAGGAAGGTGTGGGGGAAGCCAGGCCATATATGGCCCCATGTTACTGCGCAAGTGTCTAGGAAGGTGTGGGAGAAGCCAGGCCATATATGGCCCCATGTTACTGCGCAAGTGTCTAGGAAGGTGTGGGGGAAGCCAAGCCATATATGGCCCTTTTGATGTGCTCCTCAGCCAGTCCTGGATTCCCCCTCTCTTCAATGTTTAACAGGTCCTAAATTGGTACCTTTTTTATTGCTGCTAATTGAATAAGTCTTATATTTTAATCGATCCTTTGCTATATTGACATGCATGCACCTCGCACACGCCCCTCGTATAATGTATCTAGACTTGTAAGGCTGACGAGAGGATCAGGTAACAGGGATTATGGGAGGTTAGCTGGTTAAGGAACAATTAACAGCTGGTCAACAAATGAGGGGTTGAATTGTTGATCAAGGACAACCAAACAGTCCTAACACTCTGCCTGACTCCATCTACACATTACTGCACCTTTCACCATCAGATAATGTCTACAATGAGGGAAGGACAGACCTAGATCGGGGAGTGCTGAATAGAATGCACTAGTATGGTCTTACACGATTTCCACAATTAACCATCTCTTAAAATGATGCATCCTACAATATTAATAAATCTCCCCTTTGATATATAAAACGGCAGTGTCCAATAGTGGAGAATCACCCCAGTAATGACCCCATGGCGTCCTCACCTTTCTGAAGCAGTCGTTACAGGACAGGTTCTGTCTGACCCGAGTCT
The DNA here is from genome assembly GCF_032444005.1 of Ranitomeya imitator. Lineage (NCBI taxonomy): Eukaryota > Metazoa > Chordata > Amphibia > Anura > Dendrobatidae > Ranitomeya > Ranitomeya imitator. The sequence continues at coordinate 558,914,332 of NC_091287.1, read as the reverse complement.
TTCCACCCTTGATATCGTCCATTGAAGATTGGGGAAGAAGTCTCTGATCTTGTCTAAAATCTGAAAGCAAAAAGGAACAAGACTAAAAATTCAGCCCTGCAAATTGCCTAACAGTGAACCCTTTTTTATCTTAAATTATAGGAAAAAATAATTCACGGACACTGGGAGAACATGCAAATGTCCTTAGTGGGACATATGAATATGGAGGCTTGGGGTATCGTTGTTCCCCCGCTCTCCTTCCCCAAAGAGGTTTTCTCTCCCTGACCTGGTGTCATGTTTAGGGCATTGTGCACTCTCTTCTCTTTTCTCCTGGACCACCGTCTATCTGCAGTATATAGTCAATACTGAACAGGTCGGGTGATCTCATATCGAAGGTTTCCCAGAATTGTTTTTGAGTTTATTTTCAGACACCAGCAGGGCTGCCACCATGAACCTCATTGCCCCATACTAGAAAGTTTCCTGCCCATTGAGACTCAACCAAGGCTCCTTCCTTCAGCTCTGCCTCCACCCCTCAAACCATGTGAACTGGCCCTAATAATTATCCCATATGTTGTGCATAGGGGATTGTGTTACTAGAATATCCCCTTTAAGACAAACTGAACCTTAATGCAGGCACAGGCAGCAGTCAGTATGGTTGAGTGAGAAGGGGCATAAAGTAGCAGGTGGGTGGTCCAGCAAAAGGGCAAATGGGTGGTCAGACAGGTGAATATTCTTATTTGATCACTTTTGGGCCCTCAACTCCTTCATATAATGTGCCCAGGCAGGCCAGCACTGATGTCACACAAAAGGCCCATATCTGCTGCAGCTGTTTGAGTAGGCCAGGGCCTTTGTTGTGGTGGAGCTGCTCGGGCTTCGCATGTCCTGGCCTCCCTCCACATAAAAATGATGTTCCCTTGTCTGCTCACCTGATGCTCCACTATCTGCACTGGCAGGCCTTCTACTTGGCTCCAGTCGGTCTGCTCCATTCCCTTTGGGAATAACTGAGACAGTCCAAGTATAACTTCAAGCACAACACTTTCACATATTCGCAGCTCATCAAGTTCCATTACTGCGGTTACTTCAGGTTTCACAGAGCATGTCATTTCAGCTTTCCCTCTAATCCTCTCCTTCTCACTGCTTGAGCCCAGGTCCCACTGTCTCATATGGCATTTCAGCGTTATTCCTGTCCAGATTCCTTGCCTTAAGTGGGGGTTCCCTCAGCTGTTTCGTACAGGTTCTGAGGGAATCTGCCCATGCAAACATCTGCCACATGGCGATCGACCTGCCTGTCTTTCCTGTCGTGTCTAATTTAAATTAAGCTTCCGTCCAGAAGCTGCTGATGCCTGTCTGGTTTTGGCCAAGCTGATAATGGGGTCCTGGATGACTGGGCACTAATTTTGCGAGCGTTACAGGGCAACTGTCGCTCGGGCTAACAGTACCCAGGTAATTGCAGCAGATTTCAATGCCAAGACACCCTATGCAAGAAAACGTTCACCATCCCATTTGATTTAGGTGTATCCATAGAAGTGACCCACCCAAAGTTTGCCTCATCGATGGACCTAATGGTCTGTGCCAACTGAGGGTCCTGATCCAATTTGTTTTGCCCAATCTGCAAATTCAGCGCATTATGGGCATTGATGGGCCACTTATATGGATACACCTAAATCAAATGAGTGGTGAGTTTTCTTGCGTAGGGTGTCTTGCATTGAAATCTGCTACAATGACAGGGTACTGCGTTCACCAGACACCAACACCATTTCTATCCCACAAAAAGGTGATGCTGCGCTTAGGGGTTAAATGCTAAGTGATGCTGGAAGGCGTATAGCCCGTAACTAAGTCCTACAAGTGCGAAGAATGGAAAGTAGATAAGAGTAGATAAATCCTTAGTAAAGTGCCTGAAAAGTGCATGTGTGTGTGTGTGTGTGTGTGTGTGTGTGTATATGTGTGTGTATATATATATATATATATATATATATATATATATATATATATATATATATATATATATATATATATATATATATATTTATTTTTAGTATACACATACACAATCAGTTACGGGACAGTGCTTACCCTGCTAGTGGTGCGCCTGTAATCCCGGTGCGACGGCTCGCAAAGCTGCAGAAGGATGTATCCAATCGGTGTAGGAATATGCGGGGGAAAAAAGGAAAAGAATCCCAATCCGGAGTCCGCTGCTTGCTGTTGCGGAGTGTGCGGGGAGAAGGGAGCAGGAAAGTGTGTCAGCTGACGCAATACCTGGGGAGCCCCGGCCGAAGGCGTCCCTGGTAACCACGGGGAAAAGATGGCTGCTGGCGCCTGCTCACACGTGCCTGAACTGTGACGTCACAAGAGGTACGGAGCGGCGTTGGGGCCAAAAAGGAATGACTAAACCAACACGTTTCGAAGGCAAACTGCCTTCATCTGGGTTAATGCGTGTCACCCCATCTCCTCCCTTTATATGCTTCAATTGTGCCTCTAGTCCGCCCACATCCTGCCTCTACACACAACTAGTTCGGGTATGCTGCAGGGAATCTATATTGCCGCAGCTATCCTTGCACTGCGGACCAAGTTTTTGTTTATTTTATCAAGGACAGTATTGGTTTGAATTTATCCTATTGAACCTCTGCTATCCCACATTAAAATATGAATGTACATTTAAAATTAAATTCTTTATTAGAAGTAATCAATTAAAACCTATACGTTTCACTATATATCCCTCCTAATGAGTGGATTACTTTGCTCATAAGTCCTCTAGTATTTAAAAAAACTAAATGAACCTGCTGGTACATAAAAAAAACCTTATTTTATGCCTGGAGTCATAAGGCTACCATGCCACTACAAGTACACTTGTGAAGGGTAAAAAATGTATTGATATATAAATAGGAACTGTATGTGTGCAGACAAAAAAATTAAATATTTGAGGACTAAAATATTTAAAATCATGAGTCGGTGGAGGTACCTGCCATAGGGACATGACCCCACCCTTGTACCTCCTAGTGAGACTGTCCATTCGGAAACAGCAGACAGCGTCTATATCTACATAAAACTGAGGTTAAAACCAAAGATTAAAGATTACACCTCGCCCCCCCCAATAAATGTATTGTATGTCAAACCCCATTAATGGGGGTGGGAGGGGGAAGGAGGTAAGGAACAAAGGGGGGGAGGGGTTTGGAAAAAAATATATAACGGGAGAGAATGTATCTTGTATATAAAAAAGGACAAAAGATCAGGGGAGAGACTGCGTATACAAAAAGGAAAAAGTAAAAAAGAAAAAAGGGGGAAAGAAATTTATGGGGATTGGTTTTGAGTACTATGAGTAGAAGGAGCCCTATTGCTATTGAAACGGGTGAGATTATGGCTCCCAATGGTTTATGTCCTAGTTGACCCCCCCAAAATTTTATATATTATATTCGGTTAAAGCTACATATGATCGTGATGCCCAGCCCCCACTTATGGGGCATACAGTTCTAACTCCTGGTTAAGGCCTTTCGGAGATAGGCTGTCCAACAGAAATATCCACTGCGACTCAATTCTGGACATCTGTTTGAGGAAGTCCCCTTTCCTTGGATTTGGTTGGATATTCTGAATTCCACAGAAGTGTACATCTTTTATATTCCTCCCATGTTTCTCCACAATGTCGCGACAAGGGGTGTCCCATATATCCCTTTTGAACGTTGGTCAAATGTTCTTTAATCCGTATCCTGAGTTCCCTCTTGGTCCAACAAACATATAGTTTCTTGCATGGGCATAGGATGGTGTAGATAACCCCCGTAGAAAAACAGGAAATTTTATTTTTAATACTAAGTCTTCATATTGCTAGAATCCTTAAATTCTACCTGGCAGGGCTTTTTGGAAGTTGTATTGATGCAACTGAAACACTTGCCACATGGTGTAAACCCCATGTTTGAATTTGAGGGAATTCTGGTGTTATATGCAGATTTACTAAGGGCCAGTTTTTTTGTTGTGGCAAGAAGATTGCCCAAGGTTTGGGCCTTCCTGAAGACAAACTTGGGGTAAGGTGGTAAAAATTCTCCTACCACCTTCTCTTGACAGGATCAACCAATGCTTGCGTATGATGCCTTGACATTTTCTATAACCTGCATGAAACTGTTATGATCGGTAGGGTTTTTATATGTTCTGGAATATTAGTGGACCCTACCACTTTGGATTTTGTCCCATGTATCAATGAATCTCTAGATATACCCCTCACTTCATTCCTAGCTATCTCTAGTGCAGTTAGGGAATACCCTCTTTCTACAAATTGTTGTCAGATGTTCACTCATTCTCGTAATCCTTTGTTAGTACAATTTCGTCAGACTCTGGTAAACTGGCCCTTAGGGATGTTGGTAAGCCAAACAGGTAAATGACAGCTAGTTAGATGGATATAGCTGTTTGCATCCACTTCCTTCCGATAACACTTGGTGTGTAGTTGGCCTTCCTTGATATACACATTGAGGTCCAGAAAGTTGATATTGCTTGAACTTATGGTAGGCGTAAATTCAAGGCCAAAGTCGTTGCCGTTTAGATTATACAAGAACAATTCCAAAGCATTCCATGAACCATCCCAGATAATCATTACATCATCTATGAATCTTCGCAATAGTATTAAACCTTCATGTAGACACCTGTTTTTGTATATATGGGATTCTTCCCACTTGGCCACGTATGTTAGCAAAACTAAGCGCAAACTGCGTGCCCATCGCGGTTCCCCATGTTTGTAGGAAGAATTTATCCTCATACATGAAATAGTTGCATTTTGTGATGAAGGTAATCCCATCTTGAATGAACTGAACCTGATCATCTTGGTATATCCCCAATTTCTGGCGGAAGATACCCGCCGCTTGACATCCTTTATCCTGGTTAATCGCAGTATATAGCGACTTGATGTCCAGAGTTGCTAGAAGCTACTTTGGTTTCCAATCCACGGTACTTAGAACTTGTAGGATGTGACCTGTGTCCTTCAGATAAGCTGGGATAAGTGGCATGCACTTTTGTAGAGGAGTATCCACATACCGGGATAGGTTCGCCGTGGGGCTATCTATCCCGGAAATAATTGGTCCTCCTCGTGGATTTGTTTTACTCTTGTTTAACTTTGGTATATGGTAAAACACTGCTATGCTGGGGTTCTCCTTGTATATAAACTGGTATTCATTTTTTTTTTTTTTTTTTTTTTTTTTTTTATTCAGGATACCCAGAGATTTGCCCTTCATGCATAGAATCCTAAGTTTGCTCACATAATGTGAGGTGATCTCCTATTAGCTTCTTGTACATTGTCCCATCACTCAGTCTTTCAGCTTCTTGGTACATTGTGCGACTGAGTACCACAATTGCCCCCCCCCCTTTGTCCGCTGGATGAAAAATATCATGGTTTGTCTGAAGCTTTTTCAAAGATTCTTTCTTGCCGACTTCAAGTTATGGGAGACATATGTGGACCTTTGTTTTTTCTGATAGTTTCCTAATATCCGCTGTTATCAACGTGTCAAAAGTTTGAAATGCATTGGAGAATTCCTGTACCGGATTGAACGCGGAGGGGTTGGCTAGTGAGGTGTGGACATATTTAATGTTTCCTGGGTATTATTCCTAAATATCCCTTCTTTTTTTTTATAAAGTATTTCTTCAACGTTCAGTTCCGTAGATACTACTTCATGCTGACATACAAGTTAAAAGGTTTTGCTGTGATAGTGGGGGCAAATTTCAATCCTCTGTAGTAGGGCAACTTTGCTGTTCGTCAACTGATGTGTACTTAAGTTGTGAATTTCTTGGGCATCATTAAGTATACTTATTTTCTTTTTGGACAGTTGCCTTCCCCTCTTAACTCTTTTGGTTTTCTGTTTCCTACCCAGAAAAAATCCCGGTTCACGGACGAGTATGTAGTTGGGTTGTTGGCTTTTTTTCTTCTGTATTGGGCCTGAGGTTTTCTTATTGTTACTGGTTAAATTTTCATTGGTCAGGGTACGACTAGTGTTGAGCATTCCGATACCGCAAGTATCGGAATTCCAATACAGAGATCCGATACTTTTGTGGTATCGGATCCATAGTGAGGTGTAAAATAAAGAATTAAAATAAAAAATATTGATATATTCACCGCTCCGGCGGCCCCTGGACATCAACGCGGGTAACCGGCAGGCTTCTTTGTTTAAAATGAGCGCGTTTAGGACCTGAGGAATGACGTCGTGGCTTCTGATTGGTCGCGTGCCGCTCATGTGGTCGCGTGGCGGTCACAATCAGAAGCCGCGACGTCATTCCTCAGGTCCTAAATTCCTAGAATGAGCGCGTTTAGGACCTGAGAAATGACGTCGTGGCTTCTGATTGGTCGCGTGCCGCCCATGTGACCGCCACGCGACCAATCAGAAGCCGCGACGTCATTCCTCAGGTCCTAAACGCGCTCATTTTAAACAAAGAAGCCTGCCGGTTACCCGCGGTGATGTCCAGGGGCCGCCGGAGAGGTGAATATATCAATATTTTTTATTATAATTCTTTATTTTACACATTAATATGGATCCCAGGGCCTGAAGGAGAGTTTCCTCTCCTTCAGACCCTGGGAACCATCAGGATACCTTCCAATACTTGGCGTCCCATTGACTTTCCCCGATGAGGTTTTCTCTCCCTGACCTGGTGTCATGTTTAGGGCATTGCGCACTCTCTTCTCCTTTTTCCTGGACCACCATCAATCTGCAGTGTATATAGTCAATACTGAACAGGTCGGGTGATCTCATATCGAAGGTTTCCCAGAATTGTTATTGAGTTTCTGTTTTCAGATACCAGCAGGGCTGCCAACATGAACCTCAGTACCCCATACTAGAAAGTTTCCTGCCCATTGAGACTCAACCCAGGCTCCTTCCTTCAGCTCTGCCTCCACCCCTCAAACCATGTGAACTGGCCCTAATAATTATCCCATATGTTGTGCATAGGGGATTATTGTCACTAGAATATCCCCTTTAAGACAAACTGAACCTTAATGCAGGCACAGGCAGCAGTCAGTATGGTTGAACTTGTGGTACCTGGCACGAATACAGGCAGCAGACTGCCTCCAACTTCACACTGTGCGTGAAGAGAAGGGGCATAAAGTAGCAGGTTGGTGGTCCAGCAAAAGGGCAAATGGGTGGTCAGACAGGTGAATATTCTTATTTGATCACTTTTGGGCCCTCACCTTCATATAATGTGCCCAGGCGGGCCAGCACTGATGTCACACAACAGGCCCATATTTGCTACAGCTGTTATGAGTAGGCCAGGGCCTTTGTTGTGGCTGAGCTACTCGGGCTTTGCATGCCCTGGCCTCCCTCCACATAAAAATGATGTTCATTTGTCTGCTCACCTGCTGCTCCACTATCTGCACTGGCAGGCCTTCTACTTGGCTCCAATCCCTTTGGGAATAACTGAGACAGTCAGATCATAACTTCAAGCACAACACTTTACTTTCACATCTTTGCAGCTCATTAAGTTCCATTACTGCAGTTACTTCAGGTTTCACAGAGCATGTAATTTCAGCTTTCCCTCTAATCCTCTCCTTCTCACACTGCTTGAGCCAAGGTCCTACTGTCTCATATGGCATTTCAGCATCATTCTTGTCCAGATTCCTTGCCTTAAGTGAGTGTTCCCTCAGCTGTTTCGTACAGGTTCAGAGGGAATCAGCCCATGCAAACATCTGCCACATGGCGAGCGACCTGCCTCTTTCCTGTCGTGTCTAATTTAAATTAAGCTTCCGTCCAGAAGCTGCTGATGCCTGTCTGGTTTTGGCCAAGCTGATAATGGGGTCCTGGGTGACTGGGCACTAATCTTGTTAATGTTACAGGGTAACTGTGCTGCTGGGTAACTGTCGCTCGGGTTAACAGCCCACCCGAGCTCTATGGGTGCCCAGGCCCTTCTGCCTACAACCAGGAAGCTCTCCTATCCTTATCACGGTGACCCCTCCTGCAGTAAACTATTAACATTAAAATGCCCCATCTAGTGGTGTACTCCCAGCACTGCTTTCTGTACATACAATGCAGTCACAGGAATAAATACATTACGTATGGACATTTAGCAACATTAAAATGTGCTCTGCTTTCCGGCACTCTCTCTGCAATATGTTCGCTTAGTGTCTTCCTTCAGGAGCTGCAGCACTTCAGGCTCCAGGACTCCGTCCTGTCCTTCTGTCTTCCTGATAGGAACTGAACTCCTTTTCCCTCCAGATCAGGATCTTATAAAGGGGAGTTTACCTTAAACAGGCTTAGAGCTCCCCCTTCTGGTCTGGAGTGTGAACATGTTGCATGCATTGTTACCTGATGAGATCTCCTTTATTGCCTTCAGACGTAAAATCACTCCCCCTGGTGGAAGAATAACATTACTGCAATGACCAGGACTCTGGGGCGCTGCACCTCCATATTGGGGTTATTAGGCCTCAGCCTTCTGGCCAGCGGAGGTCATGTTTTCTGTACTCCTCGTTTTCATGGCCCCCTCCTGGCGCAGATCTCCAGGAGTCGGTGGTTTCCATTTTTTCGTCTACTGCCTCAGCCTGGCACTTTCCTGCTGCAGGTCACACATTGTGGCTGATTTCCTGCAGATCCGACCTGTATTCACATCTCAGTTTCTCATTAATTACTTGGTGATTAGCATTTCTGTCACCAGTGTTTCTCAGATGTTCTTCCTTTAAATTGTACAAAGTCTCTTTCCAGTTGAGATCCAGTCTGAGGGTCTGGGGTGAAGGTTGAAGCATTGGGGGCAGTGGTGTCTCTGGAGGTCTCTGTAGTGATGCGGACATCAGAGGTGGCTGGGGTTTGTTGTTGTTCTGGGAGTTTGGGCCTGGAGTTTAATGAAGGAATCTGTCTTCAAATTGCAGCAGGTTGTCCTCAGTCCCTTGTACAAGGACGGTGCCGCTGTTATTCAGTGATGGAAAGTGAGCTGCCCTCGTAATCTTCATGGTTTCTGACTCTGATCTGCCGGCCATTATTGATATCAGTCTTGGTTGTATATTTATATTGTCTTACACAGGGCAGTGTGCCAGGCCAGGAGATACGCTGTGAAGGAGAACACGTTGGTTTTTCTTTTACCTTCCGCACTAGATGTAAGTCAGCATAGAGGGTATCTGGGTTGTCTCTAATTGTGGCAGGTTTTGGCTTTCCTTGCATGATTGCTCTTCTGCTCTTCAGGGTATGTTGTTGATAATAATAATAAAAATAATAATAATAATAATAATAATCTTATTGCACCATTAATTTCATGGTGCTGTACATGAGAAGGGGTTACATACAGGGTTATAGATATCGCTTAGTGACAGACTGGTACAGAGGGGAGAGAATATCCCCCTTAATATCGGACTGGGCTTTATTTTTCACGGCTCGAGCAGCGTTGCCGACTACTGAACACAATGCCGGCTTTGAATGGTTTACTGCACCTCTTCATTAGGACTTTCTGGTACACTGCCCCTCATACATGAGACACTCAATCCCCCTTCCTAGCTCTCCTAAAAAAGCCTTATTGCTATATGTGGTGCCATAATCTTTCCTGGGACTTCCTAGACCCATTTCTGTATGATGTGTATATATCTCTATATACCATATATATATTTGCCACTGTAATTGAATAGATACGAATATCCCATATAACACCAAGTAATATAGACTTGTTTTTAGTGAGATCGGGGTGTTCTCTTTTGCAAGCTCTTGAGCTCCCAGTCTTTACCCCGTCTTTACAAAGCCATTGGGGGTCACATATTTCTGGACATATCGTCGTGCAGTCTTCATAGCTGGACTAACTTTTTCCAGTCCGGTGCTAGAAGTCCAGCGTCACAACCGCTACGTCAGCTGCCACAACTGAAGGAATGGGATCCATTCTGGAACCAACTTGTCGCCTGTATAACCCGGCTGGCTGGGTGAGGTTTGCATTAGGCACCAGGTCCTTAGTCCCTTCTCTGGCCCATTCTTGGCTTCTCGATCTGCACTGGATACTTACATACATGGCTCTAAATATTAACCACATGCAGAGGCGGCTGCAGAAACCAATCATTTTTCTTAAAAGCTGTTCAGAACACCTCATTTCTGTGCCAACGATGTTGGGAACCCCACTCACAGATGTAAGCGTGCGGCCATCACGCCATCGGCACGTCAGACGCGGAGGTGAGGGCGCTGGATACTGCTTTTAAATCCAGGACTTTGCAGGGGATTTGGAGCTTTGCATCGGTAAAATACAATTCTGATCCTTGTAAAAATATAATAACAAGAAAATCTGCTAAATTTTGGACCTAAAAATGACAGAAGGATAAAAGGTGCAGGCCGGCTTCCTGCCCAGCACGGGATGCATTGCATTGATGGTCTTCCTGCAGTCACAAGACCCTCCCACTCTATATTCTTATTGCTTTCAAACGGTTAAAAAAAAACATGTAAAATATCAGTGGTTCAGAAGAGTCAATGAAGAATATCCAGGACAGTACCTTGCAGAGCCTGTGGATTGTGCACTCGGGCATTGTCCATATAACACTGTATAAAAAAATATCTCTGCAAGGAGGAAGGATTGGGTCGCCGGCTCCTCCTTCAGCACCTGCAGATCTCGCCTAATTCCACAGACCGTGGACACACAGGAACATAAAGGCAGGCGTGTATGGGAACAGACAAGCTGCGGGGAGGAAGCAGCGGGACATATGGAAGCTATCGGAGACACAGCATTGCACGGAGAAGACTACAAAATGAGGCACAACGCAAGGCAACGAATAAAGAATGTAAGGAAACTCTGCACGCTCTCCTCCAGGCCGATGGTACCGTATCTAGGGGAGGACACAATGAATGATCACATGTGTCTATGCCGGCAGGGACATTTCATGTGCGGATATCCCATGTCTGGCAGTGCAGGTCGTCGGCTTTTGGATGACACAACGCTGAGGTCAATCCACTGTTAAGGACAGAACAGTCATCACAGCGATCCCACAGCTAATCAGGAGGACTTGGATCAGGGAGTTCCTCGATCTTTTCTCTTCCAACAGGTCTGGCAGCACATTAACCAGCGCGATGTACAGGAACCTGCCCAACGTGAATGGTAAAATCCAGGCCACGGCTTCACCGGCTACCTTGGGTGACTGAGCGCAGACAGAGAATCCGGCTCCCAGGATCCCTCCCACTGCAGTAATCAGCTGCACCTTGGCCATGCTCCAGCGATTGAACCCGGCAAAGAGGTGAATAGCGAAATCCCCAACCTCATGGGGAATCTTGTGTAACAGAATGACCACCGTTGTCAGAAGTCCCACCTTCCTACTGACCAGAAAGCTGCCGGCCACCGTCATGCCGTGGGAGAAGTTATCGATGGTGTTGGCCAGCAGGTTGAGGTAGCCACTGACATTAATACTGTCACTCTTGGCTCTCAGTTGCGCTGCGTTCCCCTTTTTGCTCCCCCATGTTTCCCATTCATCAGGCTGTTTGGGGGGAGTTTCCACACACAATCGGCTCCAGTCGTCTGTTCATTTTTTTTCATCTGTAAAAGTTTTCTCCAAAATGAGGCAAGTGAAGAATCTGATCACCCACAGGCCGAGGAAAAGCTGCTGCTGGAGGGACTGAGCGTTGCCTGTGGTGGCGCTGCCGATGGCAGGAGATGAACAAACACGTCGCCCAATAAACCACCAATGGCAACTCAGCAGCTGCTTCAGTCTCTTGGTGCCTTCTTCAGATCTGAGCGTAGCGCCTGCCTCAATGGGAATCACCAGTAACGGAAGCACCCCGCTGAGCCCCACCAGCAATGAGCCAGACAGAGCAGATCCAGGCATCCAGAGCGGAGATGTTGGCATTTTCACAGGCACAGCTTCCTGGGGTACAGGCAGCGCTGAGGTAGAGCCCCCCACATGCAAAGAGCAGCCAGGGCAGAATCCTGACCCACATCATCCAGAATAAATCACGGTCCGCCTCTCGGTTCTCCGCTGGTACCCGGCCATCCCCATCCTCGTTATCTCCAGGATCCCTGAACCCCTGCTAGCTTGTGGGCCGGATCAGACCTTTAGTCTGGATCAGTCCAGCTCACTTCTGTAATCCACGGAGATGACTTTTTCAAGCTTGTGTCCTAAAGTTTCCTCTATGCAAGGTATGAAGTGATGAAGGTTCAGGCACTCATGTTCAGTGCTGAATACTCCTGGAATGCTATATCCTAGTGACTGTAATAACTACAGATGCCTGTATTTGTACTAGTTCTCAGGAAGTTCCTTGGTTTTTACCCAATCTTCATCTCCTTCTGTAATGAAGGATTCAAAATATTCATAGTTGTCTAACCAAATATGTTTTGGATCTTCCAACTTTCCCTTTTGTGATCATATCATTTGTAATATCATTTTGACCACACAGCTTTTAATTCCCCAATTATCTATCTATTCCAGTATCACATCGGTAGGATTACATGCCCATGTGCCGGTCTTATTATTGTGTACATAATCTCCTTGTAACTGTAAACCTAGTCTTGGGTCCTGTGGTAGCATGTAATATTATGTCAGTGTCATGGATGAAGAGAAGCTCAATACAGAATTTTACACCATAACCCATGCAAATGTTTCCAGGAATATCTACTGAATTGACCTGCATGTCATCTATTAGGTTTTTGGTTTTTTTTTAGACTAGATCCTCTTGGTTTCCGTAAATGTAGAGTCCTTTTCAAAGGTTAATTCACTTCACTAGTATTTGTTCCATGATGTAACATGTTAGCGTAGGAGTGTCCAGAAACATGGGGGAATCCAGACCATATGTGGTCCTTTATAGGTGCTCCTTAGCCAGTTCTGGATTCCCCCCTCTCCCTTCAATGTTTCATTTGCAACCATTTCAACCCTGAGGGAACCCAAATAGTGAGAGTTGAGCCAGAAAACAATACACTGAAGGAGCAGTCAATGTCCTTTTATGCCAATTAAGTGGAGCATAGAAAGTAGGAGATGGTGGTCAAAAGCTGCAGAGATCAGTTACTTATGTTTTGCTGTCAAAAGGTCATTAATCACGGAGTACAGTTTCGTAGAAGGAATAAGTCAAAACTGATGGATCTAGAAGAGTAAATGGGGACTAACTTGTAAGGTGGCAGTAGACAAGGCGCTACAAGAATCAATGGAGACTAGTCTGTAGCCATGTGTGCAAGGATCTGAGCTTTAGGACTGAGATGAGTGAAAGGTGTCAGGTTTTTTTGGGTTGTTGGATAGTGAAATCATGGTAATGAACTGGGTCTGTTTGGTGAGGTGAAGGGTAGATTTAGAAGTTCTTAAATTTATAGTGAATAAAGTTTTCTGGTGTGCAAGTCTTGTTCCATAGGTGTTAGGCATTCCTAGAGCATCGCTGAAGAAATGGAGTTTGCGGTGTGAGCCAGGCCTGTTTTACTCTGGTTGGAGTTTGAGGGTCACTACTTGGTCCAGGGTGCTTGAGTGTCATTGTAGTGATATACATGCAGATCAGGACACTAAAGAGACTCTACACTCACTGTCCCCAATCTCCCTAAGTGTGAGGGATAATGGCTTGTAGAATTCGGAATGTGCGATAAGCAGGAGAGTGCTGAGGTGGGCGAGGATTTGTGAGCCTGAAGGAAAATGTTGTGGTCAGTGGGGAAGAAGTGAGTTATCTAGGTGGGAGATTGATAAGAGACAAAGACCAGTTCAAGGGTGTTGCCATCTTTGTTTCAGAGGTTGAGAGCTGAGGCCAAGATAATTGATTGGAGGAAGAAGCTGGGATGCAGATGGGGAGGTGAGGCAGTTTATGGGGATGTTTAACCCTCACAGGATAAGGGTTGGTAATTTGATAGACATTAGGTGCGGTAGAAAAATAATCAAAGTGGGTTGGTTAGCATGGGTCACAGTATACAACCACTACTCTTGGGTGAGACTGGATGGAAGAGCCTGATAGTGTGGACCTCAAAAGAAGGGAATGAGTGACCTGGAAAGTGCATTGAGGGGATAGGAGTAAGTGGACTCCACCACAGTCTGTATGCAGGTCTCAGGGAATGGGGAAAAATGTGATCTTGAATCTGTTTCAGTGAGCGCCAACAGATTGAGTTCAGAGTAGCTGTGCTGGTATTGAAGCTAGTTACATACGGACTGTGGATTCCAGAGAGTGCAATTAAGAGGGAGATGGAGTTCAACTAATGTTAATCAGGTTAGCAGGCTTTCGATGTGAGGTGCGGAAAGAGTTTATATTGGTGGAGGGTGGACGGGGATCATTTAATAAAGCTGAATAATGATATAACATGAAATCTGTTTGAAACGGATGAGTGTCCTTGGCCTGTTATGTGACAGGCAATGTAAGTTAACAACATAATTCTGGGTATTCAGTAATTGCTGCATTTAATGAGGGGATACCAGTTGGAAGCTTTACATGTGAGGAGGGGTTATACATAATAAAAACAAGTACAATAATCTTGAACAATACAAGTCATAACTGGTACAGGAGGAGAGAGGACCCTGCCCGCGAGGGCTCACAATCTATAAGGGATGGGTGAGGATACAGTAGGTGAGGATAGAGCTGGTCATGCAGCGGTTTGGTCAATCGGTGGTCAAGATCCTTTAATCTTCCACGTGGATTGATTTATGATGTATCACTCCAAAACGATCCTCACATCACTCATCATTAGTGTAACGGTAATTATCAAAAGATTTTTAATAAACGTGTGAGCATAGGAGTGTCCAGAAACATGTGGGGGAATCCAGACCATATGTGGTCCCGTGTTGGCGTGCGAGTCCTGAAACTGGGGGGAATCCCGGCCATACGTGGTCCCGTGTGAGCCTAGGAGTGTCCAGAAACATGTGGGGGAGTCCAGACCATATGTGGTCCACACATCATACAGAGTATGCTTTTGCACCCGAAAACCTATAACTTTAAAACAAACATGTGACTGTGCGAGTGTCCAGGAAGGTGTGGTGGAATCCAGGCCATATATGGCCCCATGTGACTGTGCGAGTGTCCAGGAAGGTGTGGTGGAATCCAGGCCATATATGGCCCCATGTGACTGCAAGTGTCCAGGAAGGTGTGGTGGAATCCAGGCCATATATGGCCCCATGTGACACTGCAAGTGTCCAGGAAGGTGTGGTGGAAGCCAGGCCATATATGGCCCCATGTGACTGTGCGAGTGTCCAGGAAGGTGTGGTGGAATCCAGGCCATATATGGCCCCATGTGACTGTGCGTGTCCAGGAAGGTGTGGTGGAATCCAGGCCATATATGGCCCCATGTGACTGTGCGAGTGTCCAGGAAGGTGTGGGGGAAGCCAGGCCATATATGGCCCCATGTGACTGTGCAAGTGTCCAGGAAGGTGTGGTGGAATCCAGGCCATATATGGCCCGGCCCCATGTGACTGCAAGTGTCCAGGAAGGTGTGGTGGAATCCAGGCCATATATGGCCCCATGTGACTGTGCGAGTGTCCAGGAAGGTGTGGTGGAATCCAGGCCATATATGGCCCCATGTGACTGTGCGTGTCCAGGAAGGTGTGGTGGAATCCAGGCCATATATGGCCCCATGTGACTGTGCGAGTGTCCAGGAAGGTGTGGGGGAAGCCAGGCCATATATGGCCCGGCCCCATGTGACTGTGCAAGTGTCCAGGAAGGTGTGGTGGAATCCAGGCCATATATGGCCCGGCCCCATGTGACTGTGCAAGTGTCCAGGAAGGTGTGGTGGAATCCAGGCCATATATGGCCCCATGTGACTGTGCGTGTCCAGGAAGGTGTGGTGGAATCCAGGCCATATATGGCCCCATGTGACTGTGCAAGTGTCCAGGAAGGTGTGGTGGAATCCAGGCCATATATGGCCCGGCCCCATGTGACTGTGCAAGTGTCCAGGAAGGTGTGGTGGAATCCAGGCCATATATGGCCCCATGTGACTGTGCGAGTGTCCAGGAAGGTGTGGTGGAATCCAGGCCATATATGGCCCCATGTGACTGTGCGAGTGTCCAGGAAGGTGTGGTGGAATCCAGGCCATATATGGCCCCATGTGACTGTGCGAGTGTCCAGGAAGGTGTGGTGGAATCCAGGCCATATATGGCCCCATGTGACTGTGCGAGTGTCCAGGAAGGTGTGGGGGAAGCCAGGCCATATATGGCCCTTTTGATGTGCTCCTCAGTCAGTCCTGGATTCCCCCTCTCTCTTCAATGTTTAACAGGTCCTAAACTGGTACCTTTTTTTTTTTTTTTGCTGCTAATTGAATAAGTTTTATATTTTAATCAATCCTTTGCTATATTGAGGTGCATGCACCTCGCACATGCCCCACATATGATGCATCTAGACTTGTAAGGCTGACGAGAGGATCAGGTAGGAGGGACTGTGGGAGGTTAGCTGGTTAAGGAACAATGAACAGCTGGTCAACACATGAGGGGATGAATTGTTGATCAAGGACAACCAAACAGTCCTAACACTCTGCCTGACTCAATCTACACATTACTGCACCTTTCACCATCAGATAATGTCTACAATGAGGGAAGGACAGACCTAGATCAGGGAGTGCTGAATAGAATGCACTAGTATGATTTTACACGATTTCCACAATTAACCATCTCCTAAAATAATACATCCTACAATATTAATAAATCTCCCCTTTGATATATAAAACAGCAGTGTCCAATAATAAAGAATCACCCCAGTAATGACCCCATGGCGTACTCACCTTTCTGAAGCAGTCGTTACAGGACAGGTTCTATCTGACCGAGTCTTTCCACCCTTGGTATCGTCCATCAAAGATTGGAAGAAGTCTCTGATCTTGTCTAAAATCTGAAGGCAAAAAAATCAGCCCTGCAAATTGCCTAACAGTGAACCCTTTTTTATCTTAAATTATAGGGAAAAAAAATTCACGAACACTGGGAGAACATGCAAATGTCCTTAGTGGGACATATGAATATGGAGGCTTGGGGTATCTGTTATGGACCTGGTGGTTAGGAGCACCCGGAACGACCTGATGGTTAAACTCACACAGGACAAGCTCTGGGAAGTGGGAGCTCTGCTGACCGCAATCCCTAATCCTATCACACAACTAGAAATGGCCGTGGAGCGTGCCTAACATTGCCTAGACGCCTCTTCACAGCCGAAGAGCTAACTAGCCCTAGAGATTGAAAATAAAGCCTACCTTGCCTCAGAGAAATTCCCCAAAGGAAAAGGCAGCCCCCCACATATATTGACTGTGAGTTAAGATGAAAGTCAAACACAGAAATGAAACAGGTTTCAGCAAAGGGAGGCCAGACTTACTAAACAGACTGAGGATAGGAAAGGTATCTTTGCGGTCAGCACAAAAAACCACAGTGTGCAAAAAGACCTCCACACCGACTCAGTGCGGAGGTGCCACTCTGCATCCCAGAGCTTCCAGCTAGCAAAACAAAATCATGATAGCTAGCTGGACAAGAAAACAACGAACAAATAATTAACTAGCAGGGACTTGGCTTCTGCTGGACTAGACAGGTCACCAGAAAGATCCAAGAGCGAACTGAACCAGTACAAGAACATTGACAGCTGGCATGGAGTAACGATCTAAGTGGAGTTAAATAGAGCAGCCAGCCAAGGAATAAACTACGTCACCTGTAGAAGGAACCTCAGAAGCAGCAGCTCCACTCACAGCCACCAGAGGGAGTCCATGGACCGAACTCGCCAAAGTACCATTCATGACCACAGGAGGGAGATCGATAACAGAATTCACAACAGGTATCGTTGTCCCCCGCTCCCCTTCCCCAAAGAGGGTTTCTCTCCCTGACCTGGTATCATGTTTAGGGCATTGCGCAATATCTTTTTTTTTTTTTTTTTTTTTTTTTCTCCTGGACCACCGTCAATCTGCAGTATATAGTCAATGCTGAACAGGTCGGGTGATCTCCTCATATCAAAATAGGACAAGGGAAACAGCGATCCGCACCACCATTCAAGCGCACTGTGAACAGTCTGGTGGGTTAACCCCTGCTGGTCTACAAGATTTCGGGTGCTATAGCCGGGAAAGCATACTGGCATGCATATAGGCAGGATGGAATATGGCAGCACTCACCAATCTTCTGTGCAGGTCACTTTATGAATACATCTTCACCGCACGGGGGTGTATAACCAGGGCAATGTGAGGGCTGAACGACGGCCGTTTCGCACCTATCTGGTGCTTCGACGGGTTCAATGTGTGAGCGGACGTGATGCCTTAAGAAGAGTGCTCGATCCGCACACCTTCCTCTGGCCTCACTCCGCCCACTCACGATACAAAACACTAAAAACTACAATTAAAAATTACAATTAAAAACAATGGTGATACAAGAAAGTACACATTAGCAATCAATAGTATGTATTTATTCAGTCGCCATGACAGCACAACGAGAGAGGGGATCCGCCCTTCAGGGACAGGAAACCTCAGACATAAAAGGGCGGCACCTCACTCCCCCGCCAGTTGGTTTCCTGTCCCTGACAGCGGAACCTCTTCAGACAGGCCCAGAGAAGAGGGTCGAAGATAGAAGCTATCCCACTCCTGACAGGCCGATGCAGGTAGCGGGGGTCCCCTACCTCGGCCTGATCAGGGGGATGGAAGCACCACACGGCAGGGGGACTGTCTGTGTAGGTGACAGCAGGAGGAAGCAGCCCTAAGCGGAGGGCTTGACTTCTGTGGTGCCGCTAGTCACCTGGTACATGGGGCCCATGTGCGCATCTGCCGGAGCCTCTGGGGTCGGTCCGCCGCTGGTGTCTGCGGTGGCTAGGCGAGCGCTGCCGTCCTTGTCGGCGCGTCTGCTCTCAGCGCCGCGGCCGCGTCCGGAAGGGGCGTGTCCTGATGACGCGGGTGCGGCGCGGGGCGATGACGCGGCCGTGCATGCGCGGTAGCGTCTTATTCTGGCTAATGGCGGCGCCCGGCGTCGCAGGGGGGGATTTCGGCCTCAGGGTGTCTGGCGCTCTACGGGCGCTAGCGGGGGCAGTACCAATGAGCGGTGCACCGAGGGATGTCCCTGCTGACCCCCCATCCGGGGGTGGTACCCAGGGGGATACATTTAAACGCTGCACTGAGGCTCAACATTGTTCCTGTCCACCATTTTGGAATGGAGTCTCTGGAAGGAACACCGCAGCTGGGCGGTGAGCAGCAGCAGTCACCTGAACAACCTTTGAGCAGCTCCCAGCGGCGTTCTAGTGGCAGTAGTCGCGCTGGTAGAGCCAAAGAAACTCAGAAGTCAACTAAGTCCTCTGGCCGTAAGGAATCTCCGGCTAAGAAGGACCCCCCGATCACGGTACCATTCACTGCAGGGATGGGTAAGTGAGCTTCGTGAAAGTACATTTCTGATAGCTGTCCCTCCTTGTATTCCCTCTCTCCTTATTAGGGGAGGAAATCTGTGTCCAAATCCAAACATAGAGAGTGTGCCATCTGTACGGAACCTCTTCCGGATGGACATAAAAAGAAATTGTGCAGCATCTGCATTCAACAATTAATTAAGGACGAGACCCCTGACCTTACGTCTACTCTTAGGGATCTGGTTAGACAGGAGGTCAGAGATTCCATAAGGTCTCAGAAGACGGTCTCAAAAAAGAGGAGGGAAATATTATCCCCAGCCTCGGATGTGGATTCAGACACGGGTGGTGTGAGTTCAGATTCCCATCCGTCATCATCAGAGGACGCGGAAACTAGTCGAACCTGTCTATCACTGGACAGGGTTAACCGCTTAGTCAAAGCTGTCAACAGTACTATGGGCATTGAGGAGACCCAGGCGGAAAGTTCCATCCAGGATATAATGTTTAAAGGCATAGATCGCAAATCCAGAAGAGTATTTCCCGTAGTCGATAAAGTTAAGTCTCTGATTAAGAGAGAATGGAAAAAACCCGAAAGGAAGGGGTCTCTCCCACCAGCGTTCAAAAGAAGGTATCCCTTTGAGGAGGAAGCTTCTTCATCCTGGGACAAGGTTCCGAAATTAGATGCGGCAGTGGCTAAAGCGTGTAAAAAGACGTCTCTCCCGTTTGAGGATCTGGGGAGCCTAAAAGACCCGCTTGATAGGAAGGCTGAGGTATTCCTTAAAGGAGCTTGGGAAACATCAGTGGGTTCCCTGAGACCAGCGATTGCGGCCACCTGCACTGCCCGGTCGTTGATGGTATGGCTGGGTAATCTAGAAGACCAGCTCAAGGATAAGGTTCCTAGGGCCGAGATCCTATCATCCATGTCTATGATTCAGGATGCAGCAGCCTTCCCCTCGGATGCGTCAGCCGATTCCGTTAGGCTAGCGGCAAGGTCATCAGCACTGTCCAATGCGGCCCGTAGGGCTCTTTGGATAAAATGCTGGCCAGGAGACTTGCAGGCCAGATCAAAACTATGTGGCATCCCCTGTGAGGGGGTTCATTTGTTTGGCCCGGTACTGGATGAGCTTCTAGAAAAAGCAGGCGACAGTAAAGCGTTTCCCTCTCCTAACAAGACCCTTCTATAGACGGGACTATAACAGAGGAGGGCCATATCGCCGAAGATCGGACAGGGATTCAAATAGAGAATCGACCTGATACAACTCTTACAGGAGAAGAGGTAGAGGTTACATGTTTAACTCTTCTACAGACTCTAAAAAGCATCAATGACTGGCGGCCCAGGTGGGCGGTAGGCTTTTGGCCTTCTACCCAGCCTGGGTAAAAATCACCAATAGTCCATGGATACTCAGTATCATTAAAGAGGGGCTAAAGTTCCAATTTCACCATACCCCCCTGGACAAATTCATATTAACTCCTATCCGTTCTTCTCCCGCAGAACAGTTGGCGTTGGAGTCAGAGGTTCGAGATCTCCAAAAAAAGGGGGTTCTCGTTAAAGTACCTACGGAGGAACAAGGTACGGGGTTTTACTCCCCTTTATTCCTGGTAAAGAAGCCAGATGGATCTTATCGTACCATCATCAATCTGAAGGGCCTGAATGTATTCCTGCTGGTCCCATCCTTTAAAATGGAATCTGTGAAATCGGCAATAAAGCTTCTTTTTCACAATTGCTTCATGGTTGTCTTGGATCTGAAAGACGCCTATTATCATGTCCCGATACATGCAACTCATCAGCGCTTTCTCAGGGTAGCAATTTCTCTTGCCGGCACAGTGGAGCACTTTCAATACCGGGCACTTCCCTTTGGTGTTGCAGTCGCACCTCGGGTGTTCACTAAGATTATGGTGGAGGTTATGGCACACCTTCATGAGCAAAATATACTAGTAATTCCCTATCTAGATGATTTATTGATCGTTGGGCGCTCAGAGATACACTGTAAGGAACAGTTGGGGAAAGTGATGGCGGCGTTGCACAACTTAGGATGGATTATCAATCTCAAAAAGTCGCGTCTTCAGCCCTCGACATCACAGCAGTTCTTGGGTCTTACTGTGGATTCAGCTCAGCAGGAATGTCGCCTGCCAGACTCAAAAGTTGATACTATTCACCGGCTGGCTTCCAGAGCAATTAGTAATCCCGTAGTCTCCTTAAGAAGTGCTATGTCACTCTTAGGTTCACTTACCTCTTGTTTTCCGGCGGTGATGTGGGCACAGTTTCACTCCAGGGCTCTGCAATGGGATGTTCTGCATAATTTTCGGCGTCTGGGCGCTAACCTTGACAAAAAATTTTCCCTATCTGTAGAGGCCACGGGTTCACTAAGGTGGTGGACACACATCCCTAATCTGCGTAGAGGGGTACCTTGGACATATCAGATATCACGGGTAATAACAACGGATGCTAGCCCCACGGGGTGGGGAGCACACTGGGAAGGCAATTGCGTTCAGGGTCTGTGGTCCCATTCTGAGCGAGACACGTCCTCCAATCTGAAGGAATTGATGGCGGTGGAACGCGCCTTAGATAGGTTTCTTATACCTCTGCAGGGTAGACATGTTAGGCTACTCTCTGACAACCAGGTGACCGTTGCTTATGTGAACCACCAAGGAGGTACACGATCTAGATCATTAATGAACGTTACGAATCATATCTTTCAGATGGCCGAGAATCACCTGCTCTCCCTTACGGCCCTTCATATAAAGGGAAATCTAAATACCATGGCCGATTACTTAAGCCGCAACGAGCTCAAACAAGGGGACTGGTCTCTAAAACCGGCTGTCTTCAACCAGATCGTGCGGTTGTGGGGCTATCCAGAGATAGATCTGTTTGCCAGTCGAGAAAACAAGAAACTCCATCAATTCTATTCCCTAGACCCAAGGGACAATCCATACGCAGTCGACGCTCTTCTGATCCCCTGGAATTTCAATCTCGCCTACGCTTTCCCTCCTCTGAATCTCATTCCTCTAGTTCTGAGAAAAATTCGGGAAGACGGAGCCCGAGTGGTTTTAATAGCCCCATTCTGGCCCAGAAGGCCTTGGTTCCCATGGTTGAGAAGCATGTCCATTTCCCAACCATGGATCCTCCCAGAAATACCGGACCTCCTTTCCCAGGGTCCAGTCTTCCATCCACGAGTAACCAACTTGCACCTGACAGCGTGGAACTTGAGAGGTCACTTCTGAAAGGAAAAGGATTCTCCCAGAATCTTGTAGATACTCTACTTAAAAGTAGGAAAGCCTCCACGACTAACATTTATGTTAGGGTATGGAGGAAGTTCCTATCAAGTTCAGGAGCACAGATCGATCAAAAACCTGATATTGCTCAAATCCTAGAGTTTTTACAGAAGGGCCTAGAGTTAGGCTTAGCCACCAGCACCCTTAGAGTTCAGGTTTCAGCTCTAGGGGTACTATATAATTCCAACATAGCCAATAATCACTGGATAACAAGGTTTTTCAAAGCGGTCACCAGATCCAGGCCGGTTATTAAACAGAGAATAGTTCCATGGGACCTAAATCTTGTGCTCTCGGCTCTAACACAAGCTCCGTTCGAGCCCATTGACTCTGTCCCGATCAAGATCCTGTCGGTCAAAACAGCCCTCTTAGTTGCCCTTACATCGGCAAGAAGGGTTAGTGATCTTCAGGCATTATCCAGGCAGCGTCCATATATGCAATTTTTGGAAGATAGAGTGGTGATGAGACCTGACCCTCTTTATCTTCCAAAGGTTGCCTCAAAATTTCATAGATCCCAGGAGGTGATCCTACCTTCATTTTGTCCTAATCCCTCTAACAATAAGGAGCAGAGATTTCATTGTTTGGACGTACGTAGGTGCCTTCTCAAATACATTTCAGTAACAGACACCTGGAAAAAAGACCACGCATTATTTTTATCCTACCAGGGGGTTAGGAAGGGACTTAAAGTATCAAAAAATACCCTAGCCAGTTGGATTAGGGAGGCGATATCTCTTGCTTATACCGCAGGTGGCGTGGAAATCCCAGAAGGTATAAAGGCACACTCCACTCGTGCGGTAGCCACACCCTGGGCTGAGAGAGCAGAAGTATCGATTGAGGACATCTGTAAGGCGGCCACATGGTCTTCTCCATCCACCTTTCTTAGACACTATAGATTAGATCTAGGTGGCTCCTCCGACCTCACGTTTGGGAGAAGGGTGCTGGAAGCTATTATCCCTCCCTAGTCACCTTTTCACTTCTCTGAAAGTCTCTCGTTGTGCTGTCATGGCGACTGAATAAATACGTACGCTACTCACCTGGTAGCAGTGTTTTTTCAGGAGCCATGACAGCACCCTTATATTCCCTACCCTTCTTTGTTTATGGGTTTAACACTTCCTTTAGAGAAATTCCTAAGTTTATTCACTGGGTGAATTGTACCATATATTAATATTGTTTATGTGCTACTAACCTAGAAGGTCCTTTCATACTCTGTAAACCAACTGGCGGGGGAGTGAGGTGCCGCCCTTTTATGTCTGAGGTTTCCTGTCCCTGAAGGGCGGATCCCCTCTCTCTCGTTGTGCTGTCATGGCTCCTGAAAAAACACTGCTACCAGGTGAGTAGCGTACGTATTTTAGCAACTAAAGTAGCGAAAGGTGATCATTCTCCCTATACTATCTATCTACATGAGCCGACCTATCAGGTAAATCACTGAAAATCTGTCTCACAGAGAGGTTCAGGTGGGATATGTATGTCTCATCTACTTTGACCTCTCTATCCACCTGTAATGTGAGGGGGCATAAAGGGTTCCGCCTATCTACACCCATGTAACAGTTCCAAATAGGTCCTAGGTACATGGATATATTAACCTATTTTATTATATATTATATATTATTGTGTGGGGCCCAATTATTGAACCTCATGTGTCTCATAGAAAAATAGACATATCGACTTTTTCGTTAAGCCCTGTGGGACCCATTGCTCCTGTCCGCATGATCCATACTGCTTCTCGTCTGAGCAATAGGTTATGATGGTCGCCTCCTCTTTTGGACATTTTAACCTGCTCTATGCCAGCAAATGTCATCACTCCTGAATTCCCATCATGTATCTCACGTATATGACTGATAAGTCTCGGTGCCCCCTTTTCTGTAACCAGACCTACAGTGTTCCCTGAAGCGTATATACAGACATCTAATAGTCTTGCCTATATAGTATCTCCCACACGGGCACCAGACCACGTAAACGACATGTTTGGTTTGACACGTAATGAGCTGCATAACTTTATGCTCCACTGGCCCGATATGTAAAATCCTATCAATAATGTGATGCCTGCAATATGAACAATGTCCACACCGGTAATTACCTAGGGGAGTAGCACGTTCCAACCAATTCCTGGTTCTACTGTCAGTGATCTGATTCTGCACCAATATGTCCCTTATCCGGGTACTCCTTTTATTAGAAATCAAAGGGCCCCTAGCCACCACTTCGGCCAGCTCTGTCCCTGCCCAGTAGGTGCCAAATATTTCTAATAGCTGCCCTAATTTGTTGATCCATCGGGCCGTACTGAAAACAGAACGTAAATCTTTTACCTGTGGGGTTGTCCGTATTCCTGACTACTGGTCTAGTTGCCCATTTTCCTCTGTGCCTCCTGTCAAATATGCTCGGGATATCCTGTCTTTTAGTCTTTTTTTTTTTTTTTTTCTAATTCGCAGGACTGTGTAGAGAAACCTTCTAGTGTGTTATTGGCCCTCTTGGTTCTAACTAATTGTCCATACGGCAATGCACGTTTGGTGTGACTGGGGTGATCGCTATCAAAGTGCATAAGTGCATTGGTAGCTACCGATTTCCGGTACAGTGAAGTCCTAATTTCTCCATCTATATCGATAGCCACATCTAAAAAGTCCAAATGTAGGCCTCCAAAGACCGAAGTAAAGGCCATCCCCATACTATTGTCATTAAGCAGGGTGACAAACTCTTCAGTCTTCCTCCGACCCATCCCATACTAGGAACATGTCATCGACATACCGCAAATACATTCGGATATATTTAAAAAATATATTCCTGGTTGAATACAAATAAAGCTCCTCAAAATGACCCGGGTATAGGTTTGCGAACGTGCATGCTGCCAGAGTCCCCATAGCAGTGCCAACTACCTGAAGGTACCAGAGGTCCATGAATATAAAAGCATTGTGTGTAAGAATGAATTTAAGGCTATGGCAAATGAACTCTATAACATTACTCTCTATGTGTGTAGTTTGTAAAATCTGGCGTATAGTCTACTCCTTGCTCTTGTGGAATCCGTGTGTATAGGTTGGTGACATCAATAGATTCCAATCTATAACTGGGTTGCCAAGAAAACTGCTAGATCTGTGTTAAAAACGCCCCAGTATCTTTAATATGATGGAATGTGTATAAGCAACGGACACAATAACCAGTCTATATATTTAGAGAGCGGTTCCATAAGAGAACCCACCCCCGACACAATCGGTCGGCCTGGTGGGTTATCCGTAGCCTTATGAATCTTTGGGACATGGTACCAATGTGGCTTAATGGGGAACTCGGCAGCAATTTATCTGCTCTATTAGAAGAGAGAACCCCGGTCTCTACTACTTGTCTTAACAGCGATCTCAACTCCCCTTTGACTTTATTGGTGGAGTTAAAATGTCCAAAAGAGGAGGCGACCATCATAACCTATTGCTCAGACGAGAAGCAGTATGGATCATGCGGACAGGAGCAATGGGTCCCGCAGGGCTTAACGAAAAAGTCGATATATCTATTTTTCTATGAGACACATGAGATTCAATAATTGGGCCCCACACAATAATAAATATATAATATATAATAAAATAGGTTAATATATCCATGTACCTAGGACCTATTTGGAACTGTTACATGGGTGTAGATAGGCGGAACCCTTTATGCCCCCTCACATTACAGGTGGATAGAGAGGTCAAAGTAGATGAGACATACATATCCCACCTGAACCTTTCTCTGAGACAGATTTTCAGTGATTTACCTAATAAAATTGAAGGTCGGCTCATGTAGATAGTATAGGGAGAATGATCACCTTTCACTACTTTTTAGTTGCTAAAATACGCACTATTGATTGCTAATGTGTACTTTCTTGTATCACCATTGTTTTTAATTGTAATTTTTAATTGTAGTTTTTAGTGTTTTGTATCGTGAGTGGGCGGAGTGAGGCCGGAGGAAGGTGTGCGGATCGAGCACTCTTCTTAAGGCGTCACGTCCGCTCACACATTGAACCCGTCGAAGCAGCACCGGATAGGTGCGAAACAGCTGTCGTTCAGTCCTCACATTGCCCTGGTTATACACCCCCGTGCCGTGAAGATGTTGTATTAATAAAGTGACCTGCACAGAAGATTGGTGAGTGCTGCCATATTCCTTCCTGCCTATATGGATCTCATATCGAAGGTTTCCCAGAATTGTTTTTGAGTTTGTTTTCAGATACCAGCAGGGCTGCCACCATGAACCTCAGGGCCCCATACTAGAATGTTTCCTGCCCATTGAGACTCAACCCAGGCTCCTTCCTTCAGCTCTGCCTCCACCCCTCAAACCATGTGAACTGGCCCTAATAATTATCCCATATGTTGTGCATAGGGGATTATTGTGTCACTAGAATATCCCCTTTAAGACAAACTGAACCTTAATGCAGGCACAGGCAGCAGTCAGTATGGTTGAACTTGTGGTACCTGGCACGAATACAGGCAGCAGACTGCCTCCAGCTTCACACTGAGTGAGAAGGGGCATAAAGTAGCAGGTGGGTGGACCAGCAAAATGGCAAATGGGTGGTCAGACAGGTGAATATTCTTATTTGATCACTTTTGGGCCCTCAACTCCTTCATATAATGTGCCCAGGCGGGCCAGCACTGATGTCACACAACAAGCCCATATATGCTGCAGCTGTTATGAGTAGGCCAAGGCCTTTGTTGTGGCGGAGCTACTAAGTCTTAGAATGCCCTGGCCTCCCTCCACGTAAAAATGATGTTCACTTGTCTGCTCACCTGCTGCTCCACGA
Source organism: Ranitomeya imitator (assembly GCF_032444005.1). Lineage (NCBI taxonomy): Eukaryota > Metazoa > Chordata > Amphibia > Anura > Dendrobatidae > Ranitomeya > Ranitomeya imitator. The sequence continues at coordinate 558,887,206 of NC_091287.1, read as the reverse complement.
TCTGCGCTGGCAGGCCTTCTGCTTGGCTCCAGTCAGTCTGCTCCAGTCCCTATGGGAATAACTGAGACAGTCAGATCATAACTTCAAGCACAACACTTTACTTTCACATATTCGCAGCTCATCAAGTTCCATTACTGCGGTTACTTCAGGTTTCACAGAGCATGTCATTTCAGCTTTCCCTCTAATCCTCTCCTCCTCACACTGCTTGAGCCAACGTCCTACTGTCTCATGTGGCATTTCAGCGTTATTCCTGTCCAGATTCCTTGCCTTAAGTGGGGGTTCCCTTAGCTGTTTCGTACAGGTTCTGAGGGAATCAGCCCATGCAAACATCTGCCACATGGCGAGCAACCTGCCTGTCTTTCCTGCCGTGTCTAATTTAAATTAAAGCTTCTGTCCAGAATCTGCTGACACTTGTCTGGTTTTAGCCAAGCTGATAATGGGGTCCTGGGTGACTGGGCACTAATCTTGTTAATGTTACAGGGTAACTGTGTTGCTGGGTAACTGTCGCTCAGGTTAACAGCCCACCCGAGCTCTATGGGTGCCCAGGCCCTTCTGCCTACAACCAGGAAGCTCTCCTATCCTTATCATGGTGACCCCTCCTGCAGTAAACTATTAACATTAAAATGCCCCATCTAGTGGTGTACTCCCAGCACTGCTTTCTGTACATACAATGCAGTCACAGGAATAAATACTTTACTTGTGTACATTTAGCAACATTAAAATGTGCTCTGCTTTCCGGCACACTCTGCAATATGTTCGCTTAGTGTCTTCCTTCAGGAGCTGCAGCACTTCAGGCTCCAGGACTCCGTCCTGTCGTTCTGTCTTCCTGACAGGAACTGAACTCCTTTTCCCTCCAGATCAGGATCTTATAAAGGGGAGCTCACCTTAAACAGGCTCCCCCCCTTCTGGTCTGGAGTGTGAACATGTTGCCTATATTGTTACCTGATGAGATCTCCTTTATTGCCTTCAGACGTATAATCACTCCCCCTGGTGGAAGAATAACATTACTGCAATGACCAGGACTCTGGGGCGCTGCACCTCCATATTGGGGTTATTAGGCCTCAGCCTTCTGGCCAGCAGAGGTCATGTTTTCTGTACTCCTCGTTTTCATGGCCCCCTCCTGGCACAGATCTCCAGGAGTCGGTGGTTTGATTCTTTGTCTACTGCCTCAGCCTGGCACTTTCCTGCTGCAGGTCTCACATTGTGGCTGATTTCCTGCAGATCCGACCTGTATTAACATCTCAGTTTCTCATTAATTACTTGGTGATTAGCATTTCTGTCACCAGTGTTTCTCAGATGTTCTTCCTTTAAATTGTACAAAGTCTCTTTCCAGTTGAGATACAGTCTGAGGGTCTGGGGTGAAGAATGAAGCATTGGGGGCAGTGGGGTCTCTGGAGGTCTTTGTAGTGACGTGGACATCAGAGGTGGCTGGGGTTTGTTGTTGTTCTGGGAGTTTGGGCCTGGAGTTTAATGAAGGAATCTGTCTTCAAATTGCAGCAGGTTGTCCTCAGTCCCTTGTACAAGGACGGTGCCGCTGTTATTCAGTGATGGAAAGTGAGCTGCCCTCGTAATCTTCATGGTTTGACTCTGATCTGACGGCCATTATTGATATCAGTCTTGGTTGTATATTTATATTGTTTTACACAGGGCAGTGTGCCAGGCCAGGAGATACGCTGTGAAGGAGAACACGTTGGTTTTTCTTTTACCTTCCGCACTAGATGTAAGTCAGCATAGAGGGTCTCTGGGTTGTCTCTAATTGTGGCAGGTTTTGGCTTTCCTTGCATGATTGCTCTTCTGCTCTTCAGGGTTTATTATTATTATTATTATTATTATTATTATTATTATTATTATATTTTTTTTTATTTAGCACCATTAATTCCATGGTGCTGTACATGAGGAGGGGTTACATACAGGGTTAGATATCGTTTACACCAGTGGTCCCCAACTCCAGGCCTCGAGGGCCGCCAACAGTGCAGGTTTTCAGGATTTCCTTAGTATTGCACAGGGGGTGGGATCATCACCTGTGCAGATGATCACATTACCACCGATGCAATACTAAAGAAATCCAGAAAACCTGCACTGTTGGCGGCCCTCGAGGCCTGGAGTTGGGGACCCCTGGTTTACACTAAACAGGTTTTCAGTGACAGACTGGTACAGAGGGGAGAGAATATCCCCCTTAATATCGGACTGAGCTTTATTTTTCACGGCACGTGCAGCGTTGCCGACTACTGAACACAATGCCGGCTTTCAATGGTTTACTGCACCTCTTCATTAGGACTTTCTGGTACACTGCCCCTCATATATACGATATATAAAAAAAATTACCGCACACTCAAAGTTGATGTGATGCAAAAAATATTACAAAAGTTTATTGTGTTAACAATCAAGGCTGCCACTGTTATGTTTGCTAATGAAAGGTGTTATGAAGGCAATCCAGAGACACAGTGTGCCTAGCGATCAGAGCGCACACAGTGATCTGACAAATACCCAAAAACAAAAGAACGAGCTCTGAGACGTGGAAACTCTGTAGACTGCACACCTGATCCTATCCTAAACACAACTAAAAGCGGCTGTGGATTGCGCCTAACAACTACCTATGCAACTCGGCACAGCCTAAGAAACTAGCTAGCCTGAAGATAGAAAAATAGGCCTGACTTGCCCCAGAGAAATACCCCAAAGGAAAAGGCAGCCCCCCACACATAATGACTGTGAGTAAGATGAAAAGACAAAACGTAGGGATGAAATAGATTCAGCAAAGTGGGGCCCGATATTCTAGACAGAGCGAGGACAGTAAAGCAAACTTTGCAGTCTACAAAAAACCCTAAAGCAAAAACCACGCAAAGGGGGCAAAAAAGACCCACCGTGCCGAACTAACGGCACGGCGGTACACCCTTTGCGTCTCAGAGCTTCCAGCAAAACAAAAGACAAGCTGGACAGAAAAGCAACAAAATGGCAAAAAGCACTTAGCTATACAGAGCAGCAGGTCACAGGAACAGTCAGGAGAAGCTCAGATCCAACACGAAGTCGGGGACCCACACGGCGTCTGCGATTAGCGAAAAGTTGAGCCTTCTCCTGGGACAAGGTCAAATTGTCCACTACCTGAGTCCAGATCTGCTGCAACCTGTCCACCACAGAATCCACACCAGGACAGTCCGAAGACTCAACCTGTCCTGAAGAGAAACGAGGATGGAACCCAGAACTGCAAAAAAATGGAGAAACCAAGGTAGCCGAGCTGGCCCGATTATTAAGGGCGAACTCGGCCAACGGCAAAAAGGACACCCAATCATCCTGGTCAGCAGAAACAAAACATCTCAGATATGTTTCCAAGGTCTGATTGGTTCGTTCGGTCTGGCCATTAGTCTGAGGATGGAAAGCCGAGGAAAAGGATAGGTCAATGCCCATCCTACCACAAAAGGCTCGCCAAAACCTTGAAACAAACTGGGAACCTCTGTCAGAAACAATATTCTCAGGAATGCCATGCAACCGAACCACATGCTGAAAGAACAAAGGTACCTAATCAGAGGAGGAAGGCAATTTAGCCAAGGGCACCAGATGGACCATTTTAGAAAAGCGATCACAGACCACCCAAATGACTGACATCTTTTGAGAAACGGGAAGGTCAGAAATGAAATCCATCGAAATATGTGTCCAAGGCCTCTTTGGTACCGGCAAGGGCAAAAGCAACCCACTGGCACGAGAACAGCAGGGCTTAGCCCTAGCACAAATCCCACAGGACTGCACAAAAGTACGTACATCCCGTGACAGAGATGGCCACCAGAAGGATCTAGCCACTAACTCTCTGGTACCAAAGATTCCAGGATGACCAGCCAACACCGAACAATGAAGTTCAGAGAAGTTTATTAGTCCACCTATCAGGGACGAACAGTTTCTCCGCTGGACAACGATCAGGTTTATTCGCCTGAAATTTTTGCAGCACCCGCCGCAAATCAGGGGAGATGGCAGACACAAGGACTCCTTCCTTGAGGATACCCGCTGGCTCAGATAAACCCGGAGAGTCGGGCACAAAACTCCTAGACAGAGCATCCGCCTTCACATTTTTAGAGCCCGGAAGGTACGAAATCACAAAGTCGAAGCGGGCAAAAAATAACGACCAACGGGCCTGTCTAGGATTCAAGCGCTTGGCAGACTCGAGATAAGTCAAGTTCTTATGATCAGTCAATACCACCACGCGATGCTTAGCTCCTTCAAGCCAATGGCGCCACTCCTCGAATGCCCACTTCATGGTCAGCAACTCTCGGTTGCCCACATCATAATTACGCTCAGCGGGCGAAAACTTCCTGGAAAAGAAAGCACATGGTTTCATCACTGAGCAATCAGAACCTCTCTGACAAAACCGCCCCTGCTCCAATCTCAGAAGCATCAACCTCGACCTGGAACGGAAGAGAAACATCTGGCTGACACAACACAGGGGCAGAACAAAAACGACGCTTCAACTCCTGAAAAGCTTCCACAGCAGCAGAAGACCAATTAACCAAATCAGCACCCTTCTTGGTCAAATCGGTCAATGGTTTGGCAATGCTAGAAAAATTACAGATGAAGCGACGATAAAAATTAGCAAAGCCCAGGAACTTTTGCAGACTTTTCAGAGATGTCGGCTGAATCCAATCCTGGATGGCTTGGACCTTAACTGGATCCATCTCGATAGTAGAAGGGGAAAAGATGAACCCCAAAAATGAAACTTTCTGCACACCAAAGAGACACTTAGATCCTTCACAAACAAAGAGTTAGCACGCAGGACCTGAAAAACCATTCTGACCTGCTTCACATGAGACTCCCAATCATCTGAGAAGATCAAAATGTCATCCAAGTAAACAATCAGGAATTTATCCAGATACTCACGGAAGATGTCATGCATAAAAGACTGAAACACATAGATACAAAGAGAAAATGGAGTTCTATACGAAAAACGTTTTAAAAAAGCAATATTTATTAAAGAATCATTTAAAAATAACAAAATACAAAAATGTCCTCTATGTTTCTCTTTGCGTTGTAGATTTAAATTTATCTGTTTTTACATTTTAACCTTGTTGTTTTTTCATTTTTTCTGTTTCATTTTCTTTTTATCCTCTACATCCCTAGACTTAATTGCCCTTGGGATTCGGGTGTTGTTGTGGCTATGACATCAGGAACATGCGAGGAACTATGACTAAAGACCAAAGCATGGATGAATTATGTCACTTATTGTTATTGGAAGATTATTCAATTATTTTGGTTTTGGGTGGGCATAACTATTTACAATGTCTTTTATAGTATTTTTTATAGTATTTTTTGTATATTTTTTTATGTCTCAATGTTGAGAGATATATATATATATATATATATATATATATATATATATATATGAGAATTGTATTGCACAAGTGCACTTTGTAATGTACATCAAGTAGATTTCGAACATCACATTTATATAGTATAGGGTATAGGTTACGCACTATATGCGGTTGTAATCCGCTTTTATTTGCTTCATCCTTGCTAAATCCCTCTTTTTATTTTTTATTTTTATTTGGGCGAATGCGGTGATGTCCGTCATCCACATTTGGATCATCATTATGGTGGTTGTGAAAAAGGTGCGGACAGCGCTGCTGTAATGCCCAGGGTACATTTATTCCTTGCTATGTTCCGAGTAGCTACTGCGCATGCGCCCCACGCTGGGTAATCGATCCTCTTGTCTCCGGCTTCATTCATCCGAGAGCGCATGTCCATGATGTCATCGGGGGATTTCCCCTTGACGTGCGCTCCCGGTGTATGCTGGGGAACGAGGGTCATTTCCGGATCAGCTGTGGTGCGCCTGCGCACATTGGACTCTTTCAGTCCAGGAATTCCGTTATAAAATGCCGGCATCAGGGGCAATTGCCTCACTCCCTCTTTGAGAAAGCAACGCGAAACGTGCGTCAGGGGGCTCTCCGGAGTCATTAAGCACCACTCACTTCATCATGGGTAAGAAATTTGATCTTTGACATGCACTATACACTGGTTTCTCTGCAAATTTTATGCATGAAAGACATTTGTCTATATGAGAACCAGCGAATGCACTGTATTGTGTGCTATTATTGATGGCTATATATACCATGATGTTATATACTTTTTCTGGGTGTTTATGACTTGGATGTGCATATACTAGGGTCTTTCCCTTTTTTGTATTTTGTTATTTTTAAATGATTCTTTAATAAATATTGCTCTTTTAAAACATTTTTCGTATAGAACTCCATTTTCTCTTTGTATCTATGTATATTCGGAGTATACGTCATTGTCCTGATAGATACATGGGCGTTGACACGCGTCTTTTTTCTATAACACACCGAGTGTGTGTGTCCCATGCTATTTCTGTGGGTGTATTTTTGTTTTTAAAGACTGAAACACAGATGGAGCATTGGCAAGTCCGAACGGCATCACTAGATACTCAAAATGACCCTCGGGCGTATTAAATGCAGTTTTCCATTCATCTCCTTGCCTGATTCTCACCAGATTATACGCACCACGAAGATCTATCTTAGTGAACCAACTAGCCCCCTTAATTCGAGCAAACAAGTCAGATAACAATGGCAAGGGATACTGAAATTTAACAGTGATCTTATTAAGAAGGCGGTAATCAATACACGGTCTCAGCGAACCATCCTTCTTGGCTACAAAGAAGAACCCTGCTCCCAGTGGTGACTATGGGCGAATATGTCCCTTCTCCAGGGATTCCTTCACATAACTGCGCATAGCGGCGTGTTCGGGCACGGATAAATTAAATAATCGACCTTTAGGGAATTTACTACCAGGAATCAAATTGATAGCACAATCACAATCCCTATGCGGAGGTAGGGCATCGGACTTGGGCTCTTCAAATACATCCTGATAATCAGACAAGAACTCTGGGACCTCAGAAGGGGTGGATGACGAAATCGACAAAAATGGAACATCACCATGTACCCCCTGACAACCCCAGCTGGATACCGACATGGAATTCCAATCCAATACTGGATTATGGGTTTGTAGCCATGGCAACCCCAACACGACCACATCATGCAGATTATGCAACACCAGAAAGCGAATAACTTCCTGATGTGCAGGAGCCATGCACATGGTCAGCTGGGCCCAGTACTGAGGTTTATTCTTGGCCAAAGGTGTAGCATCAATTCCTCTCAATGGAATAGGACACCACAAAGGCTCCAAGAAAAACCCACAACGTTTAGCATAATCCAAATCCATCAGATTCAGGGCAGCGCCTGAATCCACAAACGCCATGACAGAAAACGACGACAAAGAGCATATCAGGGTAATGGACAGAAGGAATTTGGACTGTACAGTACCAATGACGGCAGACCTAGCGGACCGCTTAGTGCGCTTAGGACAATCAGAAATTGCATGAGTGGAATCACCACAGTAGAAACACAGCCCATTCAGACGTCTGTATTCCTGCCGTTCAACTCTGGTCATAGTCCTATCGCACTGCATAGGCTCAGGTTTAACCTCAGGCAATACCGCCAAATGGTGCACAGATTTACGCTCGCGCAAGCTTCGACCGATTTGAATGGCCAAAGACAAAGACTCATTCAAACCAGCAGGCATAGGAAATCCCACCATGACATCCTTAAGGGCTTCAGAGAGACCCTTTCTGAACAAAGCTGCCAGCGCAGATTCATTCCACTGAGTGAGTACTGACCATTTCCTAAATTTCTGACAATATACTTCTATATCATCCTGACCCTGGCACAAAGCCAGCAAATTTTTCTCAGCCTGATCCACTGAATTAGGCTCATCGTACAGTAATCCAAGCGCCAGGAAAAACGCATCGACACTACTCAATGCAGGGTCTCCTGGCGCAAGAGAAAATGCCCAGTCTTGAGGGTCGCCACGCAAAAAAGAAATAATAATCAAAACCTGTTGAATAGGATTACCAGAAGAATGAGGTTTCAAGGCCAGAAATGGCTTACAATTATTTTTGAAACTTAGAACGAAGTTTCTAAGTTTCAAAAAACAAATCAGGAATAGGAATTCTTGGTTCTAACATAGATTTCCGATCAATAGTATCTTGAATCTTTTGTACATTTATAACGAGATTATCCATTGAAGAGCACAGACCCTGAATATCCATGTCCACACCTGTATCCAGAACCACCCAAATGTCTAGGGGAAAAAAAAATGAACACAGAGCAGAAAAAATAAAAAATGTCAGAACTTTTTCTTTCCCTCTATTGAGAATCATTAGTTTGGCTCCTTGTACTGTTATGTGTGCTAATGAAAGGTGTTATGAAGGCAATCCAGAGACAGTGTGCCTAGCGATCAGATCGCACACAGTGATCTGACAAATACCCAAAAACAAAAGAACGAGCTCTGAGACGTGGAAACTCTGTAGACTGCACACCTGATCCTATCCTAAACACAACTAAAAGCGGCTGTGGATTGCGCCTAACTACCTATGCAACTCGGCACAGCCTAAGAAACTAGCTAGCCTGAAGATAGAAAAACAGGCCTGACTTGCCCCAGAGAAATACCCCAAAGGAAAAGGCAGCCCCCCACATATAATGACTGTGAGTAAGATGAAAAGACAAAACGTAGGGATGAAATAGATTCAGCAAAGTGGGGCCCGATATTCTAGACAGAGCGAGGATAGTAAAGCGAACTTTGCAGTCTACAAAAAACCCTAAAGCAAAAACCACGCAAAGGGGGCAAAAAAGACCCACCGTGCCGAACTAATGGCACGGCGGTACACCCTTTGCGTCTCAGAGCTTCCAGCAAAACAAAAGACAAGCTGGACAGAAAAAAAGCAACAAAATAGCAAAAAGCACTTAGCTATACAGAGCAGCAGGTCACAGGAACAGTCAGGAGAAGCTCAGATCCAACACTGGAACATTGACAAGGAGCCAGGATAGCAGCATCAGGCGGAGTTAAGTAACGAAGCAGTTAACGAGCTCACCAGAACACCTGAGGGGGGAGGAAGCTCAGAAGCTGCAGTACCACTTGTGACCACAGGAGTGAATTCAGCCACAGAATTCACAACATGCCACCAAAAGAAATTACGTGCAGATAGAACCCGACGTTTCGACCCTCCTGGGTCTTATTCATGGGGTTACTTGATTCCTGATCAAATGTATAAAGGTGGCAGAAGTTTAGGCAGGAGGAAAGTTCCCCTAATATATAATAGCTTAGCGAAGTATGAGGTAGGGGTATAGTAAACCTCGATGGGTAAAAATTGTTTAAAGGGATGTCCTCAATTTGCGTGGTGGGCCTCATACATGAGACACTCACAATCCCCCTTCCTAGCTCTCCTAAAAAAGCCTTATTGGTATGTGGTGCCATAATCTTTCCTGGGACTTCCTAGACCCATTTCTGTATGATGTGTGTGTATATATCTCTATATACCGTATATATATTTGCCACTGTAATAGAATAGATACGAATATCCCATATAAAACCTAGTAATATAGACTTGTTTTTGGTGAGATCGGGGTGTTCTCTTTTGCAAGCTCTTGAGCTCCCAGTCTTTACCCCGTCTTTACCAGAGCCGATGGGGGTCACATATTTCTGGACATATCGTCATGCACAGTCTTCATAGCTGGACAAACTTTTTCCAGTCCAGTGCTAGAAGTCCAGTGTCACAATAACTACATCAGCTGCCAGAAGAAGTGAAGGAATGGGATCCCTTCTGGAACCAACTTGTCACCTGTATAACCCGGCTGGCTGGGTGAGGTTTGCATTAGGCACCAGGTCCTTAGTCCCTTCTCTGGCCCATTCTTGGCTTCTCTATCTGCACTGGATACTTACATACATGGCCCTCAATATTAACTACATGCAGAGGCGGCTGCAGAAAGCAATCCTTTTTCTTAAAAGCTGTTCAGAACACCTCATTTCTGTGCCAACGATGTTAGGAACCCCATTCACAGATGTGAGGGCGCGTCTCGGCCGGTGTGTGCGGCCATCACGCCATCGGCACGTCACACGTGGAGGTGAGGGCGCTGGATACTGCTTTAAAAACCAGGACTTTGCAGGGGATTAGGAGCTTTGCATCGGTAAAATACAATTCTGATCCTTGTAAAAATATAACAAGAAAATAAACTGTGCTAAATTTTGTTCCTAAAAATGACAGAAGGATAAAAGGTGCAGGCCGGCTTCCTGCCCAGCACGGGATGCATTGATGGTCTTCCTGCAGTCACAAGACCCTCCCGCTCTATATTCTTCTTGCTTTCAAACGGTTAAAAAAACATGTAAATCAGTGGTTCTGAAGTCAATGAAGAATTTCCAGGACAGTACCTTGGTGAGCCTGCGGATTGTGCACTCAGGCATTGTCCATATAACACTGTATAAGAAAATATCTCTGTATGGAGGAAGGATCGGGTCACCGGCTCCTCCTCCAGTATCTGTAGATCTCTGCACGGAGGAAGGATTGGGTCACCGGCTTCTCCTTCAGTACCTGCAGATCTCTGCACTGAGGAAGGATTGGGTCGCCGGCTCCTCCTTGAGTACCTGCAGATATCGCCTAATTCCACAGACCATGGATACAAACACAAACGGAAAAGCTGGACACACAGGAACATAAAAGCAGGCGTGTATGGGAACAGACAAGCTGCGGGGAGGAAGCAGCGGGACATATGGAAGCTATAGGAGACACAGCATTGCACGGAGAAGACTACAAAATGAGGCCAAGGCCACGAATAAAGAATGTTGGGAAACTCTGCACGCTCTCCTCCAGGCTGATTGTGCCATGTCTAGGGGAGGACGCCATGAATGATCACACGTGTCTATGCCGGCAGGGGCGTTTCATATGCGGATATCCCATGTCTGGCAGTGCAGGTCGACTTTCGGATGACACAACGCTGAGGTCAATCAACCGTTAAGGACAGAACGGTCATCACAGCGATCACACAGCTAATCAGGAGGACTTGGAAGAGAAAAGCTCGAGGAACTCCCTGATCCAACAGGTCTGGCAGAACATTAACCAGCGTGATGTACAGGAACCCGCCCTATGTGAATGGTAAAATCCAGGCCATGGCTTCACCGGCTACCTTGGGTGACTGAGCGCAGACAGAGAATCCGGCTCCCAGGATCCCTCCCATCGCAGTAATCAGCTGCATCTTCGCTGCGCTCCAGAGTTCAAACCCGGCACGGAGGAGAATAGTGAAATCCCCAACCTCAAGGGAAATCTCGTGTAACAGAATGGCCACCGTTGTCAGAATTCCCACCTTCCTACTGACCAGAAAGCTGCCGGCCACCGTCATGCCGTGGGAGAAGTTATCGATGGTGTTGGCCAGCAGGTTGAGGTAGCCACTGACCTTAATACTGTCACTCTTGGCTCTCAGTTGCACTGCATTCCCCTTTTTGCTCCCGCATGTTTCCTATTCATCAGGCTGTCTTGGGCGAGTTTCCGCACACAATCTGCTCCGGTCGTCATCTGTTCTTTTTTTTTTTCATCTGTAAATTAGTTTTCTCCAAAATGAGGAAAGTGAAGAATCTGATCACCACCCACAGGCCGAGGAGATGCTGCTGCTGGAGGGACTGAGTGTTGCCTGTGGTGGCGCTGCCGTGTATGCCCAGGCCTCTGGCAGGAGATGAACAAACATGTCGCCCAATAAACCACCAATGGCAAAACTCAGCAGCTGCTTCAGCCTCTTGGTCCCTTCTTCAGATCTGAGCGTAGCGCCTGCCTCAACGGGAATCACCAGTAACGGAAGCACCCCGCTGAGCCCCCACCATTAATGAGCCAATCAGAGAGCAGATCCAGGCACCCAGAGCGGAGGTGTTGGCATTTTCACAGGCACGACTTCCTGGGGTACAGGCAGCGCTGAGGTGGAGCCCCCCACATGCAAAGAGCAGCTAGGGCAGAATCCTGACCCACATCATCCAGAAAAAATCACGGCCTGGCTCTCGGTTCCCGGCCGTCCCCGTCCTCGTTATCTCCAGGATCCCTGAACCCCTGCTAGCTTGTAGGCCGGGCTCCATCAGCCTTTCCTTTTGTTCTGCTTCTTTTGTTCCAAATGTAAATGTTCAATTTCTATAATTCTAATCCTTATTTCTGATAGCTTTATGTTCTATAAAGACTGAGTGTGGTGAGGCGGAGGATGTCAGACCTGGTGCTGTCTCGTGTCTACGGTCTTTCCTCCAGGAGATTCTTGTTTTGTCCTTTTAAAACTTATTTTTCTTCCTTTTTCATAATGATCTTTAGTCTGGATCAGTCCAGCTCACTTCTGTAATCCACAGACATGGGTTTTTCAAGTTTGTGTCCTAAAGTTTCCTCATTGCAAGGTATAAAGTGATGAAGGTTCAGGAGCTCATGTTCAGTGCTGAATACTCCTGGAATGCTATATCCTAGTGACTGTAATAACTACAGATGCCTGTATTTGTACTAGTTCTCAGGAAGTTCCTTGGTTTTTACCCAATCTTCATCTCCTTCTGTAATGAAGGATTCAAAATATTCATAGTTGTCTAACCAAATGTTTTGGATCTTCCAACTTTCCCTTTTGTGATCATATCATTTGTCATCTCATCTGACCACACAGCTTTTTCTTCACCTCTTATCGCTCTATTCCAGTATCACATCGGTAGGATTACATGCCCATGTGCCGGTCTTATTATTGTGTACATAATCTCCTTGTAACTGTAAACCTAGTCTTGGGTCCTGTGGTAGCATGTAATATTATGTCAGTGTCATGGATTAAGAGAACATCAATACAAACTTTACACCATAACCCATGCAAATGTTTCCAGTAATATCTACTGAATTGTCCTGCATGTCATCTATTAGGTTTTTTTTTTAGACTAGATCCCCTTGGTTTCCGTGAATGTAGAGTTCTTTTGAAAGGTTAATTCGCTTCACTAGTATTTGTTCCATGATGTAAAATGTCTTCTGCGTAGATCAGTTGAAATGGTACTAAGTAGCAGAAATGTGATTCCCATCAGATAGTAGCTTTTCTTGGGAAATATCCTCTTCTCCTGAAGAATTGATGTTGAATCTCTTCCATAAAGGACGTGGTGTCTTGTATTCCAGCTCGTATTTGAATCCATTTCTTCCTCAAAGAAATGCAGGATCATTATTTTGCAATATACAATTTGCATTGATCGACACACTTTGTTGTCTATGGGCATTTTACGTGGTTAAAAAAATCTCCATTGTACAAGAATCATAACTTTATAAAAGTATACAGCGGCACTGGGTATTATAAAATCTCGTATTGCTGCGAATTTAGACGACAACCACTGTTTTGTCAAAGGAAATGTATATAAGAAAAATAAATTCGCGCACAGCGAGATTTAATCAAAAAAAGGGAGGAATATATCTTATGTTTAATAGAAAGACACAATCCTTAAACACAAATACATGCACAAGCACTCAATGAATGTAAAACTACAGGTGTAAAAAAATTGCACTATTCCCACAATCACCTCTGGCCAAACAAGCCTATGTTTGAAATTACATAATACAGTACGTCAGACGAATTAGCAGCAAAATGAGTCACGTGCAACCCAGACTAATATAAAGGACACAAAGTTAGTTGAGCCTAAGTTAACAATGAACACTAAACGATAGTGCGCACCACCTTTAGCTGTAACGATGATGCTCAGAAGCCAATAATCATTGAGAGGTCATTAAAATGAAGATGGAACAGTTCGCCAAATGTTTTTTTAAAAAGTTATTTCCACCTCATAGAAAAAAAGGGTGAGGGATGATGGCGTGTGGTAGAAAACCAAAAACAAAAAACTAAAAATGCCAAAATCAAAAAAACAAAAAAGGGGGAAGCGGCCCTGGCCGGTGGCAAGGCTTCACTGAAAGGAACAAGGCGTTCGACGTACTGCACTAGGATTAAGCCAGGTCGGAAATCCGTAGCAGATATGCCGTGTGTTACCTTATACAGAGCGGTGATTCTGGGTGAGGGAGAGATGCTCCTTTCTTGTAGCTCCTGCTGGTGTCGTTATCCGGAGTCCAGTGTTGCTTGTAGAGTTACCGATGTCTGCTGTAGTAAGTGCTTCCTTGCAGGTGTGTAGTGGTGAAGCAGGACCTGCCGTGATGTCACTGGTCACGTGAGACAGCGGGATTATTCAAAGTTCTGACAATGTAGGAGTACGGAGAGCAGAAAGGACCAATCTTCCAACGCGTTTCGGAAAGATGCGCTTTCCTTCAGGGTTGGTCCTTAATGCCTACAAATACCGTTATATAAGGGAAGGAGTCCGATCTGTTAATCCTACATAAAGCCGAAAAGTTCAAACTCGCTATTTAATCCCTTTGGAATAAGGCTATCCAATGTAAAAATCCATTTACTTTCTGCTCTAGACATAAGACCTTTTCTCCAAGGCATTTTTATTTGTTCCAATGCTATTTCCATAAAATTGACATCAGTTATGCTCTTCCACAAAGTGTTTGGACAGTGGATGTCCTGTGAACTTGTGTTTAATATTGCGCATTTGTTCACTGATCCTTGTTTTAAGTGGGCGCTTCATCCTGCCTATATACAATTTGTCGCAAGGACACTTAATGGCGTGTATGACCCTTCTGTGGTGCACGTAATATGATGTTTGATGTCATAATTTATTCCGTTTCTAGTCAGTGTGCTGTTTTTTACTTTGCGTGTTTCTACACATAGCACATTTCCGACATGGGAAAAAATCCAAAAATCATTTTATCGAATAATTTTTTTGTTAGGAAAATCATGTTGTGAAGTAGGTGCAATCAAATTTCCCAAATTGCGGGCTTTCTTATAAATAAAGCGGGGATGAGGGGGAATGTGTTTCCCTAAAATCTTATCATTAAGAATGCTCCAATGTTTTCTCACTATTTTTCTGAGGGGAAAAGAATTTGAGTTGAATTGTCATGATGGGGACAAACCCCACTTGATCACTGCTATCATTTTGGGATTTTATTTTTAATAAGTCGGTGCGGGGTATAGCCGAAAACTGATGTTTGGAGGCTTCTAGTAACTTGGGGTCATAGCCTTTTTCCAGAAATTTAGCTGTCCGTTCGTTTGCTTCTTTCTCAAAATGTTGAGGTTTGGAGCAATTTCTATGTAACCTCATAAATTGACTTCTAGGTACATTTGTCAGCCATGTCGGTAAATGGCAGCTATTGGTGTGGATTAAGCTGTTGACGTCAGTGGGCTTATTATAAGTGCAAGTGTGTAAGCAGGAATCCTCAATAAAAATGGTTAAGTCTAAAAAGTTAATACTTTGAATGCTGATAGTGGCATTAAAATTTAAATAAAAATAATTTTTATTAATATTAGTTCAAAATAGTTCAAGTGATTGAGGGCCGCCTGACCAAATGAATAAAATATCATCAATATAGCGGCGCTAGAGGACCAGGTCCGCGCACAAGACATCTTGAGGATGGATAAATGTCTCCTCCCAGAGACCCACATATAGATTTGCGAAACATGGCGTGAACCTGGTCCCCATTGCTGTACCCCATTGCTGGATGTAGTAGTGCTCCTGATACTTAAAATAATTATGTGTGAGAATAAAAAACATACAGTCCTTAAGGAATTGAATTTGTTCCCCCAGTATTAATGACACTTTCTCCAAGAAATGGGTGGCAGCTTCACATCCTTTTTGGTTTTCAATCACCGTATAAAGTGATGTGATGTCCAAGGTGCCCATTATGTAGTGATCTTTCCATTCTATGTCCTTCAATATAGTCAGTATGTGGGTGCTGTCCTTAATATGAGTAGGAAGAAAGGGCACAATTTGCTGTAAGTGTTGATCCACATAGTGTGACATCGTGGCAGTTAAACATTGTATACCTGATACAATGGGACGCCCTGGAGGATTTGTTGCATTTTTGTGGATTTTTGGAAGGTGGTAGAAGGTAGCTAGCCTCGGAAAGGGATTATTAATATCAAATTCATATCCGACATATTTCTCGGTAGGGTCCGCTCTAAGTATTTTATAAGTACGTGAATCACTTAAAAGACATAGGGCTTCTGTTTGATAGTCCTCTTGATTTAAGATCACTATGCCACCGCCTTTATCTGCAGGGCGTATTACTACATTTTTATTTTGTAAGCAAATGATTGCTTGTCTTTCTTTGGCCGTAAGGTTATAACTGAATTTAGAGCATCTTTTGTCACTGATTTTTTTTTTTTTTTTTTTTTTTTCATCAGTAACGTTTTTTTGAAAGGTCTCCATGGGCTCTGAATATTATTTACGGGGATGGAAATAGGACTTATTTCTTACTGAAGTGTGTACATAAGGATCAGTGGGATTATTGGTTTGCTCTGTAGTAACATTTGTTTTCATTAAATGTCTTTTGATAGACAATTTTTTTCATGAATAATTTTATTCCTATAAACGCTTGAAATGTATCCATTTTGCTAGAAGGAGCATATTTCAAGCCCTTGAGTAATGATTCATTTTCATCAAGCTTGTTTGCTAAGATTAAAGATGCCTGAATTATTATTTATTTTTTTTTAGTATTTTTCTGTTTTAGAAGTTGTTGTTTTTTTTGACTTTTTTGGGACCTAACTGAAAAGGCTTGATTGTTTGTTGCGTGTTTGTGGGTGTGTTTTTTGTTTTTGCTTTTTTTTTTTTCTGAATAGTTACGGTAGATGCTTGATCCCGATTAGTTATGGGCACTTTCATCGCCCCCCTGATTGGCTTCTAAAATCTCAAACCTATTATAATTAGACAAGGGTGTGGAGGAAGAATTGGTAACAGAATTAGCTTGAGTTGAATTTAATTCTGTATTTATAGTTGACCTTCTGTTAGTATCTTCGGGAGGGTCAGGAGTGAGTGTACTACTTGTCCAATGGTTTTGATCTCAAAGGGACCTTCCCAATTACTTTCCCAAGGTTCATTCTTCCTGAAAAGTTTTAATCATCACATTAGCCCCAATCTTGAATTTGGATTCATATGGTGGCTCCACTTTTTGTATTCTTGATGCAGCATGTGGAAGAACGGTTTTCAGGTTTTCCTACAACATTAGCAACCATTTCAACCCTGAGGGAACCCAAATAGTGAGAGAAGTTGAGCCAGCAAACAATACTCTGAAGAAGCCGTCAATGTCCTTTTTATGCCAATTAAATGGAGCATAGAAAGTAGGAGATTGTGGTCAAAAGCTGCAGAGATCAGTTGCTTATGTTTTGCTGTCAAAAGGTCATTAATCACGGAGTACAGTTTCGTAGAAGGAAGAAGTCAAGACTGATGGATCTAGAAGAGTAAATGGGGACTAACTTGTAAGGTGGCAGTAGACAAGGCGCTACAAGAATCAATGGAGACTAGTCTGTAGCCATGTGTGCAAGGATCTGTGCTTTAGGAGTGAGATGAGTGAAAGGTGTCAGGTTTTTTGGGTTGTTGGATAGTGAGATCATGGTAATGAACTGGGTCTGTTTGAGGTGAAGGGTAGATTTAGAAGTTCTTAAATTTATAGTGAATAAAGTTTTCTGGTGTGCAAGTCTTGTTCCATAGGTGTTCGGCATTCCTAGAGCATCGCTGAAGAAATGGAGTTTGTGGTGTGAGCCAGGCCTGTTTTACTCTGGTTGGAGTTTGAGGGTCACTACTTGGTCTAAGGTGCTCGAGTGTCATTGTAGTGATATACAGGCAGATCGGGATATTAAAGAGACTCTCTACACTCACTGTCCCCAATCTCCTAGGTGTGAGGGTTAATGGCTTGTAGAATTCGGAACGTGCGATAAGCAGGAGAGTGCTGAGGTGGGCGAGGATTTGTGAGCCTGAAGGAAAATGTTGTGGTCAGAGGGGAAGAAGGGAGTTATCTAGGTGGGAGATTGAAAAGAGACAAAGACCAGTTCAAGGGTGTTACCATCTTTGTGTTTCACAGGTTGAGAGCTGAGGCCAAGATAATTGATTGGAGAAAGAGGCTGGGATGCAGATGGGGAGGTGAGGCAGTTTATGGGGATGTTTAACCCTCACAGGATAAGGGTTGGCAATTTGATAGACCTTAGGTGCGGTAGAAAAATAATCAAAGTGGGTTGGTTAGCCTGGGTCACAGTATACAACCACTACTCTTAGGTGAGACGGGATGGAAGAGCCTGATAGTGTGGACCTCAAAAGAAGGGAATGAGTGACCTGGAAAGTGCATTGAGGGGATAGGAGTAAGCGGACTCCACCACAGTCTGTATGCAGGTCTCGGGGAATGGGGAAACATGTAAGATCTTGAATCGGTTTCAGTGAGCGCCAACAGATTGAGGTCAGAGAGTAGTTGTGCTGGTATTGAAGCTAGTTACATACGGACTGTGGATTCCAGAGAGTGCAATTAAGAGGGAGATGGAGTTCAACTAATGTTAATCAGGCTAGCAGGCTTTCGATGTGAGGTGCGGAAAGGGTTTATATTGGTGGAGGGTGGACGGGGATCATTTAATACAGCTGAATGATATAACATGAAATCTGTTTGAAACGGATGAGTGTCCTTGGCCTGTTATGTGACCGGTAATGCAAGTTAATAACATAATTCTGGGTATTCAGTAATTGCTGCATTTAATGAGGGGATACCAGTTGGAAGAATATTTGGGGGACTCTGGATACCCTCTCTGTTGGTGCAATGGCCATCTCTGCTGCATGAGTATTTTGCAGTGCATGGTTTATATTGGTTATTTATCAGGTTGTGAATAACAACGCTATAATAGGACCTGACGAATAGGAGATTACGTGAGATGCCACATTCCTTGTATGTGGACGGTTCTCAACTGAGTAGCTTTGACTGTTATTGCTGCAATTTATTTGATAGTTGAGCCAATGTACAGTAGCGGCCGCCCACATAAGGGAATTATTTAGTGGTTTCCATTATTTCACTTTCTGCACTAGAGCATTATTATTATTATTATTATTATTATTATTATTATTTATTATAGCACAATTTATTCCATGGCGCTTTACATGTGAGGGGTGTACATAATAAAAACAAGTACAATAATCTTAAACAATACAAGTCACAACTGGTACAGGAGGAGAGAGGACCCTGCCTGCGAGGGCTCACAATCTACAAGGGATGGGTGAGGATACAGTAGGCGAGGATAGAGCTGGTCATGCAGCGGTTTGGTCAATCGGTGGTCAAGATCCTTTAATCTTCCACGTGGATTGATTTATGATGTATCACTCCAAAACGATCCTCACATCACTCATCATTAGTGTAACGGTAATTAGCAAAAGATTTTTAATAAATAAACGTGTGGGCGTAGGAGTGTCCAGAAACATGTGGGGGAATCCAGACCATATGTGGTCCACATATCATACAGGGTGACTCGGTTTTTCGGTAGCGGCCGCGCCATGTATGCTTTTGCACCCGAAACCCTCTAAATTTAAAACAAGCATGTGACTGTGCGAGTGTCCAGGAAGTTGTGGAGGAATCCAGGCCATATATGGCCCCATGTGACTGTGCGAGTGTCCAGGAAGTTGTGGAGGAATTTAGGCCATATATGGCCCCATGTGACTGTGAGTGTCCAGGAAGGTGTGGGGGAAGCCAGGCCACATATGGCCCCATGTGACTGCGAGTATCCAGGAAGGTGTGGAGGAATCCAGGCCATATATGGCCCCATGTGACTGTGAGTGTCCAGGAAGGTGTGGGGGAAGCCAGGCCACATATGGCCCCATGTGACTGCGAGTATCCAGGAAGGTGTGGAGGAATCCAGGCCATATATGGCCCCATGTGACTGTGCGAGTGTCCAGGAAGTTGTGGAGGAATCCAGGCCATATATGGCCCCATGTGACTGTGCGAGTGTCCAGGAAGTTGTGGAGGAATCCAGGCCATATATGGCCCCATGTGACTGTGCGAGTGTCCAGGAAGTTGTGGAGGAATCCAGGCCATATATGGCCCCATGTGACTGTGCGAGTGTCCAGGAAGTTGTGGGGGAAGCCAGGCCACATATGGCCCCATGTTACTGCACAAGTGTCCAGGAAGGTGTAGGGGAAGCCAAGCCATATATGGCCCTTTTGATGTGCTCCTCAGTCAGTCCTGGATTCCCCCTCTCTATTCAATGTTTAACAGGTCCTAAATTGGTACCCTTTTTTTTGCTGCTAATTGACTAAGTTTTATATTTTAATCGATCATTTGCTATATTGACGTGCATGCCCCTCGCACATGCCCCACGTATGATGCATCTAGACTTGTAAGGCCGGAGTCACACATGCGAGAAACACGTCCGTGTCTCGCATGTGAGATCCAAGCTCTGGCGCCGGCAATATGGAGAGGAGCGTGCAGCTCCATGTGTTGCTATGCGGCTGTACGCTCTGCTCTGGAGTGCCGGCGCCAGAGCTTGGATCTCACATGCGAGACACGGACGTGTTTCTCGCATGTGTGACTCCGGCCTAAGGCTGACGAGAGGATCAGGTAAGGGGGATTGTGGGAGGTTAGCTGGTTAAGGAAAAATGAACAGCTGGTCAACACATGAGGGGATGAATTGTTGATCAAGGACAACCAAACAGTCCTAACACTCTGCCTGACTCCATCTACACATTACTGCACCTTTCACCATCAGATAATGTCTACAATGAGGGAAGGACAGACCTAGATCAGGGAGTGCTGAATAGAATGCACTAGTATGATTTTACACGATTTCCACAATTAACCATCTCCTAAAATGATGCATCCTACAATATTAATAAATCTCCCCTTTGATATATAAAACGGCAGTGTCCAATAGTGGAGAATCACCCCAGTAATGACCACACGGAGTCCTCACCTTTCTGAAGCAGTCGTTACAGGACAGGTTCTGTCTGACCGAGTCTTTCCACCCTTGATATCGTCCATTGAAGATTGGGGAAGAAGTCTCTGATCTTGTCTAAAATCTACAGGCAAAAGGGAACAAGACTAAAAATTCAGCCCTGCAAATTGCCTAACAGTGAACTTTTTTTATCTTACATTATAGGAAAAAATAATTCACGAACACTGGGAGAACATGCAAATGTCATTAGTGGGACACATGAATATGGAGGCTTGGGGTATCGTTGTCCACCCGCTCCCCTTCCCCAAAGAGGTTTTCTCTCCCTGACCTGGTGTCATGTTTAGGTCATTGCGCACTCTCTTCTCTTTTCTCCTGGACCACCATCAATCTGCAGTATATAGTCAATACTGAACAGGTCGGGTGATCTCATATCGAAGGTTTCCCAGAATTGTTTTTGAGTTTGTTTTCAGATACCATGAACCTCAGGGCCCCATACTCCTTCCTTCAGCTCTGCCTCCACCCCTCAAACCATGTGAACTGGCCCTAATAATTATCCCATATGTTGTGCATAGGGGATTATTGTGTTACTAGAATATCCCCTTTAAGACAAACTGAACCTTAATGCAGGCACAGGCAGCAGTCAGTATGGTTGAACTTGTGGTACCTGGTACTAATACAGGCAGCAGACAGCCTCCATCTTCACACTGAGTGAGAAGGGGCATAAAGTAGCAGGTGGGTGGTCCAGCAAAAGGGCAACTGGGTGGTCAGCCAGGTGAATATTCTTATTTGATCACTTTTGGGCCCTCAACTCCTTCATATAATGTGCCCAGGCGGGCCAGCACTGATGTCACACAACAGGCCCATACATGCTGCAGTTGTTTGTGTAAGCCAGGGCCTTTGTTGTGGCGGAGCTACTCGGGCTTCGCATGCCCTCGCCTCCCTCCACATAAAAATGATGTTCCCTTGTCTGCTCACCTGCTGCTCCACTATCTGCACTGGCAGGCCTTCTACTTGGCTCCAGTCGGTCTGCTCCAGTCCCTTTGGGAATAACTGAGACAGTCCAAGTATAACTTCAAGCACAACACTTTACTTTCACATATTCGCAGCTCAAGTTCCATTACTGCGGTTACGTCAGTTTTCACAGAGCATGTCATTTCAGCTTTCCCTCTAATCCTCTCCTTCTCACACTGCTTGAGCCAAGGTCAAACTGTCTCATATGGCATTTCAGCGTTATTCCTGTCCAGATTCCTTGCCTTAAGTGGGGGTTCCCTCAGCTGTTTCATACCGGTTCTGAGGGAATCAGCCCATGCAAACATCTGCCACATGGCGAGCGACCTGCCTGTCTTTCCTGTCGTGTCAAATTTAAATTAAGCTTCCGTCCAGAAGCTGCTGATGCCTGTCTGGTTTTGGCCAAGCTGATAATGGGGTCCTGGATGACTGGGCACTAATTTTGCGAGCGTTTCAGGGCAACTGTCACTCGGGCTAACAGTACCAAGGTAATTGCAGCAGATTTCAATGCCAAGACACCCTACGCAAGAAAACGTTCACCATCCCATTTGATTTAGGTGTATCCATAGAAGTGACCCACCCAAAGTTTGCCGCATCGATGGACATAATGGTCTGTGTAAACTGAGGGTCCTGATCCAATTTGTTTTGCCCACTCTGCAAATTCAGCGCATTATGGGCATTGATGGGCCACTTATATGGATACGCCTAAATGAAATGAGTGGTGTTTTCTTGCGTAGGGTGTCTTGCATTGAAATCTGCTACAATGACAGGGTACTGCGTTCACCAGACACAACACAATTTCTATCCCACAAAAAGGTGATGCTGCGCTTAGGGGTTAAATGCTAAGTGATGCTGGAAGGCGTATAGCCCTTAACTAAGTCCTACAAGTGCGAAGAATGGAAATCTAAGTATATACTCTTAGCAGGGAGTAGATAAATCCTTAGTAAAATGCCTGAGAAGTTCAGTGGTGTGTGTGTGTGTATATACACTCACTCAGTTACAGGACAGTGCTTACCCTGCTAGTGGTGCGCCTGTAATCCCGGTGTGATGGCTCGCAATGCTGCAGAAGGATGTATCCAATCGGTGTAGGAATATGCGGGGGAAAAAAGGAGAAGAATCACAGTCCGGAGTCCGCTGCTTGCTGTTGCGGGGAGAAGGGAGCAGGAAAGTGTTGCAGCTGACGCGATACCTGGGGAGCCCCGGCCGAAGGTGTCCCTGGTAACCGCGGGGAAAAGATGGCTGCCGGTGCCTGCTAGCACGTGCCTGAACTGTGACGTCACAAGAGGTACGGAGCGGCGTTGGGGCCAAAAAGGAATGACTAAACCAACGCGTTTCGAAGGCAAACTGCCTTCATCAGGGTTAATGTGTCACCCCATCTCCTCCCTTTATATGCTTCAATTGTGCCACTAGCCCACCCACATCCTGCCTCTACACATAACTAGTTCGGGTATGCTGCAGGGAATCTATATTGCCGCAGCTATCCTTGCACTACCGACCAAGTTTTTGTTTATTTTATCAAGGACAGTACAGGGTTGGAACTTATCCTATTGACCCTCTGCTATCCCACATTAAAATATGAATGTACATTTAAAATTAAATTCTTTATTAGAAGTAATCAATTAAAACCTATACGTTTAGCACTATATATCCCTCCTAATGAGTGGATTACTTTGCTCATAAGTCCTCTAGTATTTTAAAAAACTAAATGAACCTGCTTGTACATAAAACAACCTTATTTTATGCCTGGAGTCATAAGGCTACCATGCCACTACAAGTACACTTGTGAAGGGTAAAAAATGTATTGATATATAAATAGGAACTGTATGTGTGCAGACAAAAAAATTAAATATTTGAGGACTAAAATATTTAAAATCATGAGTCGGTGGAGGTACCTGCCATAGGGACATGACCCCACCCTTGTACCTCCTAGTGAGACTGTCCATTCGGAAACAGCAGACAGCGTCTATATCTACATAAAACTGAGGTTAAAACCAAAGATTAAAGATTACACCTCGCTCCCCAATAAATATATTGTATGTGAAACCCCATTAATGGGGGTGGGAGAGAAAAGGGGAGTGGGGAAGGAGGTAAGGAATAAAGGGGGAGGGGTTTGGAAAAGAATATATAAGGGGAGAGAATGTATCTTGTATATAAAAAAGAAGGAAAAAAGATCAGGGGAGAGACTGCGTATACAAAAAGAAAAAAGGGGGGAAAGAAATTTATGGGGATTGGTTTTAAATACTATGAGTAGAAGGAGCCCTATTGCTATTGAAACGGGCGAGATTATGGCTCCCAATGGTTTATGTCCTAGTTGACCCCCAAAAATTATATATTATATTCAGTTAAAGCTACATATGATCGTGATTCCCAGCCCCCACTTATAGGGCATACAGTTCTAACTCCTGGTTAAGGCCTTTCGGAGATAGGCTGTCCAACAGAAATATCCACTGCGACTCAATTCTGGACATCTGTTTGAGGAAGTCCCCTTTCCTTGGATTTGATTGGGTATTCTGAATTCCACAGAAGTGTACATCTTTTATATTCCTCCCATGTTTCTCCACAATGTCACGACAAGGGGTGTCCCATATATCCCTTTTGAATGTTGGTCAAATGTTCTTTAATCCGTATCCTGAGTTCCCTCTTGGTCCAACCAACATATAGTTTCTTGCATGGGCATAGGATGGTGTAGATAACCCCCGTAGAAAAACAGGAAATTTTATTTTTAATACTGTCTTCATATTGCTAGAATCCTTAAATTCTACCTGGCAGGTTTTTTTGAAAGTTGTATTGATACAACCGAAACACTTGCCACATGGTGTAAACCCCATGTTTGAATTTGAGGGAATTCTGGTGTTATATGCAGATTTACTAAGGGCCAGTTTTTTATGTTGTGGCAAGAAGATTGCCCAAGGTTTGGGCCTTCCTGAAGACAAACTTGGGGTAAGGTGGTAAAAATTCTCCTACCACCTTCTCTTGACAAGATCAACCAATGTTTGCGTATGATGCCTTGAAATTTTCTATAACCTGCATGAAACTGTTATGATCGGTAGGGTTTTTATTTGTTCTGGAACATTAGTGGTCCCTACCACTTTGGATTTTGTCCCATATATCAATGAATCTCTAGATATACCCCTCACTTCATTCCTAGCTATCTCTAGTGCAGTTAGGGAATACCCTCTTTCTACAAATTGTTGTCAGATGTTCACTCATTCTCGTAATCCTTTGTTTGTACAATTTCGTCAGACTCTGGTAAACTGGCCCTTAGGGATGTTGGTAAGCCAAACAGGTAAATGACAGCTAGTTAGATGGATATACCTGTTTGCATCCACTTCCTTCCGATAACACTTGGTGTGTAGTTGGCCTTCCTTGATATACACATTGAGGTCCAGAAAGTTGATATTGCTTGAACTTATGGTAGGTGTAAATTCAAGGCCAAAGTCGTTGTCGTTTAGATTATACAAGAACAATTCCAAAGCATTCCATGAACCATCCCAGATAATCATTACATCATCTATGAATCTTCGCCATAGTATTAAGCCTTCATGTAGATGTCCGTTTTTGTATATATGGGATTCTTCCCACTTGGCCACGTATGTTAGCAAAACTGAGCGCAAACCGCGTGCCCATCGCGGTTCCCCATGTTTGTAGGAAGAACTTATCCTCATACATGAAATGGTTGCGTTTTGTAATGAAGGTAATCCCATCTTGAATGAACTGAACCTGATCATCTTGGTATATCCATAATTTTTGGAGGAAGATACCCGCCGCTTGACATCCTTTTTCCTGGTTAATCACAGTATATAGCAACTTGATGTCCAGAGTTGCAAGAAGCTACTTTGGTTTCCAATCCACGGTACTTAGAACTTGTAGGATGTGACCTGTGTCCTTCAGATAAGCTGGGATAAGTGGCATGCACTTTTGTAGAGGAGTATCCACATACCGGGATAGGTTCGCTGTGGGGCTATCTATCCCGGAAATAATTGGTCTTCCTGGTGGTTTTGCTTTACTCTTTTTTTTTTTTTTTAACTTCGGTATATGGTAAAACACTGCTATGCTGGGGTTCTCCTTGTATATAAACTGGTATTCATTATTATTTTATTTTTTTTTTTTTTATTCAGGATACCCAGAGATTTGCCCTTCATGCAAAGAATACTAAGTTTGCTCACATAATGTGAGGTGATCTCCTATTAGCTTCTTGTACGTTGTCCCATCACTCAGTCTTTCAGCTTCTTGGTACATTGTGCGATTGAGTACCACAATGCAAACCCCCCCCCCCCTTTGTCCGCTGGATGAACAATATCATTGTCTGAAGCTTTTTCAAAAATTCTCTTGCCGATTCAAGTTATGGGAGACCTATGTGGACCTTTGTTTTTTTCTGATAGTTTCCTAATATCCGCTGTTACCAACGTGTCAAAAGTTTGAAATGCATTGGAGTATTCCTGTACCGGATTGAACGCGGAGGGGTTGGCTAGTTAGGTGTGGACCTATTTAGATGTTTCCTGGGTATTATTCCTAAATATCACTTGTTTGTTTTTTATGAAGTATTTCTTCAACGTTAAGTTCCGTAGATACTACTTCATGCTGACATACAAGTTTAAAAGGTTTTGCTGTGATAGTGGGGGCAAATTTCAATCCTCTGTAGTAGGGCAACTTTGCTGTTCGTCAACTGATGTGTACTTAAGTTATGAATTTCTTGGGCATCATTAAGTATACTTATTTAATTTTTGGAGAGTTGCCTTCCCCTCTTGCCTCTTTTGGTTTTCTGTTTCCTACCCAGAAAAAATCCCAGTTCACGGACAAGTATGTAGTTGGGTTGTTGGCTTTTTTTTTTTTCTTCTGTATTGAGCCTGAGGTTTTCTTATTGTTACTGGTTAAATTTTTATTGCTCATGGTACGACCTATATTACTACCAGGTTTCCTTGCGTCAGATGTCGGATTCTTAGCTGGGAGGAAACTCTTCTTCTTTTTCTGGGCCTCCCTATTACCCAGATTTATATGGGGGGTTGTTTGCACTGGGGTGGCATTGGAACATCCCGCTGTTCCATCACCCTGGTCCATATCCCTACACCTCGTCAGAGGGGAATATCTAATGGTGATGTGGGTGGGTAAGGGAGTCAGGTTGCTAGATTACGTGAGATGCCACATTTCTTGTATGTGGACGGTTCTCAACTGAGTAGCTTTGTGACTGATGTATTGCTGCAATTTATTTGATAGTTGAGCCAATGTACAATAGCCCACATAAGGGAATTATTTAGTACTGAATAGAATGCACTAGTATGATTTTACACGATTTCCACAATTAACCATCTCCTAAAATGATGTATCCTACAATATTAATAAATCTCCCCTTTGATATATAAGAACAGTGTCCAATAGTAGATAATCACCCCAGTAATGACCCCATGGCGTCCTCACCTTTCTGAAGCAGTCGTTACAGGACAGGTTCTGTCTGACCGAGTCTTTCCACCCTTGGTATCGTCCATTGAAGATTGGGAAGAAGTCTCTGATCTTGTCTAAAATCTGAAGGCAAAAAATTCAGCCCTGGAAATTGCTTAACAGTGAACCCTTTTTATTTTAAATTATAGGAAAAAATAATTCACAGACACTGGGAGAACATGCAAATGTCCTTAGTGGGACATATGAATATGGAGGCTTGGGGTATCGTTGTCCCCCCGCTCCCCTTCCCCGAAGAGGTTTTCTCTCCCTGACCTGGTGTCATGTTTAGGTCATTGCGCAATATCTTCTCTTTTCTCCGGGACCACCGTCGGTCTGCAGTATAGTCAATGCTGAACAGGTCGGGTGATCTCATATCAAGTTTCCCAGAATTGTTTTTGTGTTTCAGTTTTCAGATACCAGCAGGGCTGCCACCATGAACCTCAAAGCCCCATACTAGAAAGCTTCCTGCCCATTGAGACTCAACCCAGGCTCCTTCCTTCAGCTCTGCCTCCACCCCTCAAACCATGTGAACTGGCCCTAATAATTATCCCATATGTTGTGCATAGGGGATTATTGTGTTATTGTGTTACTAGAATATCCCCTTTAAGACAAACTGAACCTTAATGCAGGCACAGGCAGCAGTCAGTATGGTTGAACTTGTGGTACCTGGTACTAATACAGGCAGCAGACAGCCTCCATCTTCACACTGAGTGAGAAGGGGCATAAAGTAGCAGGTGGGTGGTCCAGCAAAAGGGCAACTGGGTGGTCAGCCAGGTGAATATTCTTATTTGATCACTTTTGGGCCCTCAACTCCTTCATATAATGTGCCCAGGCGGGCCAGCACTGATGTCACACAACAGGCCCATACATGCTGCAGTTGTTTGTGTAAGCCAGGGCCTTTGTTGTGGCGGAGCTACTCGGGCTTCGCATGCCCTGGACTCCCTCCACATAAAAATGCTGTTCCGTTGTCTGCTCACCTGCTGCTCCACTATCTGCACTGTTATAATAGATGAATGTGGATAAAATCAGCGCTGCTGCGACAAATGATGGATCCAGATAGTTATAAGATGTTCGGGTGGTTTATTCAAAGAATTTCAAAGCTCATGGCTTCTTCAGGAAGTGTCCACAGAAAGATATTTCTGTGGAGGAGTGGGAGGATCAGATTACGTGAGGGAAGATATTGGGAGATTAGTTCAGAGATATTGGGAGGGGACAGGTTGTGGATGGCTTTGTAGATCAGTGTTAGTAGTTTGAACTGGATTTGTTGGGGAATTGGGAGCCAGTGGAGGGATTTGCAGAGGGGAGAAACGGGAGTAGCGAGGAGAGATGGATTAGCCGGGCAGCAGAGTTGCAGACAGACTGGAGTGGTGCAAGTCAGCGGGGAGGCCACAGGAGGGTGTTGCAGTAATCTAGGTGTGAGATGAGGGCATGCTCAAGACTTTTAATAGATTGTGGGCTGAAGAAGGGACGGATTCTGGAAATATTTTGAGTTGGAGGCGACAGGAAGTGGCAAGAGTTTGGACGTGCGGTTTGAAGGACAGCAGAGTTTCCCCGAGGCAGCGGATTTCAGGTGTGGGAAAGAGCGTGATGCAGTTTACCATAATACAGGTCAGGTAGGGGGATAGGCAAAATGGGGGGGGGGGGGGGAAGATGAGTTCGGTTTTGTCTCTATTGAGTTTTAAGAAGTGAGAGGTGGAGGATATGACTAATGGACACTTTGGGATTCTGGACAGCAAAGAGGTGACATCTGGGCCAGAGAGGTAGAGCTGAGTGTCGTCCGCATACAGGTAGTACTGGAAGCCATGGGACTTAGAGTTGTCCTAAGTTAAGGGTATAGATGGGGGGGGGGAGTAGGGGCCCTAGAACAGCCTTGAGCGACTCCCAACAGAGGGCCGGATGAGGAGGTAGTGTGGAAGTGCTAAATGTGCGGTCAGAAAGGTATGAGGCAAACCAGGACAGGGCAAGGTCTTTGATACCAAGGGAAGAAAATCTGTAGAGGTAGTCGAATGCAGAGGACAGGTCAAGGAGGATGGAGAACTGTCTGTTAGTTGTGGCTGTAAGTCATTAGTAATTTTGGTCAGGGCAGTTTGGGTGGAGTGGTGGGGGCGGAAGCCAATTGGAGGTTGTCAAGGAGAGGGTTAGATGAGAGGTGGGAGGAGAGTTGATGATGGACATGCTGCTCAAGGAGTTTTGAAGCAAACGAGAGCAGTAATATGGGGTGATAGCTGGGCAAAGCAGTTGGGTCAAGGTTTAGTTTTTTGAGGATGGGTGTGATGGTGGCATATTTAAAGGCAGAGGGGAAGGTACCAGAAGATAGCGATAAATTGGAGAGAGGTTAGGGCTGGAATGAGCAGGTTAGTGAGGTTGGGGAGCAAATGGGAAGAGATGGGGTCAAGTGCATAAATGGTGGTGTGATTTGAAAGGATGTGAGCACTTCAGTGATGCTGGAGATGGAGGTTATTTGGGAAGGGCAGAGGTCTGGTATATGGAGTGGTTGGGGTGGTTGAAAAACAAGAGTTTGCCTTGATTGGTCGATCTTGTTTTTGAAGTAGGTGGGAAAGTCCTTGGAAGAGATGAGGGGGTTGGAGGTAGCAGTGGTGGG
Organism: Ranitomeya imitator; assembly: GCF_032444005.1. Taxonomy (NCBI): domain Eukaryota; kingdom Metazoa; phylum Chordata; class Amphibia; order Anura; family Dendrobatidae; genus Ranitomeya; species Ranitomeya imitator. The sequence continues at coordinate 558,857,557 of NC_091287.1, read as the reverse complement.
TGGAGGAGAGTTAAATGTGCTGAACAGTTGTTTTGGGTTGTAGGATAGTGAAGATACAAGGTTTGTGAAATGGGTCTGTTTAGCAGAGTTGAGGGCAAGTATAGTTTGTTTGAAAGCAGTGAAGTCGTCTCGCAGGCGTCTTTTCTTCCAATGCCACTCTGACCCTGGAGGCTTGTCGAAGTTTTTTTGGTGAGATTGTTATGCCATGGTTGCCTATTGATGTGTCGCACTCTACCATGCATGAGGGGCGACTGAGTCTATGGCTGATGTGAGGGTGGAGTTATAGAAAGCAGTGGCACTGTGTCATGGAGTGAAGGTATTGAAGAGAGGGGTAGAAGAGTCTGAGTCTGTGAAGGTCTAGGTGTGCGAGGTTTCTGCGAGGACGTGGTAGTGGCTGGACATGGAGGCGGGTGAGGAGGACAAGGATGAGAGGGTGAGTAGATGGTAGTCAGGGGGAATTGAGAGGTTGTGAGATTGGAGAAGGAATAGAGGCCGGTGAATATGAGGTCTAGTGTATGTCAGTCTGTGGGTGGCTGTGGAGGACCATTGAGTAAGTCCAAAGGATGAAGTAAGGGTCAGGAGCTTGGAGGCTGCTGGCTATCGGGTGTCAGTAGGGATATTAAAGTCACCCATGGTGATGGTGGGGATGTCAAAGTGGAGAATTGGTCAATGAAGGCAGTGGCTGAGCCCAGTGGTCGGTATGACAGCCATTTGGAGATTGGAGGGAGAGTAGATAAGGACAGTGAACCTCAAAAGGGAGGGTGGGGGGGTTGGATAGGGTTGAAGGAACTGTTTTTAAAAAGGAAACCCACACTTCTGCCATGTCTGTTGCCAGAGCGAGGAGTGTGGGTAAAGTGGAGGCCACCGTTTCTCAGTGCAGCAGAGGAGGCCGTGTCAGCGGGGTCTGTGAGGGCCAGATGGAAAGGTTGCGGGAAGTAAAGAGATCATAGATTGGAATGCCCTTTCCATCTGCAACAAGCTCCATGCAAAGTGCCCCAGAGAGGAAGCAAGGGGGTGGGGGTCAGTGGCACAGATTTTAAGTGTGAGGGATTGCGGTAGTTTTTGAGCGGAAAAGGCGATAAAGCAACAATATTAAAATATTATAAACTTTATTGAATATGATTAAAATGATGTAAAAAAAATACCAAACAAAGCTATAAGAGCCACACAAAAGAACACACAGACAAGGAGACCTATGGACAATGGCAAATGAATGTCTATAAACCAGGTATGTTTTAAGAATTTATGCCATAATTCATGAAACTTTCATGAGCAACAAGATATATAGTCAGCCTGACATAATACTAAAAATGATGCGCTTTATGTGCAAAAAATGCTACAAAAGTGACGGCTAGCAAACGCAACTTAAAGTGCCTGGTGCATCCTACAAACAAAAAAAACTGTTTAGCACCATTCATACATATATATTCAAACTGTCAGATACAGATAAATAAACTGAATAACAAAGAGGCTACAAAAATCATGTGTGCACAAAAGATGATGATCATCAGTCTGACAAGACAGATCTTTTTTTATAAATAAATAATGAAAGCGCTAATCCTTTCATGAAAGGTCATAATAAAATGCTCTCCACATAATGAATAGCAAACCATGATCAAGTAAATCACAAAATGCATGTAACCAGCTGATTGTTAATATAAAGTGCTCAGTGCAGCCACGTATTACACATGTGCCAATACAAAAGGTGAAGATAACCGGTCCAGAAATCCTTACACCAATGTTACAATACTGCAGATAAGGTTGCTACATGGAGAACCAGCGCAAAAAAAAGTGATCATACCGGAGTGTGTGGAAGGTCCCAAACTGCACGTGTGCTCTCACCCCGACAGCGCTGTTTCGCTAATGCTTCCTCTATGCCCACATCTATGCCCATATGCCCACAATGATAATGAGGCTCCCTGGAGCACACGCTATCCCATTCCCAAAAGTGATAGAACTTCCGGTCTTTGGAACGCATGTCTGTGACGCATATGGTTTGTATAGCGTGGTTTCTGGGTTAAAGGTGGAACGATATCTATAGTGGACCTGTCCAACACACACTACTATTGCGGTCATATGCCAGCATCGCTGATGCAGCATAACAAGTTGTGGGAAGTCCACAGTAAGGAGATTATTTCTAACACCATAATTTCCCCATCATAATATATATTGGCCAAGAAGAAACACTCCCCTTCTCCATTCCCTGACTGTATCATAGTCCTTCCACAGTCAGAGAAATGTATAAGGAGGTCAGACTGAAATAAATACTTTTGATACAGTTCACTGTCAAGTGTACGGGTCCCCAAATCAACCAGTCGGTATGAGGTAAGGATATACTCAAGGAATGATTTTTAACGGAAGGTGGAGGTAAGGAGGGCGGGGGAGGGCTCATATGTCCAACAAATTGAACACAGTCCACTTTATATTGGGGGATTATTGAAGACCATAGCCTTTGTGAGACTTGGATCCCTCCAAGTATACAATGCCTACAAGTAGTATTCAACCCCCTGCAGACTTAGCAGGTTTAATAAGATGCAAATAAGTTAGAGCCTTCAAACTTCAAACAAGAGCAGGATTTATTAACAGATGCATAAATCTTACAAACCAAAAAGTTTTGTTGCTCAGTTAAATTTGTATAAATTTTAAACATAAAAGTGTGGGTCAATTATTATTCAACCCCTACGTTTAATATTTTGTGGAATAACCTTTGTTTGCAATTACAGCTAATAATCGTCTTTTATAAGACCTGATCAGGCCGGCACAGGTCTCTGGAGTTATCTTGGCCCACTCCTCCATGCAGATCTTCTCCAAGTTATCTAGGTTCTTTGGGTGTCTCATGTGGACTTTAATCTTGAGCTCCTTCCACAAGTTTTCAATTGGGTTAAGGTCAGGAGACTGACTAGGCCACTGCAACACCTTGATTTTTTGCCTCTTGAACCAGGCCTTGGTTTTCTTTGCTGTGTGCTTTGGGTCGTTGTCTTGTTGGAAGATGAAATGATGACCCATCTTAAGATCCTTGATGGAGGAGCGGAGGTTCTTGGCCAAAATCTCCAGGTAGGCCGTGCTATCCATCTTCCCATGGATGCGGACCAGATGGCCAGGCCCCTTGGCTGAGAAACAGCCCCACAGCATGATGCTGCCACCACCATGCTTGACTGTAGGGATGGTATTCTTGGGGTCGTATGCAGTGCCATCCAGTCTCCAAACGTCACGTGTGGTTGGCACCAAAGATCTCGATCTTGGTCTCATCAGACCAGAGAACCTTGAACCAGTCGGTCTGAGTCCTCCAAGTGATCATGAGCAAATTGTAGACGAGCCTTGACATGACGCTTTGAAAGTAAAGGTACCTTACGGGCTTGTCTGGAACGGAGACCATTGCGGTGGAGTACGTTACTTATGGTATTGACTGAAATCAATGTCCCCACTGCCATGAGATCTTCCCGGAGCTCCTTCCTTGTTGACCTTGGGTTAGCCTTGACTCTTCGGACAAGCCTGGCCTCGGCACGGGAGGAAACTTTCAAAGGCTGTCCAGGCCGTGGAAGGCTAACAGTAGTTCCATAAGCCTTCCACTTCTGGATGATGCTCCCAACAGTGGAGACAGGTAGGCCCAACTCCTTGGAAAGGGTTTTGTACCCCTTGCCAGCCTTGTGACCCTTCACGATCTTGTCTCTGATGGCCTTGGAATGCTCCTTTGTCTTTCCCAGGTTGACCATGTATGAGTGCTATTCACAAGTTTGGGGAGGGTCTTAAATAGTCAGAAAAGGCTGGAAAAAGAGATAATTAATCCAAACATGTGAAGCTCATTGTACTTTGTGCCTGAACTACTTCTTAATACTTTAGGGGAACCAAACAGAATTCTGGTGGGTTGAGGGGTTGAATAATAAATGACCCTCTGAAAAGACTTTTCACAATTAAAAAAACAAATAAATAACATTCTTTTTTGCTGCAGTGCATTTCACACTTCCAGGCTGATCTACAGTCCAAATGTCACAATGCCAAGTTAATTCCAAATGTGTAAACCTGCTAAATCTGCAGGGGGTTGAATACTACTTGTAGGCACTGTAGATATATTTTAAAGAAAATAACCCTAATTCAGTTGTTAGTTCAGACCCCCAAAGCTGCTGTGTCCAGACGGAATATCCATCGGGACTCCCTCTGTAACACTTTTCTGTCAGTCCTCTCCTCTTACCGACGGTTTGAGCTTATCAATACCCATGAGTCGGATCATTTTAATGCTTCCCCATGTTGATCGTTAATGTTTCGCTAACGGTGTGTCCTTCTCATTTAGAATATCTTCCACCCTCCTCCTAAATTCCCTGACTGTTTTTCTCACATATGATTTGCCTTCTAAATCCCTTGGTTTTGCAGTTTATGAAATCCTTCACCTTGAAGGTCTCATTAGTGGCATCACTGCACAACTCCTTGCCAGTCTCTATGAATTCACATGATCTGCAGGTGCCACATCTAAAGCAGCCTTTGGGTTTCTCTGGTAGCCACGTTTTTATGCCACTTAGACTGGTGCAGTCACTTCATGCCACGATCTCCAATGATCTGCTCTTTCTGTAAGTAATTTGTGGCGCTGTCCTAATGACATCCACAATGTCGCCATCCATCTGGAAAACATTCCAATGCTTCTTGACAATATCTTTGTGCCCCATTATCAAACATCGTTATGAGGTGAATTGTTTGAGTCCTCATCTTTCTGAAGCAGTCGTTACAGGACAGGTTGTCTGACAGTCTTTCCATCCTTGGTATCCTGCCGTAAAGATGGGGAAGAAATCGCTGATCTTGTCTAAAATCTGCACATTTTCTTGCTTCAGGACTGAATGTTCTAAGAGCAGTGAATCCCTTTTATCAGATTGAACTTATCCGGGTGAAGTTTTACTGGATGCGCTGCTGATAATTTATAAGTTTTCCTTCAGACTATGTAAACCTGCTTAAAGTTTCCAAGCAAAATATTTGGTGGATATAATTATCAGCAGCGCATCCAGTGACCCTTCACCTGGATATGTTCATTCTCCAAGTCCTTTGGACTGGTGTCCTGCAGCAGCTGATATATGCGGTTGATATATGTTGCTTTGCTGATAAACCACCAGGTGAGCAGATCCATGTTGGTTTTTGGGTTTTACACTTAAAACTCTATTGTGCGCTCTTCGTTTTCCAACTTTTATGACAACTTGGTAGAAGTACAGCCTTAAATGATCTATAACCCTTTGATGTCCTTAGTCAATGGCCACTTGCTTCTTTCTTTGTTGCCCCATTTGCTCTTACCTGCGACAGCTTCAGCTTCTTGTCTGGGACACTTATTATCACCAGCGCAGTCATGGCCAGGTATGTGTATGGAGGTTTGGGATATCGCTGGTAATTCTTCTTCTTTTCCCCCAGAGGTTTTCTCCTCCTGACTTGGGTCATGTCTGGGGCACGCTGTGTACTTTCTCCTGTACCACAGTCCATGTTGGTGTCCATCTCGAATATCTTCTCCATGCTGAAATCATCTGGTGTTGGCATATTGATGGTTTCCCAAGCTTGGAGGGTTGAGTTCAGGTCTCGCAGATGTGTTCAGATGCCAATATTAGATCTGATGTGACGCTGATCCAGGGAGGAGCCTTTATATCTGCTGATCACTCCACATTCTGCTTTTATTTGCCCCAATCACAGGTAAAATCTCAACTGTTCTTGAAAGACCTAGATCCATGAAAACCATGGCGGTATCATTAAAGATTCAGTCCTTTGGTGTGATCCACAGTTAAAATGCATCTCGTCATTACATATTGTATATCCTGAGTGTTTACCCTGCAGCCCCTTATGTGTAAGAAATCAGTTGCATATGTAATACTGAGTCTGGTGACATGGAGGTCAATTTTTTTTTTTTTTTAAACCACTAAATTTCATTAAAAAATACAGTTCAACACTTCCTGTAATCATTGACCAGGGAGAATCTCGTTTTCATACTACTCATGCAGTAACACAAGGCTGATGTTTGTAGTTTTTTGCGTTTTTTTTTTTTTTTTTTTTTTTTTTTTTGTTTGTTTGGTTTTTTTTAGGTGGGTGGATGGGATTACCTCTAAACAACTTCTCCCATTTTTCAGTACATTTTTGCATGGCATGGTGTGTATTTTTCATTAATACAATTTAGGAGCTTCTACCATGTTTCGTCTGCTTCTTGTTTGTTTTTTGTTTTGGGGTTTTTTAAGTCTACAACCTGCAAATCTGGCGTCTTAGTTTATTTTTGTGTTTTGAATAATTTTAATGCTCCTTAGTTTTCTATGGACTTTAATACCAAATGTGTTTGATTTTTGCTGTTTTACTTTTATTTTTGTCATGTACCTTATTAAAAACTTATTTTTTTGGTCCACATTACACCATTTACTAATCGCTTTAATTTTCTTTATATTCTGATCGAACATTTGTGAATGCAGCAATGCCAGTGGTGTTTTTTTTTTTTTTTTTTTTCCCCAGTGGGGCAAATGGGGGTGATTTGAATTTGTAGCTGCGATCATCCGATCACTTGTTATACATAGCAGGACTTCAGCCACCAGCTGACATGATGAGATGCACTTTAAGGGGTCTGGGGGTCTTCTGCAGACCTCTGGTTGTCATGACAACCAATCAGCGTGACAGGGGCGGTGTTTGTGATGCGCTTCCACCCGGAGCGAGTTAAATGCTCCTGTCAGTGATTGAGGACAGCGTTTAACTTGGCTGTGGGTTAATACTGGGTCCACCCGTGGCTGGAAGAACTTGATGGCTGATTAAATCTGCCATCACATGTGGGGGAAAGTTGCAGGCTCGGCACAAGAGCCCTCATCAAAGGCAGGGACATAACTAAACGTTCAAGGTTGTGAAAGGGTTAATTGGTTGTGTAAAATGGTCACTTAAATTTTGCTGAAATCACTTCATGCTTTGGCGCTAGAGGGAAAACTGTCCCTGGGCAGGAGGATCCTGGTGGGCTGCAGTCACCGGCAAGCTCATACTAATCACCAATCAGAAGCCTCTGGCTAGAAATAATCATCAGTGTGACCAGTATACAGTTAGGGCCAGAAATATTTGGACAGTGACACAATTTTCGCGAGTTGGGCTCTGCATGCCACCACATTGGATTTGAAATGAAACCTCTACAACAGAATTCAAGTGCAGATTGTAACGTTTAATTTGAAGGGTTGAACAAAAATATCTGATAGAAAATGTAGGAATTGTACACATTTCTTTACAAACACTCCACATTTTAGGAGGTCAAAAGTAATTGGACAAATAAACATAACCCAAACAAAATATTTTTATTTTCAATATTTTGTTGCAAATCCTTTGGAGGCAATCACTGCCTTAAGTCTGGAACCCATGGACATCACCAAACGCTGGGTTTCCTCCTTCTTAATGCTTTGCCAGGCCTTTACAGCCGCAGCCTTCAGGTCTTGCTTGTTTGTGGGTCTTTCCGTCTTAAGTCTGGATTTGAGCAAGTGAAATGCATGCTCAATTGGGTTTAGATCTGGAGATTGACTTGGCCATTGCAGAATGTTCCACTTTTTGGCACTCATGAACTCCTGGGTAGCTTTGGCTGTATGCTTGGGGTCATTGTCCATCTGTACTATGAAGCGCCGTCCAATCAACTTTGCAGCATTTGGCTGAATCTGGGCTGAAAGTATATCCCGGTACACTTCAGAATTCATCCGGCTACTCTTGTCTGCTCTTATGTCATCAATAAACACAAGTGACCCAGTGCCATTGAAAGCCATGCATGCCCATGCCATCACGTTGCCTCCACCATGTTTTACAGAGGATGTGGTGTGCCTTGGATCATGTGCCGTTCCCTTTCTTCTCCAAACTTTTTTCTTCCGATCATTCTGGTACAGGTTGATCTTTGTCTCATCTGTCCATAGAATACTTTTCCAGAACTGAGCTGGCTTCTTGAGGTGTTTTTCTGCAAATTTAACTCTGGCCTGTCTATTTTTGGTATTGATGAATGGTTTGCATCTAGATGTGAACCCTTTGTATTTACTGTCATGGAGTCTTCTCTTTACTGTTGACTTAGAGACAGATACACCTACTTCACTGAGAGTGTTCTGGACTTCAGTTGATGTTGTGAACGGGTTCTTCTTCACCAAATTAAGTATGCGGCGATCATCCACCACTGTTGTCATCCGTGGACGCCCAGGCCTTTTTGAGTTCCCAAGCTCACCAGTCAATTCCTTTTTTCTCAGAATGTACCCAACTGTTGATTTTGCTACTCCAAGCATGTCTGCTATCTCTCTGATGGATTTTTTCTTTCTTTTCAGCCTCAGGATGTTCTGCTTCACCTCAATTGAGAGTTCCTTTGACCGCATGTTGTCTGCTCACAGCAACAGCTTCCAAATGCAAAACCACACACCTGGAATCCACCCCTGACCTTTTAACTACTTCATTGATTACAGGTTAACGAGGGAGACGCCTTCAGAGTTAGTTGCAGCCCTTACAGTCCATTGTCCAATTACTTTTGGTCCCTTGAAAAAGAGGACGCTATGCATTACAGAGCTGATTCCTAAACCCTTTCTCCGATTTGGATGTGGAAACTATCATATTGCAGCTGGGAGTGTGCACTTTCAGCCCATATTATATATATAATTGTATTTCTGAACATGTTTTTGTAAACAGCTAAAATAACAACTTGTGTCACTGTCCAAATATTTCTGGCCCTAACTGTATATTACGACTAAATTCAAAAGATTAGGCGTATTAACCAAAATATGGTAAATGGGATAGACAAAAATTAGCAAAGTAAATTAGTGAAAAAAATTGAGAAGCCATGAACAGTAGGGAAAAATTTAAATTAAATCAGAAAAATAAAAATATACTAAATGCATAATTTAAATATATTTACTGCTCACTTTACACTGGAATTTTAGCTTCATGGGAAACATAATCCTTGGATTGCTTTTTCCATATACTATGACTGTAAAATTAATTCTCCTGTGAAGGCCGGCCTGTGTCAAACTTTATTTTTAATCTGCTTTCTGCTTTTTGTGCCATAGCAACTTGATGGAGGATTGAGCTGTAGGAACATTGATCTTGTGCAAGCCTAGATGGGTCTACAGGGTCTTCGCCATTATCTTGATATTGTCCAGACATTTGGTTTCTGGTCTTCCTCTTTGCCTTGATCCTTCAGTTTTTCTGACCAGTGTCTTTCTCTAGTGATTTGCAGTCTTCGTATGAGGTGTCCAAAGTAGACAAGTTGCGGGGTAAGTCGTCAGCGGGTATGGCGTATCCTGGGATCTCAAACACGGTTCTAGTGGAGAGGGGGAAACTGACGGAAGGAAAACCTGTTTTCATGGGCCGTTGGGGACGAGATAATTGTGATCATCGGAAAGGGGTTTCAGTGAGGAGGAATCAGTGAATACTTTTCTGCCCAATGATGACATGATAAATTTCATATTGTGTCCAGGTCGAGATGTTTTCCCACCTGTGTCCATTTCATTCCTGATTGTGTCTGTGTAGATTCATCCTAGTTTGTGGTTTTTGCATGGTTTCCCCAATATAAATACTTCCAGGGCACCTCGTACATTGTATCATGTACACCACGTTGGAGGATGGACATGAGAAGGAGCCAGTGACCCTATAGTCCTGATTTGTTTGGTTGGCTGACTATATTTGTTAGTAATATTTGGGTACAAGTTTTGCAGTTTTTTTTATGGTTACATGAGAATGTGCCTGTCACTGATGTCAGAAGTGTCCTCTCATCACCAAGGAGATTCCTTAAGCTATAGGGGGCTGTTTATAGGAGAGAAGTGGTAGTTCTGGGAATGTCTTTCAATTTGTGGTCTCTGTGGAATATGGGTTGGAGATCAGCACCAATTTTCCTTAGGATGCTCATGTGGGGGTTGTATGTGACCACAAGAGGTGCCTGTTGTCCTCACTCAATTTTGTATTCCAGGAGACTGTTTCTTGGGATCCTTGTAGTCCTGTGGATCTGCACATCTACTACCAGTGGATGGTATCCTTATTATAGGAATGTGTTCCTGAGTGATCGCAGCTGTAGTTCCCTGTCGTTACTGTCTGAATAGATCCGAATATACCTCACAGCTTGACTGTAGATGATGGATTTTTGTGTCTTGGATGAAGGCTGTTCCATCTAAGATATGCCAGACGTCCTGTGGGTTTATGGTAAATTGATGTTTGTATGACGTTGTCCTTAATGTATATAGTCATGTCCAGAAAATGTATTTGGGTCTTTGAAAAGATGAGGGTGAGCTGGATGGTTGGGTAGTACTTGTTGAAGTTATTGTGGAAGGTGAGTAGATCATCTTTTGAGCCTGTCCAGATTATTAGCAGATTAGTTTTACCGAAGTGTGAGAAGTGCCCCAATAAATAGGAGCATAGCTACCCCTAGTGGCCTGGAGTATGAAATGTGTTGCATGTTTGATACCTGGATTCAGTTGTCCTTCTTTGCCTCCAAATGTAACATCACTCCCCCCTAGAGAGAAGTCACTCAAACACTGTTCTAGTGGAGAAGGGGAAACTGACGGAAGCACAACTTGTTTCCATGGGCCACTGGGGAAGAGAATTGTGGTCATTGGAAAGGTGTTTCAGTGAGGAGGAATCTGTGAATACTTTTCTGCCCAATGATGACAGAAGTCTGTCATACTGTGTCCAGGTCCAGAGAAGTTTTCCCACAGGTGTGTCCATTTCATTCCTGATTGTGTCTGTGTAGATTCATCCTAGTTTGTAGTTTTTGCATCGTTTCCCCGATACAATGTACGAGGTGCCCTGGAAGTATTTATATCATGTACACCACGTGGGAGGATGGACCTGAGAAGGAGCCAGTGACCTTATAGTCCTGATTTGTGTTTGGTAGGTGGACTATATTTGTTATAAGAAAACTGAGGGGCGCCAGGTATTAAAGGGTTAGGCTGGTTTCACACTTGCGTTTCAAAACGCATGTGTTTAAAAAAAAAAACACGCATGGTGAACGCATGTAAGCGCGTGCAAACGCTGCGTTTTTTTGACACATGCGTTTTTGTATGTGGTGAAAAAAACACCGCGTTTTCACGCGTTTACATGCGTTTACATGCGTTTTTTCATGCGTTTGCGTTTTTTAAACGCATGCTGAGAAATGTGTGACAGCTGCCAATCATCAAAATAAAGTAAAAAACCCACTATAAACAGAAATAGTTAGGGTTAGGGGTAGGGATCATAACCCTAACCCTAAAAGGATTCTAACCCTAACCCTACCCCTAAGCCTAAAGGGATCCTAACCCTAAAGGGATTAGGGTTAGGGTTAGGATCCCTTTAGGCTATGTTCACACTTTGCGGATTTTGCTGCGGATCCGCAGCGGATTTGACCGCTGCGGATGCGCAGCAGTTTTCCATGAGTTTACAGTCCAATGTAAACCTATGGGAAACAAAAAATGCAGTGCACATGCTGTGGAAAAAAACGCGCGGAAACGCTGCAGATTACATTCCGCAGCATGTCACTTCTTTTCTGCGGATTTTCACCTGCTCCAATAGGAAACTGCAGATGAAAATACGCAGAAGAAACCGCTGTAAAAACCGCGATAAATCCGCAGTAAAAACCACGACGGGTTTTCACTGCGGATTTTGGAATTCTGCTGCGGAAAAATCCGCAGTGGAATCCGCAAAGTGTGAACATAGCCTTAGGGGTAGGGTTAGGATCCCTTTAGGGTTATGGTTAGGGTTAGGATCCCTTTAGGGTTAGGGTCCCTTTATCACCTTTATGGTGGGGGGTGGCATATCAGTTTGTCTTGTTTTTTTTTTTTTTGTTTTTTTTTTTTTTAATAAAAACGCATGCGTTTTTAAAGCAAACAAACGCATGCGCTTAATAACGCATGCGTTTCCATTGACTCCAATGTATTTTTTGACACAAAAAAAACGCATGAAAACGCATGCGTTTTTGTGTCAAAAAAACGCCTCTCAAAAATACTACAAGTTGCATTTCTGAAAGAACACATGCAGCAAAAAACCCGTTTTCAATGTTAAATATAGGGGAAAACGCATGCGTTTTTTTTGTGCAAAAAACGCTGCAGACAAAAACACAAGTGTGAAACCACCCTTAATATTCTAGATGCGAATATAACAATCGCCACCAATGATTGTGTAAAACCAAAAAATCTGTTAAAATAGATATAAATATATATCAATATTCGCGCTAATATAACCCTGATGGGGAGAAAATAAGCAGTGATTCACAGTGTACGGAATAGGTAATACCCCAGTGCTTTAAGTAAACTGGTATACTGGTGTAATAGATTCATACCACTATTTTACCATGAGTGGTGATGGATCTTTAGTGATCAGCATAATATATGAAAGGGAAGAATAGTCCAAGTACAATTGGAGTTCTTACCCGAGCTGCTGCTTAATAGAAGGCTACAGTCCTAAATTTCAGCTGATGCTCTTTATCCAGAGAGTGCAGTCCGATGAATTCTGCTCGCAGGGAACAGCTGCCCCGGCCGGTGGCGTCGTTCAACCGTGCTGAGCTGGCCACTGAAGCGGTATACCCACGTGCAGGCAGAATGACGTCCTTCCTAGTGCGCAAAGTGAGAGTGGCGCTGGGACAGGACCTGCGTGCCGGGGTGAGAAGCGTGATCGCACACATGACTGGAAGTGTAGTACGGATGGCGGTAGGGACCAGATAGAAACCGACGTGTTTAAGAGACTGTCTCCTTCATCAGGGAAGGCCCCTACCGCATAATGACAGTCCTTTTATCCGCCATCCGCCCAATCGCATCATTGGAATCCAAATAGTTCAACACCACTGTTCAATTCTTTAGGGATAACAGTGTCCAAAATGAAGATCCATCTTGTTTCGGCCCTTGACATAGTTTTTATAACATTTCCTCCCCTCCAATGTGCATTTACTTTTTCAATGCCTGTTACCTCCATGTGTTGAATTAGTCCGTTATGGTGTTCAATAAAGTGTTTTGAAAGGGGATGTCCTAGAAATTTTTTCCTGTTATTTTGCATGTGCTCACTAATCCTAACCCGTAGTGGTCTTTTGGTGCGTCCAACATACACCTTTTTGCATGGGCATGTTATGGTGTAAATAACCCCAACGGTGGAGCAAGTAATAAATTCCTTTATGGTAAATTCCGTATCCGCTTTACAAAACTTGCTTTGTTTTTTTTGTTTGGACCTGTTTGCACATATTGCACTTATGACAAGGAAAAAAGCCTTTCAAACTATCCCGAAATAAAGTAGTCTGTTTGAAGTGAGGTTTATTTTGTATAGTGGGGGCTATTAGATTTCCCAAGTTGCAGCATTTTTTATTAACAAATCGGGGGTGTTCCAAGGATTTTATAACTTTTTAATACATGCCAGTGATTTTTTTACAATTCTTCGTAAGATGTTCGAATAAGGTAATGATAGGAATATAATCCAACTCCTTTTTGCTTTGTTGTAAAGTTAAAAAAACTCCTGACGTGATTTGGAAAATGCATCTTTCATGGCTTCCCCCATCTTTTCTTCATTATATCCTTTTTGTACGAATTTATTTGTTACAACTTGTGCCTCCCTATGGGAATCTTGGGACTTCGAACAGTTTCTATGGGTTCTCATAAATTGACTTTTAGGGATGTTTAATAGCCATTGTGGAAGATGGCAGCTATCTAATTGAATGAAACTATTTGAGTCTGTAGGTTTATGAAAAGTGCATGTGTGAATAGTATCTTCCTCTATAAAAATGTTAAGGTCTAAAAAATTGTTTTCCCGGGTACTGGTATTGCTACAAAAATTTAGAAAACTCCTTTTTATTTAAATCAATTAATTGGTTCAGTAGTTCCTGACCCCCAGACCATATAAAAACAATGTCATCGATAAAACGTTGCCAGAGGACCAGGTTCGTGCGTAGAGTACCCTCAAAATAAATGAAGGACTCCTCCCATCTCCCTACATACAAATTAGCATAACTTGGCGTGAACCTGGTCCCCATAGCGGTACCCCAATGCTGGGAGTAATAGTCCTCCTGAAAAATAAAATAGTTGTGTGAGAATAAAATGCATGCATTCCCCCTAAAAACTCAATTTGTTCGATAGGGGTATTAGAGTGTTTATTCAGGAAGTATTTGGCAGCCTCACAGCCTTTAGTGTGGTCAATCACCGTATGCAGAGAAGCAATATCTAAAGTACCTAATATGAAATGATCTTGCCATTTAATATTTTGTAAGATTTTTAGAATATGGGCACTATCTTTAAGATATGCTGGAAGATGCAGTACTAGTTTTTAAAGGTGACAGTCCACACACTTTGACATATTAGATGTGCGGCACTGGATCCCTGATATAATGGGTCTCCCCGGTGGGTTTTTAATATCTTTATGAATCTTTGGTAGATAATAGAAGGCCGCTAGCCTTGGAGTCCCATTATTCATAAATTAAAATTTTTGCTCATTAATAAATCCTCTATCGAGTCCTCTTAGTTAAAATATTCATTTCCCTAATGAACTCCTCAGTGGGGTCCTTCTTCAGTTTCTTATGTTTTAGTCACTTAAAAGATGCAAGGCCTCAGTATTATACGCTTCCTGATCAAGAATTACCACCCCTCCCCCTTTGTCAGCTGGACGTATGACAAGGTCTTTTTGTTTTTGGAGAGACTAAAGCTTGTCTCGTGAGATTGTATTTGAATTTTTGACAACGATTCTCATTAATTTTACGTATTTACTCTGTTACATTATTCTGAAATGTTTCCATCTGTACTGGGTACTCATTGACAGGATGGAAGTGAGATTTGTTTTTGAGATTCGTGTGCACATACGTACTTTTAGGTGACTGTTCCAGATTGGTGCTATATTTGTTGGCAATATGTGGGTACAAGTTTTGCATATATATATAATTTTTTTTATTATTATTGTTACGAGAATGTGCCTGTCACTGATGTAATTGTCCTCTCATCACCAAGGAGATTCCTTAAGTTAGGGGGCTGTTTATAGGAGAGAAGTGGTAGTTCTGGGAATATGTCTTTCAATTTGTGGTCTCTGTGGAATGGGTTGGAGATCAGCACCAATTTTCCTTAGGATGCTCATGTGGGGGTTGTATGTGACCACAAGAGGTGCCTGTTGTCCTCCTCTGTTTGTATTCCAGGAGGCTGTTTCTTGGGATCCTTGTAGTCCTGTGGATCTGTTCATCTACTACCAGTGGATGGTATCCTTGTTGTAGGAATGTGTTCCTCAGTGATCGCAGCTGTAGTTCCCTGTCTGAACAGATCCGAATATACCTCACAGCTTGACTGTAGATGATGGATTTTTGTGTCTTGGATGAAAGCTGTTCCATCTAAGATATGCCAGACGTCCTGTGGGTTTATGGTAAAATGATGTTTGTATGACGTTGTCCTTGATGTATATGGTCATGTCCAGAAAATGTATTTGGGTCTTTGAAAAGATGAGGGTGAGCTGGATGTTTGGGTGGAACTTGTTGAAGTTATTGTGGAAGGAGAGTAGATCATCTTTTGAGCCTGTCCAGATTATTAGCAGATCGTCAATGTAGAGGAAGTATGCAAGAGGTTTAACAGGGCAAGATAATAAAAATTCTACCTCCAGTTTCGCCATAAATGTTAGCATATTGTGGTGACATTTTGCTTCCTATGGCGCTGCCCATACACTGTTGGTATAAATTGTTCCCAAAAGAGAGATAGTTGTGATGGAACACAAACCTGATCAGTGTCAGTGTTGGTTCTGTGGCTAGATTGTTCTTTTGAAGGAAATATTTGCATGCTGCAATTCCATCCTCATGAGGAATGTTGGAATAGACTCTACATCCATGGTGGCTAGTATAGTGTCCTCTGGAAGTGGGCCCAGCGCTGACCATTTGCAAAGAATATCCGTGGTGTCCTGGATATAGCTGGGTGTGCACCTCACCAAGGGTTTCAGAATGTTCTCCACCCAGCCTGAGAGATTCTCAGTTAAAATCCCAATACCAGAGATAATCGGCCTCCCAAGATTACCTTCTTAATGTATTTTAGGCAACATGTAGAAGGTACCTGTTTGGGGGATTGTCTGGTATTAGTTCCAGCATTGAGGATGAAGTAGAATCAAATCCATTGATATGTTAGTTCCTCTGTATTTTTTGGTGGTATCTCCCTGAGGTGGAGTGTAGTATTTTATATCCAAGAGTTGTCTGTTAGCTTCCTGGATATAATCTGTGGTGTTCATTATGACTACAGCTCCTCCTTTGTCTGCTGGTTTGATGATGATATTGTTGTTGTCTCTTAAGGATTGTATGGCTTTTCTTTCCTCCATAGCGATATTTTGCGGCACTTTATGGTGTCTGTCAAAAATGTCAGATTTAACTTTTTTATGGAAACGGTCAATGCAGTGATCCAGAGTCTGGTTGTGCCCAGGTTGCGGGGTCCAGTTTGTCCATTTATTTTTTTATTTTTTGATGCGTCGTTCATTGCCTTGTGATGTGATATCTGCATGGTGATGAAAGAATTCTTTGAATTGCAATCTGCGGAATAAACTCTCAATATCACTACAGAACTGAGCCCTATCAAGCGGTTTTGTAGGACAGAATGTTGGTCCCTTTGATAGAACATGCATTTCTCCTGTGCTTGGCTCATATTGTGAGGTTTGCTATAGTGTTGTCAACTGAGACGTCCCCGATACACAAGACCCAAGGTGGTCTGCCGGATGATAATTCCTCAGTTTGTCTGCGACAGACAAGTCTCTCAGACACATTGTCCATGTTGGATGATTATCGGCCGATGTAGTCAGTGCTTGTCAGCCTGAAAAAAAAAAAAAATCCAGCATTGTAGATTTTTAATACTGACAAATCTTTATAAAAGGTTTATTACAACATGTACAAATAAAATAAACGTGTAGATGGACCTCCTCTCATGGCAAAGCTAAAGTTGTGAAACTCTGATTTTGAAAGTTTTATCCTTCTCAAAAACTTTCATATAAATAGAAATTTTTAATTTTTTTTGAGCATTTTTTTTTTTTTGTGTGCAAATGTTTGTATGTCCTGTGAAAATGGGACTAGAATAATTTTAGTTAAATCTGAAGCTTAGGAGAATCTTGTTGGCTTCATTAAAACTAAGGAATATTGAAGTCTATGACAATAGTAACATCTTCCTGCAAATCTACACAATGTTTATTACAACTACGTTTTGCCATTCTTAGCATTTTGATCTGATCTATAAAAACATAATATTGGAGATGTAAACTGCTTCATCATAGATTGTTAGAGAATCTTAAACCCCCTGACAGATGCGTCGCGCCCCACCTGACCTCAGAAGTATATGGGGGCCCCATGAGATCTGATGCCGAGTGTGCAGCTGGCGGCAGGAGGGCGGAGGGACTGCCGCGCATGCGCAATGGGCATATGTTGAATAGGACACCATTTGAAAATAAGGCCAAAAGAATTGGCAGGGGAATAAGATTATAAAATTTATAAAACCAGTAGCATTAGACGATAAGGCAACTAGGGATTGTATTCCGGATCCCCACAGAATTCACAATGAGTATATCACATAATTGGCCTTACTGCGCGATGAAAAATGCGGTGTTAAAGGAACAATAGGAACGGGGATATGGCCGTAGTACTATAGGTAGAGGGGAAGAAGTCCTTACATTTATATTGGATAAATATGGCAGCCATAATGACAACTTAAAGTGAAAGCCACAGTAGAAAACTATTTCTCCCTTTACAGTCGTATATCACTTGTCACTGTAACGGATATTTACCTACAAATAGAAAAACCGTTTCAATACGACCAAACAAGAGACAGACATTGTTAATTTATTGTCCCTAAGGTCAAGAATGCCACTGGTATCCATACACTGAGATCTTCACCAAAAGATGCTCATACATAGCCGTCAACACAAGGTAGTCCAACTGGCTTGAAAGAGACAAAGTCAAAAAATATATTGTCCTTGAATCCATGGAGCACCATATTTGCCCACTTGACAGCAGAAATAAACTAAACGGGTAGTCCGCCCATTTAGACAAAATGTTTCTGGCAAATCTAAACAAGTGAAAAAAAACCACGTGAGTGACAAAAGAGAAATCTAGAAATAAAAAAATGTAAAAACATTACAAAAAAACATTCTCTACATCCTTTCTTACCATTTCCATCCTGTAAAAATCCTATAGCATCTTTAAATTTTTCTTTTACCTTTTGACATGTCCCAAAATCCTCTTATTGCTTTTGATGGGTTTTTTTTGCAAGCCTTAATTCATTGTCCGCTTTAATAAATGAGATTCGTGCCTTGCAGGTTGTGCAGATAGCATTATATTCTTCTTTAGATACAGTGTGCCTCCCTCTTTCCATTTGATAAACCTTTTTCTTTCTTCCTTTTTAGCATGTTCTGTGTTCATCCATCCTGGTTTTCTTTAATGCTTCCTATTCTTCCCTCTTCTTGGAATTGTTAATGATTGTGCTTTAATAATCTAATTTTTCAAAATTTCCCAACCTTCCTGTCCTAAAAGAATCGGAGGGATCCAATGGCTGGATATCCTGGAGTCCCTTAAAATCTGCCTTTCTGAAATCGAAACTTTTATAATGGATGAATGTGGATAAAAATTTCACCACAATTATCACAATTAGTACCTTATTTTCATCAGAAGAAGACATTAAATAAACGATAAATCCAAAAGGATAATTTTATTGCTATATTTTATTAGTTTTTATCTTAATGTTTTAAAATGTAAAATTAATAATTTAATAAACAAATACAAATATACATGAATTATGCATAGAAGGGTGGTGGCCGTTTTCATTCACCAGGAATAACTCTTCTCGTAGCGACACGGATAGTGGAGGGAGCAAAATAAGGATTGTTTATACCCTCAAACAAGTTCTTGTCCCGTCAGTTCGCACACATTTCCACTTTTTTCTATCTTTTTTTTTCCATCCTGGACTCTACAATTGATGAACAATATAATAAAATTTCACTCATTTTTCAATCATGATATCAACGATTTACGTGTTGAAAATAACTTCTTTTTATGTAATACGGCTTTTTTGAACTTTGACACTGTTTGTCACATGTCGGAAGACTGCTTGGCGCCGTTATTTGAATTCTGAATGTATATAAGCGAGGCAACAGTACCATGTGTCATATCTTTCTGTGGAAACTTCCTGAAGAAGAAGCCATGAGCTTCGAAACACGTTGAATAAACCACCTGAACATCTTATAACTATATCTGGATCCATCATTTTATCCACATTCATTTATTATAACGGTTCTAAGAGGTCGCAGCGCTGACCTGTGGATCTGCAGCAGCTGACAAACTACACGCTTTTACTGTGTACCACCAGGTGAGCAGTTATCCCCAGGATTGTTTCTAATCCGTTATGAGAGAAGACCCTATTTGCGCTTTTTTTGACTCCTACTTTTCTATTCTTACATAGTTACATAGTTATTAAGGTTGAAGGAAGACTAGAAGTCCATCTAGTTCAACCCATAGCCTAACCTAACATGCCCTAACATGTTGATCCAGAGGAAGGCAAAAAAAACCCATGTGGCAAAGAGTAAGCTCCACATTGGGGGAAAAAAAATCCTTCCCGACTCCACATACGGCAATCAGACTAGTTCCCTGGATCAACGCCCTATCAAGGAATCTAGTGTATATACCCTGTAACATTATACTTTTCCAGAAAGGTATCCAGTCCCCTCTTAAATTTAAGTAATGAATCACTCATTACACCATCATACGGCAGAGAGTTCCATAGCCTCACTGCTCTTACAGTAAAGAATCCGCATCTGTTATTATGCTTAAAGCTTTTTTCCTCCAAATGCAGAGGATGCCCCCTTGTCCAGGTTTCAGGTCTATGATTAAAAAGATCATCAGAAAGGTCTTTGTACTGTCCCCTCATATATTTATACATTAAAATAAGATCACCCCTTAGTATGTTTTTCCAAACTAAATAGCCCCAAGTGTAATAACCTATCTTGGTATTGCAGACCCCCCAGTCCTCTAATAACCTTGGTCGCTCTTCTCTGCACCCGCTCCAGTTCAGCTATGTCTTTCTTACACACCGGAGACCAGAACTGTGCACAGTATTCTAAGTGTGGTCGAACTAGTGACTTGTATAGAGGTAAAATTATATTCTCCTCATGAGCATCTATGCCATTTTTACATAAATCATCCTGTAATATAAAATTGTCCTCTGTATTGATTACCCTGCAGAGTTTAGTGTCATCTGCAAATATTGAAATTCTACTCTGAATGCCCCCCACAAGGTCATTAATAAATATGTTAAAAAGAAGAGGGCCCAATACTGACCCCTGTGGTACCCCACTGCTAACCGCTACCCAGTCCGAGTGTGCTCCGTTAATAACCACCCTTTGTTTCCTATCCCTGAGCCAGCTCTCAACCCACTTACACATATTTTCCCCTATCCCCATTATTCTCATTTTATGTATCAACCTTTTGTGTGGCACCGTATCAAAAGCTTTTGAAAAGTCCATATACACTACGTCCACTGGGTTTCCTTGGTCCAATCCGGAACTTACCTCTTCATAGAAACTGATCAGATTAGTCTGACAGGAACGGTCCCTAGTAAACCCGTGCTGATACTGGCTCATGAGGTTATTCCTCTTCAGATACTCCAGTATAGCGTCCCTTAGAATGCCCTCCAGGATTTTACCCACAGTAGAGGTGAAGCTTACTGGCCTATAATTTCCGAGTTCAGTTTTTGTCCCCTTTTTGAATATTGGCACCACATTTGCTATACGCCAGTCCTGTGGTACAGACCCTGTTATTATGGAGTCTCTAAAGATAAATAATAATGGTCTATCAATGACTGTACATAATTTTTGCAGTACTCGAGGGTGTATCCCATTCGGGCCCGGAGATTTGTCAATTTTAGTGATTTTTAGACGCCGCCGCACTTCCTGCTGGGTTAAGCAGGTAACACTTAATGGGGAATTTTTGTTATCACTGATCATATTGTCTGCCATGGGATTTTCTTGTGTAAATACTGATGAAAAAGTCATTTAGCATATTGGCTTTTTCCTCATCCACCATTTCACCCAGACTATTTTTAAGGGGCCAACACTATCATTTTTTAGTTTCTTACTATTTATGTAGTTAAAGAATATTTTGGGATTATTTTTACTCTCTCTGGCAATGAGTCTGTCTCAATCTTTGCTGCCTTGATTTGCTTTTTACAGGATTTAATTTTCTGTATTTATTTAATGCCTCCTCACTACCTACTTCCTTTAATTCTCTAAATGCTTTCTTTTTGTCACTTATTGCGCCCCTTACAGCTCTATTTAGCCATATTGGTTTCCTCCTATTTCTAGTATGTTTATTCCCATACGGTATATACTGTGCACAGGTCCTATCCAGGATGCTAATAAATGTCTCCCATTTTCTTTGTGTATTTTTATGTCTCAGGAGATCGTCCCAGTTAATTGGACCAAGATCATCTCTCATCCGTTGGAAATTTGCCCTCCTGAAGTTTAGTGTCCTTGTAACCCCTCTACTACACATCTTATTAAAGGATACATGAAAACTTATTATTTTGTGATCACTATTCCCCAAGTGACCCCCAACCCTTATATTTGATATGCGGTCCGGCCTGTTGGTTAATATTAGGTCTAACAGTGCCCCCCTTCTTGTTGGGTCCTGAACCAGTTGTGAAAGGTAATTGTCTCTCATAGTTGTCAGACACCGATCACCTTTGCTGGAACTGCAGGTTTCTGTTCCCCAATCTATTTCAGGGTAGTTGAAGTCCCCCATAATAATGACTTCTCCTTGAGTCGCAGCTTCATCTATTTGCTTTGAGGATATTCTCCGTTACTTCCATTATTTTTGGAGATTTATAACAAACCCCTATCAGTAATTTATTATTTTTCCCCCTCCCCTTATCTCCACCCACAGGGATTCATTAAATTCACCTATATTATCACGCAGGATGGGTTTTAACCCCTTCACGACATGCGCCGTACTAGTACGGCGCATGCCGTGAAACCCCCTTTGATGTGGGCTCCGGCGGTGAGCCCACATCAAAGTCGCGACATGTCAGCTGTTTTGTACAGCTGACACGTGCGCGCAATAGCGGCGGGTGAAATTGCTATTCACCCGCCGCTATTAACCTGTTAAATGCCGCTGTCAAACGGACAGCGGCATTTAACTACCGCATCCGGCCGGGCGGCCGGATATGACGTCATCGCCGACCCCCGTCACATGATCGGGGGTCGGCAATGCATCAGGAAGGTAACCATAGAGGTCCTTGAGACCTCTATGGTTACTGATACAGGCCTGCTGTGAGCGCCCCCCTGTGGTCGGCGCTCACAGCACACCTGCATTTCAACTACATAGCAGCGATCTGATCGCTGCTATGTAGCAGAGCCGATCAGGCTGTGCCAGCTTCTAGCCTCCCATGGAGGCTATTGAAGCATGGCACAAGTAAAAAAAAAATGTTTTTAAAAATATGAGAAAAATATAAAAAATATAAAAGTTTAAATCACCCCCCTTTCGCCCCATCCTAAATAAAACAATAAAAAAAAAATCAAACATACACATTTGGTATCGCCGCGTTCAGAATCGCCCGATCTATCAATTAAAAAAAGCATTAACCTGATCGCTAAACGGCGTAGCGAGAAAAAAATCCGAAACGCCAGAATTACATTTTTTGGTCGCCGCGACATTGCATTAAAATGCAATAACGGGCGATCAAAAGAACATATCTGCGCAAAAATGGTATCATTAAAAACATCAGCTCGGCACGCAAAAAATAAGCCCTCACCCGACCCCAGATCACGAAAAATGGAGACGCTACGGGTATCGGAAAATGGCACTTTTTTTTTATTTTTTTAATTTTTTTTAGCAAAGTTTGGAATTTTTTTTCACCACTTAGATAAAAAATAACCTAGTCATGTTAGGTGTCTATGAACTCGTAATGACCTATAGAATCATAATGTCAGGTTAGTTTTAGCATTTAGTGAACCTAGCAAAAAAGCCAAACAAACAACAAGTGTGGGATTGCACTTTTTTTTGCAATTTCACCGCACTTGGAATTTTTTCCCCGTTTTCTAGTAAGACATGGTAAAACCAATGGTGTCGTTCAAAAGTACAACTTGTCCCGCAAAAAATAGGCCCTCACATGGCCAAATTGACAGAAAAATAAAAGTTATGGCTCAGGGAAGGAGGGGAGCGAAAAACGAACACGGAAAAATGAAAAAGGGCCGCGACTTGAAGGGGTTAAGGACGATTTTACATATAGACACACCCCTCCCCCTCGCTTATCTGTACGGTCATTTCTGAACAGACTATAGCCCTGCAAGTTAACAGCCCGGTCATGGCTCTCATCCAGCCATGTCTCAGATATCCCCACCATGTCATAATTAGGCTCCAACAACATTAGTTCTAATTCGTCCATTTTGTTGGCGAGGATTCTGGCATTAGTATACATGCACTTGATGATCCTCTCTGTACCTCTATTCTTTCTTAAATTATTAACTGTTCTGACCCCACCCCCCATGCCACCGCCACCCCCAACTTCCTTATTTCTGCCCAGGTCTCTGTCTGCACTATCTTCCCCTCCTATAAATTGAATACCCTCCCCCCAATCCCTAGTTTAAATACTCCTCCAACCTTCTAGCCATTTTCTCCCCCAGCACAGCTGCACCCTCCCCATTGAGGTGCAGCCTGTCCCTAGTGTAGAGCAGGGGTCCCCAACTCCAGTCCTCAAGGCCCACCAACAGGTCATGTTTTCAGGATTTGCTTTGCATTGCACAGGTGATGCAATTATTACCTGGGCAAGACTAAGGAAATCCTGAAAACATGACATGTTGGTGGGCCTTGAGGACTGGAGTTGGGGACCCCTGGTGTAGAGCCTGTAGCCCACTGAGAAGTCGGCCCAGTTCTGCAGGAACCCAAACCCCTCCTTCCTACACCAATTCTTGAGCCACTTATTAACCTCCCTAATCTTCCGTTGCCTCTCTGGCGTGGTACAGGCAGTATTTCGGAGAATACTACGTTGGAGGTCGCTGCTTTCAGCTTGCAGCCTAATTCCCTGAAATCATCTTTAAGGACCTTCCACCTACCTCTAACTTTGTCATTTGTGCCAATGTGCACCATGACCGCTGGGTCCTCACCAGCCCCTCCCAGTAATCTGTCCACCCGATCAGCGATGTGTCAGACTCGAGCACCAGGTAGGCAGCACACCGTTTGACGATCCCTGTCTTAGGGCAATCTGTCAATCTGTTCCCCTAATAATTGAGTCGCCCACTACCAGCACCTGTCAGGCCTGCTCTGCTCTCCTATTTCCCTCCTTACTGGAGCAGTCGCTCCTCCGGCTTTCAGAGGACATGCCTGGCTGCAGCAGTGCTACCCCTGTACTGGCACCCCCCTCATCTGCCAACTTGGCAAACTTATTGGGGTGTGCCAGATCAGGACTAGCCTCACTGGCACTCTTCCCTCTACCCCGCTTTCTGTATGTCACCCAGCTTGCAACGTCACTGTCCTGCGGCTCCATCCTACCATCCCCCCTTATCTATCCCATTGAGCGTCTGCTCCGTGAGCAGAAGACTCCTCTCCATATTGTCTATGGATCTCAGTGTTGCCAGCTGCACATTTAGATCCAGAATCTGGGCTTCCAAATGCACAACGTGCTCACATCTCGCACAGCAGCGTGCACCATCGATCCGCTGCTCAAGGACTGCATACATGTGGCAAGATGTGCACTGGATGACATTAACAATAGTGGAGCACATTTCCTAATGGGGATTGCACCAGACAAACGTTAAATAAAAAATAAATACAAAGGATTAATAAGACAGCAATTCAGTAATTCCTCCCTTGGAAACTCCCTGAATCCAAAGTCACTGAATCACAAGTCATACTTACCGCCGTCCACACTTACGCTCTGGTCACACTCAGCTCGCTCACACTCGCTAAGCTGAAGATTTAAAGTTTTTATTTTTCCTTCAGCAACAATCCACCTTGCTGTTAAATGCTCTACCAAAAAAATATTTGAAATTTAAACTTGACATCTGAGTCTTCACAGGCCTTCCTCCTCTAGTTATCGAAAATTCTAAACTAGCATGGTTGCTACCTCCTAGGGTCCCAGCCACTCTTACCTCAACGACTTCCACCGTTTTTAGAAGGATTAGATCCAAGGTAGCAGATCCCCTTGTTTTCTCATCTACCTTTTGGAAGATAAGGTTGTCAGCAAGAGAGGATAAGAGTTTACTTGACCTGTTAGTTTTGCCTGAGAGAGATTTCCAAACAAATATCTGGATAGTTGAAATCTCCCATGACCACTGTCATATTTTTTGGAGAACTTGGTCATTTGATGCATAAAGAGTTCATCCATATCTTCAGCTTGCACAGGCGGCCTGCAGTAAATGCCTTCAATGGTGTCCTTTCCATTGTTATCTCCTTGTATTCTTACCCAAGCAGTTTCCACAGAACTCCCAGTCTCTGAAGCTTCAATCTCTGCAGATATACGCTTTTCTAACATACAATGCGACACCTCCTGCTCATTTATCAAGTCTGTTTCTTGCAAACAAGTTGTATCCTTCTAGCCTTGTATTCCAATCATGTGCATCGTTCCACTGATTCCAATGACATCATATTTCTTTTCCTGCGTTAGTAGTTCCAATTCTCCTTGTTTGTTGCCCATGCTTTGTGCTTTTGTATAGAAACATTTTAGTTTGATTGGTTTCTTTCTCCAATATTTTTATTATCTAGATTCTTTTTGTCTTTGTACTTCCCTTCCACTTTTATTAGCAGAATTCTCAATAGTAGTTGTCAGGTGTATGGCTTTTGCTTCCCTTCCCACGTTGTTCTAGTTTAAAGCTCTCCTGAGGAGTGCAGCAAGGCGACTTCCAAATACATGTTTTCCAGTCTTCGTAAGGTGCACCCCATCTCTAGCAAGCAGTCCATCGTATTGGTAATTCACTCCATGATACAGAAATCCAAATCCTTATTGACGGCACCATCAACGTAGCCAGTTCATCACCTGCAGAATCTTATTCCATCTCCTTGTTCCATGGCCATCCACTAGGAGGATGGAAGAGACCACCACTTGCGCTCCCAGTTCTTTCACTCTTGCCTAAGTTCTAAAAGTCAATGCAGATGGTTTCCAGGTCCTTTCTTGCGGTGTTACTTGTCCCCACATGTATTAGCAGGAATGGGTGGTTGGTTGTAGGTCTGAAAAGTCTTGATCTCCTATAAGACACATCTTTAATGTTTGCACCTGGAAGACAGCACATTTCTCTTGAGGTTATATCGGGTCTGCAGATTGTGGCCTCTGTTCCCCTCAACAGGGAATGAGTAAAAGACTAAGGTAAAAGTACTCCTCCTTTCTCACCAAAAAATACCGGCAAAAGTAAAAGTTGTTTTTGCTTCAGGGGTGCGGATCAGATCGCATTTTCAAAGTTAGATATCAAATCGGTCATTATTTGTGGAGAACTTGCACAATACAAGGGATAGAGATGTTCATCCCTGACCTCCTACATTGTCAGACCCCAGGACGATCATGGAAACTAATGACTTAATTATAATGGGGGCTGTTTAGTTTCCATTAGCGCTTCTGCAGAATGATGGACACTAATTGAAACCAAACAGACCCCATTATAAAGGGATATGTATGTGTTTTCAAAGAGGCACTCCCATCAAAACCTTTATCCTCTTAAGGCCACGTTCACACGTTCGGTATTTGGTCAGTAATTTTACATCTGTATTTCTCCCTTCTCCTGGTTATGACTTACAAATACTGAAGTGGCGGCATGTTTCTATGCTTTTCCTCTGACCGTTCCCCCTCCTGATTTTCTTTCAAATAATATAAAATACTGACCAAATACTGAAGGTGTGTACTTGGCCTCTTCAAGGATTGGCCTATAACGCTCAATGCCAGATTAATCAGGCTTATAATGGTTTTGCAATTAATGAAGCCTGTGAAAATTACTAACAGATTTGATCATGTCATGGCCTAGATACATTAGATCATAGATTTCCAGGTTCGTTCAACAGTACATGTATCATACATTTTCCTGCTTTGGATTGTCATAGGTGGCAGAGAAGTGTATTGCGCGGAATACTTTTAGCACTGAAATATTAATCAGACAACTATACCTGGTCTTTGTAATTATCAAGGATAATCAAGGATAAAGGTCTCTACCATCTCCAATATCCTTAGTTGTCTGCAACTGAGATTAGTAGCAGCAGCAGCAGCAAAAAGAGGTATACATAGACAAGTACAATAATCATGAGCAATACAAGGCACACAAGTACAAAAAGGAGAGGACCCTGCCCACAAAAGATCAGTCTACAGGGGATGGGTGAGTATACACTAGAGAAGGGTAGAGCTGGTTGTGCAGCGGTTCAGTGGACTGGGGATCACTGCAGGTTGTAGGCTTGTTGGAAGAGGTGAGTCTTCAGGTTCCTTTTGAAGGTTTCGATGGTAGGCGAGAGTCTGATTTGTTGGGGTAGAGTTCCAGAGTAGGGGGGAAGCACGGGAGAAGTCTTGTATGTAATTGTAGGAAGAGGAGATAAGAGGGGAGTTGAGAAGCTCGAAGGTTGTGTGTAGGAAAGTACCAGGAGACCAAGTCAGATGTATGGAGAAGACAGGTTGTGGATGGCTTTGTATGTCATAGTTAGGGTTTTGAACTGGAGCCTTTAGACAATAGGAAGCCAGTGGAGGGCTTGGCAGAGAGGAGAGGCTGGGGAATAACTGGGAGACAGGTGGATTAGTCGGTCAACAGAGTTTAGGATGGATTGGAGTGGTGCTAAATGGGAGGCCAGAGAGTAGGCGGTTGTATAGTCAAGGCAGGAGATTAGGGTGTGCACGAGCGTATTTGCAGTTTCTTGGTCAAGGAATATACGGATCTGGGAAATATTTTTGAGTTGGAGTCAGCAGGAGGAGGCAAGGGCTTGGATATGTGGCTTGAAAGAGAACAGTCGAGGATCGCACCGAGCATGTGAGACAGGGGAAAGTGAGCAGCCGTTGACATTGATGGATAGGTCTGGTGGAGGGGTAGAGTGAGATGATGTAAAGATGATGAATTCTGTTTTCTCCATGCTCAGTTTTAGAAAACAAGCAAAAAAGATGAAATGGCAAACACACTAAAGGATTTTGGTCAGTAAGGAGGTGATGTCATTTTCTGATAAGTAGATCTGCTTGTCATCGGCTAAGAGATGATACTGCAACCCGTGGGATTCTATAAGCGTTCCCAGGCCGAAGTTGTAGATGGAGAAGCAGGGCTGCCACTAGAAATTTCGGGGCCCCATACTGGCAAAATTTTTGGGGCCCCCTTGAGACTCCGCCCAGGCTCCACCCCAGCCCCGCCTCCACCCCTCGATCTGGCCAGTCTCACTGCTCTCTTGGAAAATCTCCACTTCTCACCTATCACACATTGACAGTTCCCATCACCAGATCACACATAAAGCCGGCAGCTTTTGTTTTGGCCAAAAGATTTTTTAAGCCACCACCATAACACGGTAGACACTTTTGGCCGGGCCCTACTCTACTGTAACCTACTAAATATTTGTTAAAATATGCAATACAATTTTGGTTTATTTTTATTTTTTTCAATTTTTTAAATGACCTAGAATACCACATACAAGGAACAAATACCACAGCACCATGACCAGACACCATATTACCACCACAGTGACCGAATAATATCAAATACAAGGAACAAATACCACAACATCATGACCAGACCACATATTACCACCACATAGGGACTGAATACTACAATACTGATCAGTAATAGACACCCCACAATACTATTACCATAAGTGCCATTATTCACAGGAGATCTGTACTTGGTATGCAGTGTCTGTGTAGAGGTTATACAGTTATCACTGGTGACATTGTACACAGGACCTCTGTATATAGTATACAGTGTATAGTGTCAGTGTATAGGTAACACTGACTCACCAGTGACGTCTCTAGGTGAAGTCCTTCATCTTTCATCCAGAACAGATCGCCATCACTTCATCCAGCCAGGACTCGTTTCTGCAGGGAATAACCGTTCTTGAGTTCCGCTTGCAGAACACATTACTTAATTTTCCCAACTTCTACATTACACCACATGAAGAAGGCAACATAGTATCACTCTACACAGTAACAGGACCGTCCCCCATTTAAAACAGTATACTCAAAAAATAAAATAAATACATCACTGCAGTAATATCCCTAAATTAGTCCCTATGGTAATATTCGCCATCCTAGCCCCCGTGTGTCTCATTCCTGGCGTCAGCCATATGTTCTCCCATCCTGCCCTAATGAGTATCCATCCTGCCCCATATGATCTCTCCATCCTGCCCCATCTGTCTCCAACGTATCCATCCTGCCCCATGGTCCTGCCCCATCTGTTTCCAATCCTGCCCCATCTGTCTCCAGTCATGCCGCCATGTTTTTCATCCTGCCCCCTGTCTCCAATCATGCCCCCGTGTCCAGCATTCTGCCCCCGTGTCCAGCATTCTGCCCCCGTGTCCAGCATTCTGCCCCCGTCCAGCATCTCCTCTGCCCAGCTTTCTGCCCCGTTGTCCAGCATCTCCTTTGCCCAGCTTTTTGCCCGTGTCCAGCATCTCCTCTGCCCCTGTGTGAGATGTGAGGACAGTTCAAGATATGCTTCAAAACTACTGGATCAGAAAGTCTAAGGGAGAGGTGATATTGGCCAATAGCGTGACACAGGATTGGTAGTGAGGGCTGTTTGAGGGTGGGTATGATTCAGGCATGTTTGAAAGATGAAGGCAGACACCATTTAAGTGAAGGGTTGAGAGATGTTAGGGTTGGGATGGAGATTGTGGTGAGGTTAAGGATGAGGTGGGATGGGAGCCGTCAAGCGTGTAAGTGTTGAGATGAGATCTTGACAGAAGGGTGGAGAGCTGATCTTCTGTCATGGTTGAGAAGCTGGTTTTGGAAGAACAGGGCTGAGCAGTTAAGAGGGGCATTGGGGGCTGCAGGACAGCTTTCTCTGATATGGATTTTCTGCTTTAAAGAAAGAGGCAAAGTCTTCAGTAGAAATGAGAGGAGAGGGAGAAGGTGCTGGGGGACGGAGTAGAGCATTGAAAGTGTTGAAAAGCTGTTTAGGGTTTAGACAAGGAAGATATGAGAGATGAGAAAGAAGTTTGTTTTGTGGCAGTGAGTGTGGACTTGAAGCTGCTGAGGGACTGCTAGTATGCAATAGTGGTAGCAGAACCAGGAACCATTTCAATTCAACACAAGGGAGAAATCAAAACACAATGGTGCATGAAACACCCTAAACCAAAGGAAAGAACCAACTCCATACAATAGCATTAAACCAAGGAGTACTCCAGGAGTCAATAGGAACTATAAAATGTATTACTTTATGATATAACAGATTATCATAAAAGATACATACAATTTATATGAATAGTAAGGTGCATAAGGATGGGACACGTGGATAGCCACCGGTGCAAGCTGCCCAAATGAGGTAGATGGGAAAATAAAGTGCAAGGCTGCCACAGGAATAGATCAGTAAGCAGGCTCTTGGTACGTAATCTCCCACAGCATATAGTAAAACATGTGTTAGCAGCACTTACCAAGGTAGGACAGCGGGCATCGGGTAGGATCCAAGTAAACTGAACCCCCAACGCGCGTTTCGCTTCTTCCGGTGGTCTTGCTTTTTCAAGGGGAAGTGACATTAACCGTGACCAGGACCTTGAAATAGGATTGGTGAGTGTGCACGTGACTAGTTCTCGTGCCAACACTAACCCAATCACCGCGGTGCCGGCGGCGCATGCGTGTCGGTCGCTGAGCTCCACGTCAGAGAGGGTGTCATGCCGCGTCACGGGCCGCCGAGGGAAGAGGGATTCCCCAGGCGCACGTGTGGAACAGTGAAGACGACGTTCGGACAGGGAGCAAGGTGCGCGCACACTACACATGCGCACGACCGCAATAAGGTAGCAAGGCTGATGCATTTGTGCCATAAGTATAGAGAGTAATAGAGGCATAGTAGCAACAATTGTATGAAGAGGAGCACACAATATTGAATAGTCCATCACAAACATTGAGGTAACAGGGTGCTCCATGCTGTATAACGCCACTGAGTACATCGTCAGCCAAGCCAGTTAGATGGTCCAGTCATGGTGCGATAAGGTACACCGGGTCGCGGAGAATTTAACAAGGGATGATGTGAAGGCTAAAATAAAATACAGAGAATAAACAAGTTAAAAAGGAATAATAAAATAAACTAAACGAGGACAAATGAAGGGTATCCAAAAGGGGACAGAAGATGGGACTACAGGGTGGGAAACAAACTGGATAACCTCAGTACTAGGACCATCCCATATAGACAAGGGAGTTGGGGAAAGGATACCCAAAGGGACATGTGGGTGAAACACCATACCTAAGGGGAGAGAAATCAAATTTAGTCCTTTTGGTGTCATTGTCTCAAGACGCACAATCCACCTTGCTTCTCGTTGTGCTAGAACTTGTTTATAATTGCCTCCCCTCACCCCCAAATGTACACTCTATGCCTCTCACCTGAAAAGTCCCCGCGTCACAATTGTGATATTGTTTAAAGTGACGGGGGATTGTCTTCAGGTCGGAGGCATCAGCAACCGTTTTAGCGGCACGAATATCCCTCACGTGCTCGCGGACCCGAATTCTCAGCTCTCTGTCAACCCGATGTAAATCAGGGAACAACCACACGTGGCATAGGATATGACATTTGAAGTGCCACATGTGATATGCTGCCTGATATCAAACTCTCTGGATCCATCAGATGAGCTGAAGACCGAGGTGCGCAAGACATTATTACAGGCTAAACAGTGGCCACATTTAAATGACCCCAAAACCGGGCCACGGGTATTAAAGGAATTTGTGATTGGTGGAACATAATGGCTACGAACTAGCAGGTTGCCCAAATTGGGGGACCTTCTTGCCGTCATTGACGGACAGTCACCCAAAAATGGGGCCAGGGAGGGCTCTGTCTTTAATACTGGCCAGTGTCTCGCCAGAATTTGTCATGTTTAACCACTCATGATTGTATGTGGTAATAAATCTAATTGTCATGCCGCTGCTGCCACTGCCTCTCCCCACTGCAGCTCGCCGGGTGTGTGCGTGCGTCGCATTCAGCTCTGCGCGTGCGCACATCTGATTCCTCTGTTGGCACTCTTTCCTGTCCTCTGTCATCCTGGAGGACTGTAACCCGGAAGTAGCTCCCACGCTGCTATGTAAACTGCTTCCTGCTGCTCCTCTGTGCCTGATGTTCATTTGTGTTTACAAGTGCTTCTGGTCGCCTGTGGTCTCTGTACGTTCCTAGCTCTCTGATCTTGGGTCTCCTCCTCTCTCTGCAGTGCCTGCCTGTTTCCTGTGTTCCTGCCGTGTTCCTTCAGTTCCTTTTCCTTTGTGGTACCTGCCCGGCTCCTATATCCTTTCCTTGCTCCCGTCAGCCTCAGTGTCTCCATATTGTCCAGCCAGCCTCCGTATCTCCGTAGCGTTCCCATCTTCTCCCTCATCTCAGTAGTACCTTTCTGTTCCCTCTTTCCCTTTTTGCCTACAGTGTACCCGTCTATCTCAGTCGATCCTCCAGCTTCCGTGGCGATAGTCCCTCACGGGCCTGCCCCTAACCCTCCCTGTATAGGGGGCGGTCCACCTGGTCAGCTCGTCCGAGAGGGGTTCGTCGTCATGGTCCTGTGGGTCCACTCTCCCTTTTCCCTGTTTGAATCGACACGCTCAAATAGGACTGCACTCAGGTGACATCCGAGTGCAGCCAGATTCTTACAGCATCACACTAATCTTCTCTTCCTGTATCTTCACTTGTGTTTTTTTATTGCCAGCTGGATAGTATGCAATAGTGCTCGGCAGAAATGGATCTCTTCCATCTCCGCTCAGCAACCCTGGAAGCCTGTTTCAGTTTTGGTCAGGCTGGTCAGCCAAGGTTGCCTGTTGATTGTATGAGTTTTGCTGTGCGTGAGGGGGCTGCTGAATCGAATGTTGCTGTTATTGTGGTGTTATATAAAGTGGCAGCAGCATCTGTCATGTAAGGAATATATGTCTGTAAGAGGGAGAAGCGACTCGGAGTGAGTTTCAATTGAGATGTTAGAGATTTCTGTGAAGGTGAGTGATTTTGTGGAGTGGGGGTTGCGCACTAGGAAAGGGAAGAGAATGTCAGTAGGTTGTGGTCAGACAGGGGGAAGGGTGAGATGGTGAGACTGGCAAGGGAACAGAGGCGGGTGAATATAAGGCCCAGTGTGTGGCTGTGGAGGACCATTGAGGCCAAAGGAGGCAGTAAGTGATAGAAGTTTAGAGGAAGCGGAGGTGGAAGTGACAAGGGGATGTTGAAGTCATCCATTATAGTGGGGATGTCAGCAGAAAGGAAATAAAGTAGCCAAGTGGTGAAGTGGTCGAGAGGTGAAGATGGCTATTTCTGGGGGTGGTAGATGGCGGCCAGCGGGAGGTTGGAGGGAGAGTAGATGCGGACAGTGCACGTCAAACAAGGGAAGAGTAGCGGAGGGTGGTAGTGGAACTTGGGTAAAGAAGCCGGTATCTGACAGGAGCAAGCCAACTCCACCACATTTGTTGCTGGGGTGAGAGATTGAATCCGCCATAAGGCCGGGTTCACATTTGCATTCAGGAGGGCTGCAGATGGCAGCGTACTTCCACCCTTCTTCCTTCCTGAAGCTCTGCCTACTTCTGTATGTACGAAAATCCACGCAACAAAATGACTAAAGGGTCCAAGTAATGTACAGAAAATTATAATTTATTAGTTAAAAATGACCAAAAAAAATTAGGTCAACCAACAACGCGTAAGAGGAAAATATGCAAGAAGATTGAACATACATTTTGGAATGTTGTAAATGTCAGAACACACCGGGACATTGGAAATAAGTGAGGCAGAAAAACTATAACCTCACGTAAGGGCAAAAGCACAATTATAACCATAGAGACCCCAAACAAACAAAAGGGTTAATAACAATTACAGCCCTATCAAGCCTGCGCTCAGTACCACAGTGAGTAACCGCAGCACCATGCTTGGTATTAGGTAACCGCCTCACAATAATGTCATAACCATAATTACCAGAGTATAGGCGATAACGGGCACCAATCTACCAATGACCCGGTCCGTCCGCCCCGACGCGCGTTTCAGACCTTCCTTCTTCCAAGGGGGCCTGCAATCCCATGTAATGTCCCACCTTATATACCTACACCGCAGAATGCCGGCCAGCAAAGCGTGGCCACCAACCAGAAGTCACGGATCCAACCGGAAGTGACACGCGCATCTCCCCGGCAACCGCGGCGTCACGTGACGGCAGGTCCTGCAAGGACACCGCTCGCCACGGAAAGACGCCAAGACGCCCGGGGGCGCAGAGACAGTGAGACAAGCGTGCACAGGTACGGGAGCACCACTTACCCCAGCAGAGCAGAAATAGGTGTGGTCACACAGTGCAACCCCTGTTAGACCCAAACAAAGTCACCAGATGAAAAATGTATGCGTATACAACAAATAGGGAATGGGGAACAGGGCATACAAATATGTAACAAAAACAAAACAAAAAAACAAACGACTGAGTCTCAGATGGCTCAATACATGTCAAGACAATAGGACACAGTTACATGAAGAAATATCCGTTTATTTTCATAATGTCTTGAATTGGATTATCTCAATCACTTGTCTCTTAACTTGACACCGAATCTTCAGTCGAAATATAAAGGAGACACTCGGGAACTACAATAAAAGTATATAAAAACAATTAAAATAAAAAACGCAGGGTAACAATTACAAAGACCACAGGGCCAGAAACACAAATAATCACTAAACAAGCAGATGGGTGGTGATCAGAGAATGGATGATCATAAGAATGGAGCAAAGCTCACATTTTCGTTGAGCCCAGATGGATGGACCATGTTCAGGGTCCAAATCCATCTGGACTCCAATTGGGCCAAACGTTTTGAAATTCCCCCACCGCGGATACCAGCATCTATTTTATCAATCCCGTGGAATCTAAGGAGGGCACCGTCAGTTGTGGTGATCCTTAAACTGGTGGGGAAGTGTTTTTAACATGGATGTGTCAGATTCCGTGGCTGCTGCCATAATGCCGCATACGTGCTCCCTAGCCCGTATTTTGAATTGCCGTATCGTCATGCCCACGTAGATTTTACCACACGGGCATACGGCATAATATATTACATTTTTGTCAATGCACGTAATCCATTTTTTTATATTAAACTGACGTGATCCCTCAGCATTATTATACATTTACACCGATCAATGCTGGAGCACGCAACACAACACCCACAAGGGGCATAACCATACTTCCCCGCCATTTTATCCAAAAACGTTGTAGTTGTCTCACTTATGTAATGACTATGGACCAAATGGTCACGTAAATTTCTGGATCGCCTAGCTGTGACTGATGCCCTCTCAGGGAGGAATCTGGAAATTACCGGATCCGCTTTCAGGATGTGCCAGGATCTCTCCAAAGCCCTTCTCATATGAGGGAAATGAGAATGAAATTTGTGACAAAAGAACCACCTCATCATTACTTTTGTCCCTCCTAGTTTCATAGAGCAATGTATGCCGAGTAGAAAACCTTGCTCTATTGTACGCCATCTTTATCTTACGGTTACTATAACAACGCTCAATTAGTCGATCTTTAAGATCTTCCGCTTGTTTGACGAAATCCGCATCCGTTGAGCACAACCTACGAAGGTGCAAAAATTGTCCGGTGGGAATGGACTTAACCATGTGGCCAGGATGGGAGGAGGTAGCATGCAAGAGCTGTTGGTGGCCGTTGGTTTTCGGAAGATATCTGTCTGTATCTCCCCATGTATATCCTGTTTGAGTGTGACATCAAGGAACTCCATGGTGTTAATACCATATTTAAAGGTAACATAAATATTAAATGTATTATCATCAAGTGACACCATGAAGTCCCGGAGGTCCTTCTCAGACCCCTGCCAGATCAGTAAAATGTCGTTGATGTACCGCATCCAAGAAAGGACGCGGCACATCGGCGGCAACGACTGATCTGGCAGGGAGAGGTCCCTCTCCCACAGCCCCAGGAACAGATTGGAGTAAGCCAGGGCGAAGGATGCCCCCCATGGCTGTTCCTTGGAGCTGAAGGAAGAAGGACCCCATAAAAACAAATTGTGCGTCAAGGTGAAGCCAAGCAACTGGATCACTAAGTCAATAATGTCCTTTGGCAGATTAGAGGTACCCAAATAAAATGTAACTGCCCTTATATACCAGCATCCGGCACGAGGACGGTCTAAGGACTCAATGTCACCCGTTACCAGCATCATATCGTTATCAAGACATATTCCCTCCACCTGTCTTAACAAATCACCAGTATCCTTTAAAAACGATGGCAAGCCTGTTGTGAATTCTGTTGTCGAACTCCCTCCTGTGGTCGTGAATGGTACTTCGGCGAGTTCTGTCCATGGACTCCCTCTGGTGGCTGTGAGTGGAGCTGCTGCTTCTGAGGTTCCTTCCACAGGTGACGTGATTTATCCTTTGGTTGGCTGCTCTATTTAACTCCACTCAGATTGTTACTCCATGCCAGCTGTCAATGTTCCTGCATTTGTTCAGTTCGCTCTTGGATCTTTCTGGTGACCTGTCTACTCCAGCAGAAGCTAAGTTCCTGCCAGTTATTATTTGTTCATTGTTGCCTTGTCCAGCTGGATATCATGATTTTGCCTTACTAGCTGGAAGCTCTGGGATGCAGAGTGGCATCTCCGCACCGTTAGTCGGTGCGGAGGTCTTTTTGCACACTCTGTGTGGTCTTTTGTAGTTTTTTGTGCTGATCGCAAAGCTACCTTTCCTATCCTCTGTCTATTTAGTAAGTCTGGCCTCCCTTTGCTGAAACTTGTTTCATTTCTGCGTTTGTGACTTTCATCTTTACTCACAGTCAATATATGTGGGGGGCTGCCTTTTCCTTTGGGGAATTCCTCTGAGGCAAGGTAGGCTTTATTTTCTATCTCTAGGGCTAGCTAGCTCTTAGGCTGTGAAGAGGCGTCTAGGGAGAGTCAGGAACGCTCCACGGCTATTGCTAATTGTTGTGATAGTATTAGGGGTTGCGGTCAGCAGAGCTCCCACATCCTAGAGCTTGTCCTGTGTCAGTTTAACTATCAGGTCGTGCCGGGTGCTCCTAACCACCAGGTCCATAACACAAGCCCTCAACTAAAGGCTGTAATTTGGAGTCAATCCATTTATTGATGTTTTCCAAGAAGACAGGTGGACGGTGTCTTTCAATTTTGCTCTTCCCCGTCACACATAATATGGATTTACTACTTCATCAGTGCTTCAATTTCATTCCAATAAATCAGATTTTGACCTTTCCTGGAAAAGTGGATAAAATCCACCTTTCTAGCCAAATTTAGAAGAAATATATATTTTTGTCCCATATTTGGTATATGAATGAGCATAAAAGTAATGAAATGAGAAGAATTTGGTAATTGAATTAGCTAAATACAGTATCTGTTCATAGTCTCTTAAGCGACATCAATTTCCCATTTAATTAATAAATCTCTTACCATAAAATTTAGATGTTTCTATTTTTTGGTGCTCAGTAAGGGTGCATTGCAGCCTCAATGACATGACCACTCCACTCTGATCTCTGTCAAGAACGGTTAGTGGCACAGCCCCGATATACTGCCTCCTCCTGTTACAGCAGTTGAAGATCATAGCATCTGTTCCTGGGATGAGCTTTCCCAAGTACACAGCTTTACCACAAACAGATACAAATGACTATTTACAAAAATAAGCATAAGCAAGTTCGGAGGTATGGGTCTCGAATGGACAAGGCCTGAATTTCCCTTATCCGTTTTGCGGTGGTGATGGCCACTAAGAATGCCACCTTCATAGTTAGATGCGAGATGGATATCTGGTTCCCAGAAATTATAGGGTCTGAGCATAGGAAAGAACTAGATTTAGGTCCCAAAGGGAAACTGAACACCTGATCGTGGGGCGCAAACGCTGAATTGCCCTGACGAAGCTTATTACCCATGGATGAGAAGCTAGGGAATAGTCAAGGAAGGTTCTTAAGGCTGAGATCTGGACTTTTAGGGTACTGGGTAGAAGTCACTTCTTAAAGCCTGCCTGCAGAAAATCTAAGACCATTTGGAAATCTGGCCTTTTTCCAGAAAGGTCGGACCTGCCACCCTCCAGACAGAACCTTTTCCAGATTTTAGGCTATGTGCACACGTCAGGATTTTTTCCTGACAAAATCCGGAGATTTCTGCCAGAAATCTGCATGCTTTTTTGCGCGGATTTTGTGCGTTTTTGACGTGTTTTTTTTGCGGAATTTTTGCATTTTTTTCCGGACACTCCAATTTAATGGGAAATCCGCAAAAAAATCCGCAAAAATAATGAACATGCTTGTTTTTTTTGCGGAAAAAACGCAAACATATGCACAAAAAATGCGGAATGCATTCTAAATGATAGGATGCATAATGTTTGCATTTTTTTAGCGATTTTTATAGCGTTTTTATTGGGAAATTCTGGAAAAAAAACGCTAAAAATCCGTACGTGTGCACATACCCTTAAAGTAGATTGCAGACGTAACTGGTTTTCGGCTGGATTAGATTGTGGATATGACCTGGTCAGATAATCCTCGAGCCCTCAGGATGGCCCGCTCAGGATCCAAGCTGACAGATGAAGACTCCCTGGATTCTGATGGAAGACTGGACCTTGGTGGATAAGATCTTCCCTCTGTGGCAGGAGCACTGGCTGTTCCTCTGCCATAATCCCCAGAAGCAGAAACAAACTCCTTCTTGGCCAATAGGGCACAATAAGAAGTACTCTCGCTCTATCTTCCGGCATCTTCCGGAGGACAGTTGGAATGTGTATATTGTCATGTAGAAGAGGTACACACAATAGGTGTCCTTTTACTATGAGGCTCAAACTTTTCCTTTCTACACAATAATTGCTTTTAAATGTCGGTGCCTTGTGTGTGGGTGAAGACTTTGAGGGAGCAGAGGGTGGAAGGATCATGGTAGAGAAGTCCAGGATCTTTGTTTAGAACTTGTTAGCAACCATGTAATTGTTTTAGGCCCAAAAGAGAATGAGTCGTTACAAATGTAACTTGCCCCATGCACAATTTTGATTCTGTACAATTTCCCCATTTCTACCATCTTGTAAAACAATGCATCTTACAATATTAATAAATCTCCCATTATATATGAATAACCAGCAATGTCCATTAGAGAATCGCCCCAGTAATGACCACAAGGAGTCGTCATCTTTCTGAAGCAGTCGTTACAGGACAGGTTGTCTGACAGTCTTTCCATCCTTGGTATCCTGCTGTAAAGATGGGGAAGAAGTCGCTGATCTTGTCTAAAATCTGCAAATTTGCTTCCTTCAGGACTGAATGTTTTAAGAGCAGTGAATCCCTTCTATCAGATTGAACGTATCCGGGTGAAGTTTTACTGGATGCGCTGCTGATAATTTATAAGTTTTCCTTCAGACTAAGTAAACCTGTTTAAATAAAGTTTCCAAGCAAAATATTCGTTGGAGAATGAACATATTCAGGTGAAGTGTCACTGGATGCGCTGATGATCATTATATCCAAGTCCTTTGGTGTCCTGCAGCAGCTGATATATGCGGTTGATACATGTTGCTTTTCTGCAACACCACCAGGTGAGCAGGTCCATGTTGGTTTGGGTTTTACACTTTAAAACTCTACTGTGCGCTCTTCCATTTCCCAGTTTCCCCAACTTTTATCAGATTGTGACTTCTCTTTTACTATTGTATTAGAAATGGAGGGTAAAGCACCAACAAGAAGATTCTTAAATCTTTGAACCTGGATAAAAACTGGTTGCAACAGTCTAGTTTGACAACTTGGTAGAAGTACAGCCTTAAATTATCTATAACCATTTGCTGTCCTTAGTCAATGGCCACTTGCTTCTTTCTTTGTTGCGCCATTTGCTCTTACCTGCGACAGCTTCAGCTTCTTGTCTGGGACACTTATTATCACCAGCGCAGTCATGGCCAGGTATGTGTATGGAGGTTTGGGATATCGCTGGTAATTCTTCTTCTTTTCCCCAGAGGTTTTCTCCTCCTGACTTGGTGTCATGTCTGGGGCACGCTGTGCACCTTCTCCTGGACCACAGTCCATGTTGGTGTCCATCTCTAATATCTTCTCCATGCTGAAATCGTCTGGTGTTGGTATATTGATGGTTTCCCAAGCTTGGAGGGTTGAGTTCAGGTCTCAGATGTCTTCAGATGCCAATATTAGATCTGATGTGACCCTGAGCCTCGGAAGGAGCCTCTATATCTGCTGATCACTCCACATTCGGCTTTGAATTCCCCCAATACAAGATGGATCTAATCACTGGTAAAATCTCAACTGTTATTGAAAGACCTAGATCCATGAAAACCATGGCAGCATGATTAAAGATTCAGTCCTTGGGTGTGATCCACTGTTAAAATATTATTTTTTTTTTCGTGTATATCCTGAGTGTTTACCCTGCAGCCCCTTATGTGTAAGAAATCAGTCGCATATTTAAGACTGAGTCTGGTGATATGGAGGACAATTTTTTATTTTTTATTTTTTTTTTTTTTTAAACCACGAAATTTCATTAAAATACAGTTCAACACTTCCTGTAATCATTGGCCTGGGAGAATCTCGTTTTCATACTACTCATGCAGTAACACAAGGCTGATGCTTGTTTTTGTTGTTGTATTTTAACCCCTTAGTGACAGAGTCAATTTGGTACTTAATGACCGGGCCAATTTTTGCAATTCTGACCACTGTCACTTTATAAGGCTATAACTCTGGAACGCTTCAACGGATCCCGCTGATTCTGAGACTGTTTTTTCGTGACATATTGTACTTCATGTTAGTGGTAACATTTCTTCGATATTACTTGCGATTATTTATGAAAAAACGGAAATATGGCAAATTTTTAAAATTTTGCAATTTTCAAACTTTGTATTTTTATGCCCTTAAATCAGAGAGATATGTCACGAAAAATAGTTAATAAATAACATTTCCCATATGTCTACTTTACATCAGCACAATTTTGGAAACAAAATTTTTTTTTTGTTAGGGAGTTATAAGGGTTAAAAGTTGACCAGCAATTTCTCATTTTTACAACACCATTTTTTTTTAGGGACCACATCACATTTGAAGTCATTTTGAGGGGTCTATATGATAGAAAATAACGAAGTGTGACACCATTCTAAAAACTATACCCCTCAAGGTTCTCAAAACCACATTCAAGAAGTTTATTAACCCTTTTCGTGCTTCACAGGAACTGAAACCATGTGGAAGGAAAAAATGAACATTTAACTTTTTTTTGCAAACATCTTAATTCAGAACCATTTTTTTTATTTTCACAAGTGTAAAAACAGAAATGTAACCATAAATTTTGTTGTTCAATTTCTCCTGAATACGCCAATACCCCATCTGTGGGGGTAAACCACTTTTTGGGCGCACCGCAGAACTTAGAAGTGAAGGAGCGCCGTTTGACTTTTTCAATGCAGAATTGGCTGGAATTGAGATCGGACGCCATGTCACGTTTAGAGAGCCCCTGATGTGCCTAAACAGTGGAAACTCCCCCCACAAGTGACCCCATTTTGGAAACTAGACCCCTTAAGGAACTTATCTAGATGTGTGGTGAGCACTTTGATCCCCCAAGTGCTTCACGGAAGTTTATATTGTAGAGCCGTGAAAATAAAAAATCGCTTTTGTTTACACAAAAATGATCTTTTCGCCCACATTTTTATTTTCACAAGGGTAACAGGAGAAATTGCACAACAACTTTTGTGGTTTAATTTCTCCTGAGTACGTCAATACCCCATATGTGGGGGTTAACCACTGTTAGGGCGCACCGCAGAGCTTGGAAGAGAAGGAGTGCTGTTTTACTTTCTCAATGTAGAATTGGCTGGAATTGAGATTGGACGCCATGTCGCGTTTGGAGAGCCCCTGATGTGCCTAAACAGTAGAAATCCCCCACAAGTGACCCCATTTTGGAAACTAGAGCCCCCAAGGAACTTATCTAGATGTGTGGTGAGAACTTTGAATGTCCAAGTGCTTCACAGAAGTTTAGAATGCAGAGTCGTGAAAATAAAAAATATTTTTTTTTCCACAAAGATATTGTAGCCCCCAAGTTTTTATTTTTACAAGGGTAACAGGAGAAATTGGACTGCAATAGTTGTTGTCCAATTTATCCCGAGTACGCTGATGCCCCATATGTGGGGGTAACCCACTGTTTGGGCGCACGGCAGAGCTCAGAAGGGAGGGAGCACCATTTGACTTTTTGAGCGCAAAATTGGCTATCGTGTTTGGAGACCCCCTGATGTACCTAAACAGTGGAAACCCCCCAATTCTAGCTCCAACCCTAACCCCAACACACCCCTAACCCTAATCCCA
The DNA here is from genome assembly GCF_032444005.1 of Ranitomeya imitator. NCBI lineage: Eukaryota > Metazoa > Chordata > Amphibia > Anura > Dendrobatidae > Ranitomeya > Ranitomeya imitator. Next base: position 558,815,328 of record NC_091287.1, on the reverse strand, counting down.
ACCTGATCCATAATCCTAATCACTAACCCTAACCATAATCACAACCCTTACCCCAAAACAACCCTAATGTCAACCCTAACCATAACCCTAATCAAAACCCTAAATCCAACACACCCCTAATCCTAATCTCAACCCTAACCTCAAACCTAACCCTAATCCCAATACACCCCTAATCACAACCCTAACCTTAACCCTAATCCCAAGCGTAACCCTAATCCCAACTCTAACCCTAACTTTAGCCCCAACCCTAGCCCTAACTTTAGCCCCAACCCTAACCCTAGCCCTAAGGCTACTTTCACACTTGCATCGTTTGGCATCCGTCGCAATCCGTCGTTTTGGACAAGAAACGGATCCTGCAAATGTGCCCGCAGGATGTTTTTTGCCCATAGACTTGTATTGCCAACGGATTGTGACGGATGGCCACACGTAACGTCCATTTTGCACTGGATCAGTTGTGTTTTGGCGGACCGTCGGCACAAAAAACGTTCAATGAAACGTTTTTTTGTACGTCGCATCCGCCATTTCTGACCGCACATGCGTGGCCGTAACTCCGCCCCCTCCTCCCCAGGACATAGATTGGGCAGCGGATGCGTTGAAAAACTACAGCCGCTGCCCACGTTGTGCATAATTTTCACAACGTGCATCGGTATGTGGGGCCGACGCATTGCGATGGCCCTGTACCGACGTAAGTGTGAAAGAAGCCTAACCCTAATTTTAGCCCCAACTGCTGTTCTCCTGCCGGCCAGCAGATGGAGACAGATGGCGGGCGCACTGCGCATGCGCCCGCCATTTTCTTTTGCCGGCGGCCAGGAGGATCCAGGGACACAGGTGAGTATGCTAGGGTCCCCGAATCCCCCTATTTCTCTGTCCTCTGATGTGCAATCACATCAGAGGACAGAGAATTAGACTTTACTTTTTTTTTTTTTTGCGGTCGCCGGTAAACAGTTAATTACCGGCGAACGCAAAACGGGGGTCGGTAAAACAGACCCCGATCATGCTCTTTGGGGACTCTGCTACCCCCGGCAGCCGAGACCCCAAAGATTCTCGCGGGGCCGGCCGGCGGGTGCACTGCGCATGCGCCCGCCATTTTGAAGATGGCGGCGCCCACCGGGAGCCACGAGGAGCACCGGGGGAGATAGGTGAGTATTGGGGGGCTACCTGGGACCCCTTTTCTGTCCTGCGATGTGCGATCACATCGGAGGACAGAGAAATTAAAGAGATCGCGTTTTTTTTTTTTTTTTTTGCGATCGCCGGTAAACGGTTAATTACCGGCGATCGCAAATGCGGGGTGGGTAAACCCCCCCCGAATCATGTTCTCTGGGGTCTTGGCTACCCCCGGCAGCCGAGACCCCGGAGAAAATCCGACTCTGGGGGGCGCTATTCACTTTTTCCACAGCGCCGTTAATTGACGGCGCTGTGGTTTAAGTACCCTTAGCGGCCGCCGTTAAAAGGCGTATCGGCGGTCACTAAGGGGTTAAGGGGACACGGATGGGGTTACCACTGAACAACTACTCCGATTTTTATTTATTTATTTATTTATTTATTTATTTATTTTTCCTTCCAGTAAATTTTTGCATGGCATGCTGTGTATTATTCATTGGTAGAATTTTGGAGTTTCTATGACGTTTTGTCTGCTTTGCATGTGTTTTTTGTTTGATTTTTTTTAAGTGTAGAAACTAGATTTTCTTTTTTATTAGTTTGTTTGCTTTTTTTACTTTTGTGTTTTGAATAATTTTAATGCCCATTAGTTTTCTATGGACTTTGATACCAAATGTGTTTGATTTTTGCGGTTTTACTTGTTTTGTCATATGTACCATAATAAAAACTTTACTTTTTTTTGTAAATATATATATATATTTTTTTTTTTTTAATTTTGGCGCAGACCAAAAGTTTGGACACACCTTATCATTTAAAGATTTTTCATGACTACGAAAAATGTAAATTCACACTGAAGGCATCAAAACTATGAATTAACATGAGGAATTATATACTTAACAAAAAAGTGTGAAACTGAAATTATGTCTTATATTCTAGGTTCTTCAAAGTAGCCACCATTTGCTTTGATGACTGTTTTGCACACTCTTGGCATTCTCTTGATGAGCTTCAAGAGGTAGTCTCCGGGAATGGTTTGCACTTCACAGGTGTGCCCTCACAGGTTTAATAAGTGGGATTTCTTGTCTTGCATCATGTCCTCCCTCTATCTGAAACTAAACCTGTCAAAAACTGAACTCCTCGTGTTCTCTCCCTCTACTAACCTACCTTTGCCTGACATTGCCATCTCCGTTTGCGGTTCCACCATTACTCCAAAGCAACATGCCCGCTGCCTTGGGGTCATCCTTGATTCTGACCTTTCATTCACCCCCCACATCCGATCACTGGCTCGCTCTTCTTACCTGCATCTCAAAAACATTTCTAGAATTCGCCCTTTTCTTACTTTCGACTCTGCAAAAACTCTCACTGCTTCACTTATTCATTCTCGTCTGGACTATTGTAACTCTACTAATCGGCCTCCCTCTTACCAAACTCTCCCCGCTCCAATCTGTCCTGAATGCTGCTGCCAGGATCATATTCCTCACCAACCGTTACACCGATGCCTCTACCCTGTGCCAGTCATTACACTGGTTACCCATCCACTCAAGAATCCAGTACAAAACTACTACCCTCATCCACAAAGCACTCCATGGCTCAGCACCACCCTACATCTCCTCCCTGGTCTCAGTCTACCACCCTACCCGTGCCCTCCGCTCCGCTGATGACCTCAGGTTAGCATCCTCAATAATCAGAACCTCCCACTCCCGTCTCCAAGACTTTACACGTGCTGCGCCGATTCTTTGGAATGCACTACCTAGGATAATACGATTAATCCCCAATCCCCACAGTTTTAAGCGTGCCCTAAAAACTCATTTGTTCAGACTGGCCTACCGCCTCAATGCATTAACCTAACGATCCCTGTGTGGCCTATATTAAAAAAAAAAAAAAAATTAATTAACTGGTTCATGCAGCTTTACATGAACACCCAAGCCTTACACTATGGCTGGTCCGAATAACTATAGCAATTGTTACCATCCACCTCTCGTGTCTCCCCTTTTCCTCATAGTTTGTAAGCTTACGAGCAGGGCCCTCACTCCTCTTGGTATCTGTTTTGAACTGTATTTCTGTTATGCTGTAATGTCTATTGTATGTACAAGTCCCCTCTATAATTTGTAAAGCGCTGCGGAATATGTTGGCGCTATATAAATAAAAATTATTATTATTATTATTATTATTATTTCTTGCCTTAAAAATGGGGTTGGGACCATCAGTTGTGTTGTGCAGTAGTCTGGCGGATACACAGCTGATAGTCCTACTGAATAGACTGTTGGCTGCTTTTTTTCTTGCCAAAATACAAATTCTAAGTAAAGAAAAACGAGCGGCCATCATTACTTCAAGAAATGAAGGTCAGTCAGTCTTGAAAATTGGGCAAACTTTGAAAGTATCCCCAAGTGCAGTGGCAAAAACCATGAAGTGCTACATAGAAACTGTCTCACATGAGGACCGCCCCAGGAAAGGAAGACCAAGAGTCACCTCTGCTTCTGAGGATAAGTTTATCCGAGTCACCAGCCTCAGAAATCGCAGGTTAACAGCAGCTCAGATTAGAGACCAGGTCAATGCCACACAGAGTTCTAGCAGCAGACACATCTCTACAACAACTGTTAAGAGGAGACTTTGTGCAGCAGGCCTTCATAAAAGAGCTGCTAGGAAACCACTGCTAAGGACAGGCAGCAAGCAGAAGAGACTTGTTTGGGCTAAAGAACACAAGGAATGGACATTAGACCAGTGGGAATCTGTGCTTTGGTCTGATGAGTCCAAATTTGAAATCTTTGGTTCCAACCACCGTGTCTGTGCAACGCAGAAAAGGTGAACGGTTGGACTCTACATGCCTGGTTCCCACCGTGAAGCATGGAGGAGGAGGTGTGATGGTGTGGGGGGGGCTCTGCTGGTGACACTGTTGGGGATTTATTCAAAATTGAGGGCATACTGAACCAGCATGGCTACCACAGCATCTTGCAGCGGCATGCTATTACATCTGGTTTGAGTTTAGTTGGATCATTTATTTTTCAACAGGACAAATGGCGCTAAACTCACGTCCAGGCTGTGTAAGGGCTATTTGACCAAGAAGGAGAGTGACTGGGTGCTACGGCAGGTGACCTGGCCTCCACTGTCGCCTGAGTTGAACCCAATCGAGATGGTTTGGGGTGAGCTGGACTGCAGAGTGAAGGCAAAAGGGCCAACAAGTGCTAAGCATCTGAGAACTCCTTTCCTTCAAGATTGTTGGAAGACCTTTCATGGTGACCACCTGATGAAGCTCATCAAGAGAATGCCAAGAGTGTGCAAAGCAGTCATGAAAGCAAAAGGTGGCTACTTTGAAGAACCTAGAATATGACAATTTCAGTTTCGCACTTTAAGTATATAATTCCACATGTGTTAATTCATAGTTTTGATGCCTTCAGTGTGAATGTCATGAAAATACAGAAAAATCTTTAAATGAGAAGGTGTATGTATGTGTGTATGTATGTATATATGTATATGTGTATATGTGTGTGTATATATATATATATATATATATATATATATATATATATATATATATATATATATATATATATATATATATATATATATATATATATATATATATATATATATATATATATATATATATATATATATATATATATATATATATAATCTCAACCAATCAGCGTGACAGGGGTGGTGTTTCTCGCTACCACCTGGAGCAAGTTGAATGCTCCTGTCAGTGATTGAGGGCGGCATTTAACTTGGCTGTGGGTTAATATTGGATCCATCTGTGGCTGGAAAAAGCATTTGATGGCTGATTAAATCCTCTATCATGTGTGGGGAATGAAGCAGGCTCAGCACCAGAGAGCACATCAAAGGCAGGGACATGACCTTGGACATACCTATACGTCCAAGGTCATGAAGGGGTTAATTGGTTATTTTGCCTGAAATTGTGCCTTTTTGATTGTGCAGAAATGACTTTGCACTTTGGCACTAGAGGAAAACTGTCCCCTGGCAAGAGGATCCTGGTGAGGTGCAAGTCACCAGAAGTGACCATCCCTGTGAGCGATCTTATTAATCACCCAGCAGAGGCCTCTGGCTAGAAATAATCACTAGTGTGACCAATATGTGTGAAGACTAAATTCAGACGATTTGGTGTATTAACCAAATTGTGATAGACAACAAAAAAAAACGGGAAAAATAGTGAAAAAAGTTGAGACAGTAGGAAAAAAATAGAATTGGAAAATTGGGGAAGATTAAAAAAATGAACTAAATGTATATTTTCTTCTCACTTTACACTGGCATTTTTCGTATTCATGGGGAAAAATCATTTGATTGCTTATTCCAAATCCTGTAATATTTCCGCCTTGCAGCACTGTAGATTGTCACAGGCTGGGCTTTACAGGAGAATAAATTTTACTAACTTTTTTCTTTTTAAACTCTGTTCTGATCTCAAGTCATAACTTGATGGATGAATGAGTTGTAGGAACTTTGATCTTGTGCAAGCCTAGATGGGTCTACAGGGTCTTCACCATAATCTTGATATTGTCCAGACATTTGGTTTCTGGTCTTCCTCTTTGCTTTGATCCTTCAGTTTTTCTGACCAGTGTCTTTCTCCAGCGATTGCAGTCTTCGTAAGATGTGTCCAAAGTAGGCAAGTTGTGGGGTAAGTTGCCAGCGGGTATGGAGTATCCTGGGATGTCAAACACTGTTCTAGTGGAGAGGGGGAAACTGACGGAAGGGCAACTTGTTTCCATGGGCCACTGGGGAAGAGACTATTGTGGTCACGGGAAAGGTGTTTCACTGAGGAGGAATAGAATAAGATGGTGATGGGTAGTCATAAAGGTGAATACATGGGGAGCTGGATAAAGAAAGTGGGTGTAGACTGGGGAAAGATTTGAGGTCTGGAGAAGATTAATTAGCCAGTGAAACTGGAGCTTCATTACCTCCCAGACGGAAATGAATCGTATCCCCTGTCCAGAAGTTTACTTTAGAGAAGTCACACTGCTGGGTAGCTCAGACAAAGATCGCATCACAATGCTCAAACTTTCTGGCAGCTCTCCTGACCCAAGTGTGACAGCAGCATAGAAATATTTGCTCGGGTCAGGAGAGCAGCCAACCACTCTGAGCATTGTGTTAAGATCCCTGTCCACCATGTGACTCTTCATTTAGCCTGAGGCTTGTGTGGATCTTTCAGAAATTGAAACAAAACAAACTGTAATTTCAGCAATAAGTCACTACTGTATATAGGAGATATAGGTAAGAAATGATTGTGATTACTTGTATCATAGACCTAAGACATACCAAGTAGGTGAGCCCCCCACTCCGACATATGTTTCACAAAGGGCTAACTCAAGGATTCATGGTAGCCAAATCTTCCAATAAAAGAGAAAATAACCTAACATGCCAAATATGTAATATCTGCACCACAGGTGTGGATTGAGTAGGAGACCGACGAGCATTGGGACCGACGTCTCCGCTGAGCAGGCTCCACTGCGGCAGGAGAAGAATGGGAGACCGCAGCGGAGATGGCCCGAGATTCCCCCTGTGCAGAGGTGGGAACTCGACCCCCAACAGCCCCATTATCAAACATCATTATGAGGTGAATTTGTTTATATTGTCTTTCTACTGTGGTGTCAAAAGATCCTCCCTCTTTGCTTTCTGAGCTTGATACAAAAGCCTCCCTGAGAACCCAATCGGGGTTCCCCCTCGCCATAAATCTTGTTCTTAAATTGTCAGATTTTACCTTAAAATCTTTTATCTGAGGAATTTCGATGTAGCCTCAAATATTGGCCCTTAGGGATGCCATTTCGCTGGGAATATGGAGAACTATCCAATCTTAATAATTTGTGGAAGTTGGTTTTCTGTATATTGATGTAGTAAGGGTGTCAACCCTCCCCAACTTCGAGATCACAACATCAACGAAGGGTAAAACCCTCATCTCTCATCTCTCACATGAACCAATTTCATTTTTGGGTATATCCGCAAATAATCCAAACATTTCCCTAGTACCTCCCCACAGGACAAAAACAGACGATATGTCTTACCCATAGTTCTATAAGCTGGGTATATTCCCTCAAAACCTCAGAAAACACAATGGTGTACTCCCACCAGTCCAGGAACAGATTTGCATAGCTGGGCGCACATGGATTACCCGTGGCTGTGCCCCTGAGCTGGTGGAAGGTTGTGCCATTGATTGAAAATAGTTTTCTCTATGCGAAGTCAAGGAAGTTCATTACGAATTCATTATGGTCTGCAAACTGGCAGCCCCTAGCTCCAAGGAAATCTTGTTCTCCCCAGGAGCCAGGATCATGTGATATAGATGAGTACAAGGCGTCTACATCAATGCTAGCCAGCATAACCTGTCTATTGGTATCCCCTCTAATTTTTGGAGGAGATCCATTGTGTCCCTGATGTGGGAAGGGAGCGTGTCCACAAATGGTCTCAAGATTTTATCCAAATAGGTACTCATTGTGGCTCACACTCCCAATTCTGGACACAATGGTCTCCCCCCTCAGAGGTTCATACCCCTTGTGTACCTTTTGGTAAAATATAGCCTCAGCCATTTTTTTTAATCACAGCAGGACCCTACGACTTCACAGAGAAGTTTGAAAGACAACTGTGGTGAGATCAAACCATTTTTTTATGAGCACGGTTGATCAAGAGCACTAGCACTTTGTCTTGTCTGCATTTTTTGTATGCTGGTCTGGATTTTTATATTATGATTAAAAGTTTATATTTTGTTCCTATTTTCATGGTAAATAGATGAGATGTAGTCACAAACGAGGAGCTTCAGTCTCTTGAGACACATTTACCCTTGAAAACTAATTTCTTATGTTAATTACTAATATTCACCATTCATCCATCTGGGCGTGCGGAGATTCTCCATAGAGGGAGGCAAAATTCTTGACATACTGTATTCTTATACAGGTCAGACCCTTCATGTTAATAGGGGTTTCCAGAAATGAGATTTTATGTTTATCCATTTTTGAAGTAAATTTTACTCTAAAATTATTTTTTAAACAAATAACTTGTGAAGACCGGATCATTGGTGGAAAACAAATTTTTCCATATCCAAACAATAGATGAAATATAATTTGTGAATTGCAATTTTCTTTTGTTGATTCTTCCTCCCAATATTTTTTCCTATATTTCTATTTTTATGTACCAAGAGAAGCATAACTTATCAAGCAAGAAATAAAACCGAACATGAGTGTCGGCAAAAAGTCAGTGTATTAGAATAAAAAGGTGATGGGTGTGAATAGGAAGTTGGGATGAAGCACAAGCCGGTGTATACTGGGAGAGGCAACCATTAGGAGCAAAGCATCTAGAACAAGATGTTGGAAGGTTCTAAAGGATCAATGGAAAACTGGAAGTGGGGTCTGGAGATGGAGAGATGGCAGGAACAGCGGCTTCTTGTTCTGGTCTGTTGAGCTCAGTGTTTGGAAGAGGATAATGGTTGCAAGACCTGCAGGGATGTCAACGAATAAAAATTGGGGCCAAGTCCAGCTGGTGGATGTTCTGTCTGCTAACCGTCATATTCTGGAGCTTCATGGCCTCTGGGGAAATTCGAGTCACATCCACTGTCCAGAAGTTTCCTTTGGCCGGAGTCTGGTTTGAATCTAAAAATAAAATAAATTCAGATAAAGGTTCAAATACAACTGACTTCTGCAGTATAAAGTCACTACTCTATATAGGGGTCATAGAGAAGACAGGATTGTGGTAATAACTTTGTATGAGGCAGCAATAGGGGATATGTGGAGGGTTTCTCCAGAGCGTGTATATGGTCATGTAGAAGAGGTACACACAATAGTTTTCCTTTTTACTATGAGGCTCCAACCTTTCCATTCTACACATTAATTGCATTAAATGTCTGTATCCAGGTCGGTGCCTTGTGTGGGTGAAGACTTTGAGGGAGCAGAGGGTGGAAGGATCATGGTAGAGAAGTCCAGGATCTTTGTTTAGAACTGGTTAGCAACCATGTAATAGTTTTAGGCCCAAAAGAGAACAAGGAGTCGTTACATATGTAACTTGCCCCATGCACAATTTTGACTTTGTACGATTTCCACCATTTCAACCAGCTTGTAAAACGATGCATCTTACAATATTCTCCCCTTTATATATGAAAAACCAGAATCGCCCCAGTAATGACCACAAGGAGTCGTCATCTTTCTGAAGCAGTCGTTACAGGACAGGTTGTCTGACAGTCTTTCCATCCTTGGTATCCTGCTGTAAAGATGGGGAAGAAGTTGCTGATCTTGTCTAAAATCTGCACATTTTCTTGCTTCAGGACTGAATGTTTTAAGAGCAGTGAATCCCTTTTATCAGATTGAACGTATCCTGGTGAAGTTTTACTGGATGCGCTGCTGATAATTTATAAGTTTTCCTTCAGACTATGTAAACCTGTTTAAATAAAGTTTCCAAGCAAAATATTCGTTGGATATAATGATAAACATAGTAACATAGTGACATAGTTAGTAAGGCCGAAAAAAGACATTTGTCCATCCAGTTCAGCCTATATTCCATCATAATAAATCCCCAGATTTACGTCCTTTTACAGAACCTAATAATTGTATGATACAATATTGTTCTGCTCCAGGAAGACATCAGGCCTCTCTTGAACCCCTCGACTATAGTACAAACCCCTTGAATATAGTATATATGATCACCAGCGCATCCAGTGACACTTCACCTGGATATGTTAATTCTCCAAGTCCTTTGGTGTCCTGCAGCAGCTGATATATGCAGTTGATACATGTTGCTTTGCTGCTACACTACCATGTGAGCAGGTCCATGTTGGTTTGGGTTTTACACTTAAAACTCTATTGTGCGCTCTTCGTTTTCCCTTCGTTTTCCCAAGTTTTATCAGATTGTGACTTCTTTTACGATTTTATTAGAAATGGAGGGTAGGGCACCAACACAAAGATTCTTAAATCATTGAACCTGGATAAAAACTGGTTGCAACAGTCTCGTTTGACAAGTTGGTAGAAGTACAGCCTTAAATGATCTATAACCCTTTGATGTCCTTAGTCAATGGCCACTTGCTTCTTTCTTTGTTGCGCCAGTTGCTCGGACCTACGACAGCTTCAGCTTCTTGTCTGGGACACTTATTATCACCAGCGCAGTCATGGCCAGGTATGTGTATGGAGGTTTTGGATATCGCTGGTAATTTTTCTTCTTTTCCCCAGAGGTTTTCTCCTCCTGACTTGGTGTCATGTCTGGGGCACGCTGTGCACCTTCTCCTGGACCACAGTCCATGTTGGTGTCCATCTCTAATATCTTCTCCATGCTGAAATCGTCTGGTGTTGGCATAGTGATGGTTTCCCAAGCTTGGAGGGTTGAGTTCAGGTCTCACAGATGTGTTCAGATGCCAATATTAGATCTGATGTGACGCTGAGCCAGGGAGGGAGCCTTTATAAAACCAAAAACACATGGGCTACTTGCACAGTGAACAAGTCTGTAGAAACCTGTTCACACCACCAAGAAACTTGAAGACCCAAAAGCGCACAGCGAGGTCAAAAATACTCTATTGTAAAAAAGTTACAGTAAATAAGCAACTGCTAGTCAAAAAATGAAAAAAATACAGAGTTTTTAGTTAATACGTTTTTTTGCAAAAAAATGTATATTAAGCTTCTCCACCAATCGTCAAGGTATACCCATAATAGAGCAGTCCTATCTAATGTATATAATCCCTATCTGATATATCTAAAAACCTGATAATCTGTATAGTACCTGGATATTTTCTCTCTGAACCCTGCTTATACAGGTACTATACAGATTATCAGGTTTTTAAATATATCAGATAGGGATTATGTTCATTAGATAGGACTGCTCTATTATGGGTATACCTTGACGATTGGTGGAGCAGCTTAATATACATTTTTTTGCAAAAAAAACATTAACTAAATACCCTGTATTTTTTTTCATTTTTTTGACTAGCACTTGCTTATTTACTGTGACTTTTTTACAACAGAGTATTTTTGACCTCGCTGTGCGCTTTTGGGTCTTCAGGGAGCCTCTATATGTGCTGATCACCCCACATTTGGCTCTGAATTCCCCCAATACAAGATGGATCCAATCACTGGTAAAAACTGTTATTGAAAGACCTAGATCCATGAAAACCATGGCAGCATCATGAAAGATTCAGTCCTTGTGTGTGATCCACTGTTAAAATATTATATATATATATATTTTTTTTTTATTTATTTATTTTTTTTCGTGTATATCCTGAGTGTTTACCCTGCAGCCCCTTATGTGTAAGAAATCAGTCGCATGTCTAATACGGAGTCTCGTGACATGGAGGACAACTTTTTTTTTTTTTTTAAACCACTAAATTTCATTAAAAAATACAGTTCAACTCTTCCTGTAATTATTGACCTGGGAGAATCTTGTGTTCATACTACTCATGCAGTAACACAAGGCTGATGTTAGTTTTTGTTTTTTGGTGTTTTTTAGGGGGGGCGTGGATGGGGTTGCCACTGAACTACTACTGCAATTTCTTTTGTTTCAGTAAATTTTTGCATGGCATGCTGTGTATTATTCATTGGTAGAATTTTGGAGCTTCTATGACGTTTTGTCTGCTTCATGTGTGTTTTTTGTTAGGGATTTCTTAAGTGTAGAAACTTAATTTTTTCTTTTTTTTTTTTTAGTTTTTTCTTTTTTTACTTTTGTGTTTTGAATAATTTTAATGCTCATTAGTTATCTATGGACTTTGATACCAAATATGTTTGATTTTTGCTGTTTTACTTGTTTTTATTTTTGTCATATGTACCTTATTAAAAACTTTATTTTTGTTGCGCCACTTACTGATCACATTCATCTACTTTATATTCTGATCGGACAATTCTGAATGCAGCAATGGCAATGGTGTATATATTTTAGTACAGACCAAAAGTTTGGACACACCTTCTCATTTAAAGATTTTTCATGACTATGAAAATTGTACATTCACACTGAAGGCATCAAAACTATGAATTAACCCATGTGGAATTGTATACTTAACAAAAAAGTGTGAAACTGAAATTGTCTTATATTCTAGGTTCTTCAAAGTAGCCCCCATTTGCTTTGACTGTTTTCCACACTCTTGGCATTCTCTTGATGAGCTTCAAGAGGTAGTCACCGGGAATGGTTTTCACTTCACAGGTGTGCCCTGTCAGGTTTAGGCAAGGTTCACACTTGCGTTGTGCAGTCCGTTCAACACATCCGTTAAACGGACTGCACTAACGCAAGTGCCGACTTTGGCACTGCACTAGCGCAGATGAGCATCTGCTATCTCCATCTGCGCCATGTGGGGAAATAAGCGGGCTCAGCACCAGAGAGAACATCAAAGGCAGGGACATGACCTTGGACATACCTATACGTCCAAGTTCATGAAGGGGTTAATTGGTTATTTTGTGTGAAATTGTGCCTTTTTGATTGTGCAGAAATGACTTTGCACTTTGGCGCTAGAGGAAAACTGTCCCCTGGCAAGAGGATCCTGGTGAGGTGCAGGTCACCAGAAGTGACCATCCCTGTGAGCGATCTCATTAATCACCCAGCAGAGGCCTCTGGCTAGAAATAATCACTAGTGTGACCAATATGTGTGAAGACTAAATTCAGAGGATTTGTTGTATTAGCCAAATTGTGATAGACAAAAAAAAAAAACAGGAAAAATAGTGAAAAAAGTTGAGACAGTAGGAAAAAATAGAATTGGAAAATCAGGAAAGATTAAAAAATAAAGTAAATGAGAACTAAATGTATATTTTCTTCTCACTTTACACTGGCATTTTTCGTATTCATGGGGAAATGTCATTTGATTGCTTATTCCAAATCCTGTAATATTTCCGCCTTGCAGCACTGTAGATTGTCACAGGCTGGGCTTTACAGGAGAATACATTTTACTAACTTTTTTTAAAGTACGTTCTGATCTCGAGTCATAACTTGATGGATGAATGAGTTGTAGGAACTTTGATCTTGTGCAAGCCTAGATGGGTCTACAGGGTCTTCACCATTATCTTGATATTGTCCAGACATTTGGTTTCTGGTCTTCCTCTTTGCTTTGTTCCTTCAGTTTTTCTGACCAGTGTCTTTCTCCAGCGATTGCAGTCTTCGTAAGATGTGTCCAAAGTAGGCAAGTTTGGGGGTAAGTTGCCAGCGGGTATGGAGTATCCTGGGATGTCAAACACTGTTCTAGTGGAGAGGGGGAAACTGACGGAAGGGCAACTTGTTTCCATGGGCCACTGGGGAAGAGACTATTGTGGTCACGGGAAAGGTGTTTCACTGAGGAGGAATAGAATAAGATGGTGATGGGTAGTTATAAAAATGAATACATGGGGAGCGGGATAAAGAAAAAGTGGGTGTAGACAGGGAGGGCAACCACATTAAAGTCAATGCATCTTGACTAAGATGTGGGAAGGTTCCATAGGATCTTTGGGAAAGATTTGAGGTCTGGAGAAGATTAATTAGCCAGTGAAAATGGAGCTTTATTACCTCCCAGATGGAAATGAATCAAATCCCCTGTCCAGAAGTTTACGTTGGAGAAGTCACACTGCTGGGTAGCTCGGACAAAGATCGCATCACAATGCTCAAACTTTCTGGCAGCTCTCATGACCCAATTGTGACCGCAGCACAGAAATGCTTGCTTGGGTCAGGAGAGCAGTTAACCACTCTGAGCATTGTGTTAAGATCCCTGTCCGCCATGTGACTCTTCCTTTAGCCTGAGGCTTGTGTGGATCTTTCAGAAACTGAAACAAACAAAGCTGAAATTACAGTTTGAAGTCACCTCTGTATATAGGAGATATAGGGAAGAAATTATTGTGATTACTTGTATTATAGACCTAAGACATACCAAGTAGGTGAGCCCCCCCCCACTCCGACATATGTTTCACAAACTCAAGGATTCATGGTAGCCAAATCTTCCACTAAAAGAGAAAATAACCTAACATGCCAAATATGTAATATCTGCACCACAGGTGTGGATTGAGTAGGCCCAGGGTTGGACTGGCCCACGAGAGAACCGGAGAATCCTCCGGTGGACCCTGGCTTCTCCTTCAATAGAATTCATAGTGCAAACCTTGCAGTTCCAAGGGGGCTTTTCAGTGGGGTAGAAAGGTGGGTCCTCAGAATCATATTCTTCGGTGGGCCCAATGTTCTTCAGTCTGACACAGAGTAGGCCACTTTGTTTTCTGGAAATAAAATCCAAAATAAATCTGCAGTCCAGATCTGCCCCATGTGAGCATTGTTCTGGCTCTGTGTTTTATATACGTTTAAGACAAAAAAGTAAATGGTAGAATGACTTAACGGCACCCCTTTGGCGTACGTCCATCACCGTAGTCGTTGGAGAATGATATTTGTCTATTTCACGCCAATACTAAACACTCAACCTGTCGATGCCGTGTACGGCCATCTTTATTCACATGATCTTAAATCAATATAAAGGCACTATTGTGTATGTAGGGGTGATGGGGAAGATATGATTGTGATAACTGTATGAGGAGCGGCTATAAGGGATATGTGGTGGTGTTGCTGCACGTCGTGTTATGTAGAAGAGGTTCACACAACACGTTAGATCCCCTCTTACTATGATCCTCAGACTTTTCTTCAATATATTAATGCGTGTATCCATGTCTGTGCCTTGTGTAGGGTGGAGGGATCCAAATAAAAAACTCTAGTATCTTGGAGTTTTGTTTAGAACTCTTATTAGAAACCATGTTTTTGAGTTTCAAAGTAGGACAACTAGAGAATTGTTTCAAATGTACCGTATTTGGATTATAAGATGCTATGGATTATAAGCAATAAAAAGAGAGAACAGGGGCGTGCATGAGCGGGACCTGTGGTGTTAAGGAGGATAAGTGGAGCTGTAGAGCCACTAACCTTGAGAGGTTATGCACCCCTGCATAACCTCGGTCTGCAGTGTTCAGGGGGACTGCAGTGCATGCTGGGAGTCACGTGACTGCAGGTCCTAGTGGTCACGTGATGGAAGGTCCTGAAGCAACGATGAGGTGCCTGTGTGAGCAGCTCCTGCCACATGCATGCAAGTGACAATAATAAAAGGATGAATGCAGTCTAGTGGGGTGCTGGGCTGGTGATAAGAGCCAGGAAGGATTAAAGGTGCAAACCTTTATTGAATCCTATTTAAGTCCACAACGCGTTTCAACAGCGTTCTGCCGTCTTCATCAGGTGGCATATCAAAAATGGGGGGCTAACAGGATATTTAAAAGAGGAACCAATGAGAAAGGGCAATTAATCAAACATTAATCACAAGATGACCAAATGCACCCCTAAGGTGCCAGAAAAGAGAAAAAAAATGCAGCAAGAGCAATTATATCACATGATGTAAAAACTACAAAATATATATATGCAAAGAGATGGAAATAAATAAAATGATAAAAGTATGATTAGAATTAATTTTAATATAACAATAAAAGATAAAACAATAAAAACAACTATCTAACAAAGTTATCGATTTTAAGGTTTAGACCCTTTGGGGCCAGTGTACCAAGTTTAAAAATCCAATAGTTTTCCCAGTTTATCAGATGCCTCAAACGGCCTGGGGCATTAGCGGGTATTTGACCAATAATAGTGAGACTCGAGTAACTAGGTTTCTTTTGGTGGGTGACACAGAAATGCTTAAGGTACCTTCACACAACGATATCGTTAAAGATAACGTTGCAACATCACGCTTTTTGTGACGTAGCAACGATCCTGCTAACGATATCTTTGTGTGACAGCGACAAACGATCAGGCCCCTGCTGGGAGATCGTTGGTCGTGAGGAATGATCAGGAACTTTTTTTTGGTCGCTGATCACCCGCTGTCATTGCTGGATCGGCGTGTGTGACGCTGAGCCAGCGATGTGTTCACTTAGTAACCCGATGTTTACCCTGGTTACAAGTGCAGGGCCACGCTTAGTAACCTGATATTTACCCTGGTTACCATTGTAAAAGTAAAAAAAAAAAAAAAAAAAAAAAAAAACCAGTACATACTCACATTCCGATTTCTGTCACGTCCCCCGGCGTCAGCTTCCCTGCACTGTCAGCGCCGGCCGTAAAGCAGAGCACAGCGGTGATGTCACCGATCTGCTTTACGGCCGGCGCTTACACAGTGCAGGGAAGCTGACAGCGGGAGACATGACAGAAATCGGAATGTGAGTACCGTATTTTTCGGACTACAAGACGCACTTTTCCCGCCCAAAAATGGGGGGGAAAATGGGGGGTGCGTCTAATAGTCGCAATGCAGGCTTACCGTGGCGGCCGAGGTGCGGTGGCAGAGGTGCGGCGGCAGAGGAGGCGCAGTAAGCGGGGTCCCTTTCTCCGGTGAGGTGATGCAGCAGCCCGGTAAGCAGCAGAGCCGGGTGAATCCTGTTATCGGTGGTGACGGCCATTTTCCTGAAGCCCCGGGAAGCAGAGCGCTTCATCTGCACACACACGGCCTCAGGAAGATGGCCGCCCCCACCGATAGCAACAGGATTCAACCGGTTCTGCTGCTTACCGGGCTGCTGCATCACCATATTGGGGAAAGGGACCCCGCTTACTGCGCCTCCTCTGCCGCTGCACCTCTGCCGCTGCACCTCTGCCGCTGCACCTCTGCCGCTGCACCTCTGCCGCTGCACCTCTGCCGCTGCACCTCTGCCGCTGCACCTCTGCCGCTGCACCTCTGCCACCGCACCTCTGCCGCCACGGTAAGCCTGCATTGCTTGCACGGTAAGCCTGGGACCCCTCTCACGCCATACCTCTCACTGCGCCTCCTCATCCCAGCACCTCCTCATCCCAGCATCACCCCACCTCTGCCGACACCATGCCTCCTGTGACCCTGCTCTGCCACCGCCAGCCCTCAGGTATGATACTGTAAATTCGGACAATAAGACGGACCCCATCTTATAAAAAATCTTTTTTTCTGCAATTTTCACCCCAAATTTGGGGTGCGCCTTATGGTCCGGTGCGTCTTATAGTCCGAAAAATACGGTATGTACTGTTTTTTTGTTTTTTTTTAACTTTTACAATGGTAACCAGGGTAAATATCGGGTTACTAAGCGCGGCCCTGCACTTAGTAACCCGATGTTTACCCTGGTTACCCGGGGACTTCGGCATCGTTGAAAACTGTTTCAATGATGCTGAAGTCTTTCCCCTAATCGTTGGTCGCTGGAGAGAGCTGTCTGTGTGACAGCTCCCCAGCGACCATACAACGACTTACCAACGATCACGGCCAGGTCGTATCGCTGGTCGTGATCGTTGGTAAATCGTTTAGTGTAACGGTACCTTAAGAAACACTGTAGGAAATAACCATTATGGATGTTTTGACGGTGTTGATTTAAACGGGCATGCATTGTTCGGATTGTGTGGCCCACATATTGTATTCCACAAGTGCATTGTAACAGATAGATAACATAATTTGACAGGCAATCCACGTGACACTTCATAGTATAGTTGGCGCCTGTTGTGTTTGATGAAATAGATTTGCCTCCATTAATAATGGAGGAACAGCACAAACATTTAGGTGTCTTACTTGCAAAACAACCAGGGTGTGAGGGGATGCTGATTATAGGGGAGGAGGAATTGAATGTGGTCTTACTAGGAGCCAACATGTTGCATAAACTGTTTTTTTTTCCTACAAAATAATTTTCGGTTTCATCGAGATGTCTAGAAAGTACTGGGTCACTTTTTAAAATAAACCAGTGTTTTTTTGAGCAATTCTCGGATGAAACTACAGTTGTAGGTAGTAACAACTCTGCTTGGTTCTATCCAAAACCGTAGTATCACTACTAGTGTTTGAATTTATCTTGTTTAATACAATCTACTTTGGGAAAAAAACATTTTATGAAAGGCATCTTGTAATAAGTTTGGGTTAGCCTTTCTGCTGTAAATGTTTCTGGAGTGCTTGAGATTGTTAAAAAATCAGTGATTAGTGCAGTTGTTTCGAATTCTCCAACATTGGCCGTGAGGCACGTTCGTGATCCATTTAGGAAGATGGCCGCTCTTAAAATGGAGGTAACTGTTTCACGTCAACATGTTTAAAATGTGTAGAGGTTTTAAATGTACGAGTTGAATCTACTTTTACCAACAAATCAAGAAATTAAATATCTGTGTCAGAGTAGCTGAAAAAGAGCGGCTCCATGGGTTTTCGTTCGATCTCAATGAATTTTAAAGCCTCCTGTTCAGATCCTGTCCAAATCAGAACTAAGTCATCAAAGCGACGGTAAAATGCTATTCGCTTTTGTGCCAGAGGGGATTGCGCGATGAAGACTGACTCGAATGCCCCCATGAATAAATTAGCATAACTAGATGCAAACCTCGTCCCCATCGCGCAGCCCTTAATCTGGCGGTAAAAAGACTTCTCAAATGAAAACACTTTAATAAGAATAAAAACTATAGCGGTCTCTAAAATTTCCCTTTGGGTGGGAGGTAGTTGGTCTTCCAGTGAAAAAAACAAAACAAAGAAAAGCAACTTTTTTTTTTTTATGGCTTCCATACCTAAATTATGGGGTATGTTGCTGTATAAGGCACTAACATCCATGGTGAGGAGAATACATTTTGGTAAAGGGGAATAGACTGAAGATGTCCAATAAGTTGAGCAGAGTCTCTTGGATAAGAATCCAATTGTAGAACATATTTTTGGAGGAATAAATCAGTGTAGTGGGAAAGATTACAGGTGATGGATCCTGTTAAGGCTGGCGGAACGCACCAAGTAAATATAGCTATAGCAAAGGTGCGTTCGCAGCCCGGGGTCCACCGTGCAGGAATTGAACCTGCTGCTAGTTAATGGCGGTACAATACCAGAATAGACATGGGTTCCGTCACCCAGTCTGTATAGGAGCGAACTCTTGCTTCAGAGTCGCAGGGAATCAAGGAAACATTATGCCCTGTTAGCAGTCACACGGTGCAGCAAATGAATACTAGTGGGATCCCTGCAAATCACTCCCACCATGCTGGTGATTGATCCCGCTCTGACCCTCGGTGGCTTTTGAGTCCACGCCTGAGGAAGCCCTGAGTCAGATGCTGGGCTCAAGCGGGAGTTCCCACCGTACACCTGACCAATTGTCAGGAGTAATTGAAGGATAGCCGCACAGTGCGTACAGCGGCGCACTGGCGGTCACTCTGGTTAGACGTAGTACAGACAGTTCTCTTGTGTGTAGATTAGCCCTGTCTGGCGCTTAACTCCAACATTGGTGAGCATTCAATATCGCTAGGAATGGGAATGATTAGGAGCAATCACCAGAACAGGCATACAACCACACACAATAACAGGTTTATACTAGCGCATGGCCGTTTTTATAGTAGCGCTCCAGGACCTTCCAGATGGTCCAATAGGAGCCGCAACAGGACCTGAGCATGTGACCTCCGACCTCCAATGGGAGGTCGTCCTGTGGGCATGCTCAGTATGGGAAAAGCTGGACTTGGTCCCAGAAACGCCTGCTCGCTGCTGATCAGTGCTTGCTACAAAGGCAGAACCTGGAAAGGCAGCAGTATCCAAGCGCACCGTATCAGCTTGAGCCAGACGCTGGGATCTATGTCTCTGCTGAGCAGGTTCTGCTGCGGCTGGAGGAGAAAGGGAGACCACAGTAGACATGGTTCGAGATTGCCCCTGTGCAGCGGCGGGAACTCAACACCTAACAGAGCCAATTCCAGATATTATTGGCCGGCCAGGGTGTTTTTTTTTTTGTTTTTTTTTTAAATTTGGGCAAAAAATAGAAATATGGAACCTGATAACGGGAATGTTTAAAAAGCAGTCGTTGGACAGGTTCTCTCATGGAGTCTTTCCATCCTTTGTATTCTCCCTGGATTGGGAAGAAGTTGTTTTTTTTTTTTTTTTTTTTTTTTTTTTTTTTTTTAAATCTGAAAGCAAATCACCAATTTGAAGGACTGAATTTATATATAATCATTCTCGGTGAACCTTTTTATCCTAAATTTTTTTAATTATTTTCCATTTGAGATTACCTTTTGCAAAACTTTATTTGTAATTTAAAGAACCACCTGGATGTTTGCAGCTTCTATGAATTGACACTATAGCACAATGTAAAAAAAAGCTTGTGATTTTCTTTTTTAGTTGATGTAGTCTTAAGGCTGCCGTCACACTATCAGTATTTGGTCAGTATTTTACATCAGTATTTGTAGCCAAAACCAGGAGTGGGTGATAAATGCAGAAGTGGTGAATATGTTTCTATTACACTTTCCTCTATTTGTTCTACTCCTGGTTTTGGCTACAAATCCTGATGTAAAATACTGACTAAATACTGCTAGTGTGACGGCAGCCTTAAAACATTTGTCCCCCTCTAGGTGTCTTAAATCCATCTCCCACTAACTTATTCCTTGATAATGTTTCTTTCTTGCGACATCTTGAGCTTATTGTCTGGGACACTTTGGATCACCAGCGCAATCATGGGCAGGTAAGATTATGGAGGTTTGAGGCATCGTTGGTATTTCTTCTTTTCGCTGTGATGCTTTCGCCTTCTGACCTGGTGTCATGTCTGGGGCACACAGCGCTTATTCCTCCCCTCCTGGACAACCATCCATGTTGGAGTCAATCTGCTGTATCTGCTCAATGCTGAACAGGTCAGGTGATGGCATATGGAAAGTTTCCCAAGGCTGGAGGTCTGAGTTAATGTCAGTTGCCTTCACAGATGCCAATATTAGATCTGATGTGACCCTGGGGAAGGGAAGGAGCCGTGATGAGTGCTGATCACCCCACCTCTGGCTTTATTCTCCTCTAGCACAAGATGGGGACCAATGGCTGGTAACACCTCAACTGTTGTCGAAAGGCCTCGATAGTAAGAAAAACCGTTAACACAACTTGTAGTCTGGATTTTGAATTCTGTCTCACAATTAATACATCAATGTTTCGGCCTATTGGCCTTTATCAAGGTTATGTATATAAAGTCATATAGGAATATATCATTTATTTAAGTCTCAAACACAATGAACATTGGTATATCTATACAAAGTGAGTTACTGAATATTAATCATGAGAAAATAATGTATGAATACAAGAATTCTATCTGATTTGTAGAAATTGAGCCATTTTCCCGCTTGAAGTAAAACCACCACTGTGGGACAGAAGAGGACATGGTAGTGTATAGAGGCAGAAATATTAATAAACTTCCCAAAGGGAAGATTACCAGCTGACAGAGAAAAGGTTTCTAATTTTTAAGGCAGACAAGATTCCCTAATTGAAAGTCCATGTCAACCAAAGGTATCGGGATGAATCCACAGAAATACAAAATAATCCTTATTATGGTTACTAAACAAACATTTGGAGACAGGCCATACAGCAAAAACCATATCGCATAAAAGATTGTAGGTCGTAGTCTGTTAGTCCCTTGGGGCTCAAAGTATTCAATTCATGAATCCTAAAGGCTTCCCTACGTTTAAGTAGAGCAATGCGATCGCCTCCGCTGCGTGGGGGAGTGACCTGTTCAATTATTTGAAACCGTAGTTGTGCTATGTTATGTCCTTTGGAAATAAAATGATGTATGGGGAGTAGTAGGTTTTTACACCTGATAGTGGACTTATGTTTTGATATTCTGTCCTTTATCGCTTGGGTGGTTTCCCCCACGTATAGTAGACCGCAAGGGCACTTGGATCAGGTAAACGACAAAATTCGAATCACAAGTAAAGAAGTTGTCAATGTTGTATCGTTTGCCCGTGTGTGGATGAAAGATGACCACCTTTAAGAACATTATTGCATTGATTACAGTTTAGACAGGGAAAAGTACCCTTTTTAAGATTGCGTAGAAAGCGTTGGGTGGAAGGGACACGAGAAGGGCCAATATCGGCGTGAACTAGAGTATCCCTTATGTTGTGAGCTCTTCGAAAACCAGGGAGAAAGGGGTTCTTAAACTCTTCAATGGTAGGGTACGCCGTCCTTAGGATATGCCAGTGTTGGCGAATGGATCTATGGATTCTATATGCTGCAGGGTGGTATTGATGTACAAATGGGATCAGCTGTCCCATGGAATTTACTTCTCTATTAGTGGCTTGCTGTATGGTGTTAAGAACTTGTGGACGATGACCTGTCCTGGAATTTGGACTTCATTTCAACGGTTCGTTGTTGTTGTTTCAATAGGGGATCGGAGACCATTTTGTTAACCCTATGTATCTGAGACCTGGGTATAGATTTAATCATGTTTCGTGGATGGAAACTATCATAATGTAGTAGGCTATTCTGATCAGTTGGTTTAGAGAATAGATCGGTACTAAGGTTGACATGGTCATCTTTCATGACCATAGTGTCTAAGAAGCCAATCTGATTGCGGTGATAGGTCATAGTGAAATCGAGGCCCGGCCAGGAGGTTTTGAGGAAGTGGAAAAAGGTTTCCAAAGATGTGAGGTCGCCTTTCCAGATGCAGAAGATGTCATCTATGTATCTATTCCATAACACACTGTGGGTGTGGAAGAGACTAAAATAAATCAGGGTATCTTCAAAATGGGCCATATAGGCGTTGGCGTACGGGGGTGCTACATTTGATCCCATGGCCGAACCTTTAATCTGAAGGTAAAACATGTCTTCAAAAAGAAAAAAGTTGTTAGTAAGGACAATGGAGAGGAGGTCACAGCAGAATTCAATGAGGTTAGGATCCATTTTGGAAGTGGATAGGAGGCAACGGGTGGATTTGATGCCATGAGAATGGGGTATAGATGTGTATAAATCCTTCACGTCGAAGGAGACTAAAATGGAATCGGTGGGTACAGGACTGATAGTTTGAATGCTGTCCAGGAAAGCTCCCGTGTCTAGGAGAAAGGACATGGTATTACGGATCAATGGTGTAAGGATTTTTTTCCAAATAGATAGAAATTGGAGCTAAAAGAGAATCTGTGGAGGCTATCGGTCTCCCTGGGGGTTTTTGTAAGTTCTTGTGGATTTTGGGGAGTATATACATGACTGGTGTGATAGGGTGTTGTTTGGACAAAAAAATCGCGAGTCTGGTGTCTAATAGGCTTTGATGCTGGAAACGGTCTAGGGTGGTTTGGATTAGGGCCTGAATTTGACTGGATGGATTGGCAAGTAGTGCTTTATGTGGTTGAATCACTAAGCTGGCGGTATACTTCAGTTTTGTATAGTGATTTGTCCATCACAACAATGTCTGCTGGTTTGATAACTAGATCTTTGTCTTGTTGAAGAGATTTGAGGGCCTGTCTTTCTGGAGTAGATGCTTTGGAGGGGTAGTATAGTTTGCCTCTCAGTATCCTGGCGTAGTGTTTGAAATGAGGATTTAACAAACTGAATAAAGGTTTCTAAGGCATGTGAGCCTGTGGGTGGTCTGTAAGTACTTTTATTACGTAAATCCAAGCTGGTTATAGGGATGCCGGCAGAATGTGTGGTTGGAGGTGTTAGTGGGGTTACTCTGTCTCGGCAAAATGTAGTTTGATTCTGAGTGTCCTATAGAATTTTTGTAAATCCATGTCTAATCTGAACGTGTTGTTTTTATAACTGGGGCAATAGGACAAACCCTTTTGTAGTACACTATATTCTGCTACCCCGAGAGATTTGGAGGATATATTCACAACCAATGAGTTCGTACCTGGGAACTAGTCACCCGAACCAAGTCCATGTTTCTTTGTCCACCAGATCCCCATCTGGTCCTCTTCGTCATCCTCCCGATCGCCGTTGTCTGCCTAAAAAATGTCCACGATTGGAGTATCGCTCTGACCTTTCCTGATCTGAGTCTGAGGTAGTTAAATCATGGAAGAGCGATGGCCCTCTTGTCTGTAGGTCCTTTTGGATGTCTATTTGTCTTGCCATCTATATACTGTCAAGTTCGTAATCTTCCAGGTCCCTCTGGAACTTGGTTCTTTTCTTTTGTTCAATATCACGACGGTGTAGAGTGATGTTGGCGTCAATCTTTTTAAGGGAGGTGAAGTCCTCTATAGAGATGGTTGATGAAAGTTGTCTCTCTATGTTCTTGATTTTTTTTTTTCTTGGGTGATTTCTTTGTGTAGGTATTCTAATGTGAGAACATAAGGTCTTTTTCTGTATACTATATACAGGAGGAGATGACATACAGGTATATACTATATACAGGGGAGATGACACACAGGTATATACTATATACAGGGGAGATGACACACAGGTATATACTATATACAGGAGGAGATGACATACAGGTATATACTATATACAGGGGAGATGACACACAGGTATATACTATATACAGGGGAGATGACACACAGGTATATACTATATACAGGGGAGATGACACACAGGTATATACTATATACAGGAGGAGATGACATACAGGTATATAGTATATACCTGTATGTCATCTCCTGTATACAGGAGATGACATACAGGTATATACTATATACAGGGGAGATGACACGCATATATACTATATATAGTATATACCTGTATGTCATCTCCTCCTGTATATAGTATATACCGGTCATCTCCTCCTCTATATAGTATATACCTGTCATCTCCCCTGTATATAGTATATACCTGTCATCTCCCCTGTATATAGTATGTGTCCTCTCTCCTGTATATAGTATATACCTGTATGTAATCTCCTGCATACAGGGGAGAGGACACAGGTATATACAATATACAGGAGGAGATGACATACAGGTATATACTATATACAGGAGATGACATACAGGTGTAAACTATATATAAGGGAGATGACAAACATGTATATACTGAGGGGAAAAAGGAAAGGTGTGATTTCAAAATGAGGAGTGAGGGAAAATAGTGGAGTGATCGGAAAATGACAGATGTGAGGTCGAAATGACAAGTGTTAGGGGGGAATGAGAGGAGTGAGGGGGAAAAAGAGGCGTGATGGGAAAATAAGAGACGTGAGGTGCTATAACTAACCACAGATATTTACTATGCCCAGGCAACGCCGGGCTCTTCAGCTAGTATCAATAAATATAAATTTGTATATTTTTTTTTTTTTAGCCTTTTTTTGTGTGCGAATGTTTGTATGTCCTGTGAAAATGGGACTAGAATGTTGTTAAATCTGAGGTTTAGGAGAAGCTTGTTGGATTAATTAAAACTATGGATTATTGAAGTCTATCACAATAATACTAAAGCTGTGATTTATTTTCTGTGTAAGATCTCCCTGTCCGACTCCGGTCGTCTTCTGCTCCGGCTGCTGTGTATTTACATCAGTTACAATGTGACTCCCCCACATCTCCCCCTATGAAGACCCCTTGTCCCACTGGTTTCTCACCACAGGAGGCTCCATATTCCTGATCCCTCCTGACTGTTGAGAACAGAAGACTTGTTGTCACGTAGCACCTTCCCCACTGGATGTTTCTGCTCCTGAGGAACAGAAGATTTACATACGAGCTAAAAAGATCTGTTTGGATCAAATAGGCTTTGAAAAAGAATGTATGGAACTGACCAGGAGATCTGAAAATTGAGGATATAGTCGAAAAATAAGATAATTGTATCTAAGAAGGAGGGGAACGAGCAGGTATGATTTCTCAACATTCAATAGTCAGTGGCGTAATTTGCAGGAGGTGATCCAAAGACATTGGAAGATCTTGCTTACAGATCCAGTGCTAAAAAAGATCGTACCGACTTCTCCCCAACGTGTTGCCAGACGTTCAGCAAATTTCAAAGACCTTCTGGTACACACCGTCATTATGATCCCAAAAGAAATTCAAGAATTAAACCTTTGGCTCTTGGCTTCTTCCTGCGGCTTATGTAAAGCTTGTTTGAATTTTGGATAAATCCCAAAAATTCGGGAACTTTGATGGATCACGACAATTTGACATCCGCAAGCATCTTGCATGTACCTCGAAAGGGGTAGTTTATCATGTGGAGTGCCCATGTGGGAAAGTTTATGTGGGTTTGACCACAAGGGAATTAAAAATTCGTGTGAGGGAACATGTCTTAGGTTAATGCATATTGCTTTATTGAATATCTAACGATCCCTGTGTGGCATTTAAAAAAAAAAAAAAATCAGGTTCCTCGCATCATGTTCTCATACACTTTATGCAGTATTAGCCCTCTGTGTCTGTACTGCTACATACTTAGGCAGGTAACTGGTTCATGCAGCTTTACATGAACACCTGAGCCTTACACTATGGCCGGTCCGAATAACTAAAGCAATTGTTACCGTCCACCTCTCGTGTCTCCCCTTTTCCTCATAGTTTGTAGCTTGCGAGCAGCAGGGCCCTCACTCCTCCTGGTATCTGTTTTGAACTGTATTTCTGTTATGCTGTAATGTCTATTGTCTGTACAAGTCCCCTCTATAATTTGTAAAGCGCTGCGGAATATGTTGGCGCTATATAAATAAAAATTATTATTATATTATTATTAAAGCCTCATCTTCAATTGTAATAGCTTTTTCAAGACACTCCCAAGGCATTTAAAAAAATACCACAAATGCAACCCTTGTGGTCTACGCATGAGAGCCATTGACCAGGTAGATTCGTGAGTCGGGAGGAGATATTGGAAAATCACTTGCACAATTAGTGCCCAAACGATAAATCCAGCGACATTCTAAGTCCGGCTGGACTAAATGAGAATATGGGTTTTTCTGCTTTTTTTTTTTTTTGTAATTGGCATCCTTTTTAATAATAGAAAGAAAGGAGGGAATTCTTTGTCTGTTTATAATAGGTTTGTACTATTTTTATATTTTTTGAATATTAATCTTTTATTCCACCATAACCTTCCATACTATCCCTGTGTGCTAGCAAAGTGATTGTATATTGGAAGGGACTATATAATTATCTATGGAGAGCGGTCTCCCACGTCACTGTTTGGGATTTAAACACAGGATTGTAATAGGTTTTTGAAGGATTACAACTTTCAATAAGGTATTGTATATGAATAAATGTGTTAATCCTCAAATAACACTATATACCATCAATTTGTGGTTATAAGGAATGGTTTGTATTGCTGGCTTTTTTTTTCGTGTAGGGAATATTCTGGAGTCCCCTAGACGGTATTTTGCTCTTTTGTTTTTTTTTTTATGATTGTTAATTGTCTTGATTAATAAAAATTTAAGTTTTTTTCTATGTGATTGGGATCTCTTCTTTGTCCTATACATTTAAAGATGTGGGATATGTTGATAAAGATTTACATAGTAGTATTACACGGTTGTTATGATCTGGTGGCCTAGGAGCAGCATGAGACGTACTCTGGAGAAGGTGGCACCTGTACTGACCGCAAACCCTGAACCTAGCAGCGCAACTAGAAGTAGCCGTGGGGGTACCTAACACTCCCTAGACCCCTCGACACCGCCTAAGGACTAACTTCCCCTAAAGACAGAAACGGGAAAACTATCTTGCCTCAGAGAAAATCCCCAAAGGATAGATAGCCCCCCACAAATATTGACTGTGAGAGGAGAGGGAAATAACATACGCAGACATGAAATCAGAATTTATCATAGGAGGCCATACTAGCTAAAAAGCAAGAATAGAACAGAGCACTATGCGGTCAGTATTAAAACACTAGAAAATATCCACCACAGAAAATACAAATCACCACATCTGACTAAAGACATGGAGGGTATATCTGCATCTCCAGAGACACAGCTTGGCTGCAAAAAAATCCTTCACAGACAAAGCTGGACAAGACAAAACATGAATATGCACAGAACTATAAGGTCCACAGCAGGTGGACAGCAAAAACAAAGCCAGGACTTATCTTTGTAGAAAAGCACAGCAAACAGGAGAGACCAGAAGGGATGTGAATCCTCCAAAAACAATGGACAACTGGCACTAACTAAAGGATAAAGCAAGGCTATATAGCCCAGCCCAAATTGCAAAAAATAGATACACCTGATAAATGCTGCGATCCAACTACCGCAGCACTACCACTCATAACCACCGGAAGGAGCCCAAGAGCAGAATTCACAACCCACAGTGCAGAAATCCGTCACCAGTGATGTTTCAATTTACCCTATAAATCTACACAATGTTTATTACAATCAGATTACTTTTTGCCGTTGTCTTGCGTTTTTATAGCATTTTCTTCTGATCTAATATTGGAGATGTTAATTCCTCCTTTGCAGATTATGGAGAATCTTAGACTGGAGACGAGAAGATGCCGGTCATTTCGTAAATGAACTAAAGTATTACAGAAAATTAAAAATTATTAAATTTGTAATGTATTGAAGTTGGGCAATAAAATCCAGCAATTGATTTTCTGTAAAATCAATTAACAGTCAGCACGAAGGTAAAAAATACTCCTGCCAGTATTTTTTTGATGAAAAAGGCGAAGTAGAAAAAAAAGGTGGTGTACTTTAGGGGTGCGGCTAAGTTATCAAAGTTAGATATGGAATCAGTCATGACCACGTATAGCCAAGACTGGGTCTTCTCCATAAGAAATCTGCCACCCCCCACTACCGTGCCACCTAAACCTCAGCTTGCCAATCATTAAAATTTAAAACAAAACACATTAATTTCTTTGTTAATAAAACAGCCGCTGTGGCCAATTTATCCAAACAATTACATAAATAACATGTAAACAATTACATAAGTAAAAAAACTTGAGGGGAGGGTTTTTGGAGCTAAAAAATCTGGCTCACAATAGGCAAAGCCACCACCAAATTTTAAAACCAAACACTTTTTACCCTCAGCCGTGACCACCAGCTTGAGGGCACCATGTAACCCGTTTCGGGCAAACAAACCCCAAAGCTCCCGAGGTAAACTCCCCATCCAGAGCCTGTAAACAAAAGCCAGATCAACCCCATAAAACATCATCATCAACTCCAAGAACCCTACCCCCCGCCACACACTAACAGCCCTGACCACCTCAGGCTCGTGAGTGCCCCACCACCGTTACAGCTCTTTCGACACCTTCCTGTAGCGCGAGCGCCCACCAATCCATACTGATGTCATTGAGATGAACACCATCATCCCTCCAAAAATTGCCAATCCCTGCCTCCAATTCAAAATGCCTCACGGCAATACCCCCGTTCCGAGATACAAAGCTCGCCACCGCCCTATTCAGCTTCACCCTGGCCCTATTAATCCCTTTTTGAGAACGTGCATCCCGCCACCTCTGCTGTGGCACAATGTCTGACCAGACTGTCAGAACACTGGGAAAAGATACCCATAGTCTCAAAACATTGAAATGGATATCCTGAATCAATTCCCTCACTGGTTTTGCTCCCAAATCGTTTCCTCCTAGATGAACCACGACTATGTCTGGGGGTCAATCCAAACGAGCGGCGCGAGAAAATTCAGACAAAAACCGACACCACAACATACTGTTAGGGCTAGCGGAACGCACCAAATAATAAGACAGATAGTGTATGGTGCGTTCGCAGCCCGGGGTCCACCGTGCAGAGATGGAACCTGCTGCCAAGTAATGACGGACTATATGGTGGTACTCATAAGTATACACACGTGGGTTAAACTTCACCCAGCGTGAAGGAAGCGATCCTGTTGCGTCACAGGACCGCGGTACCGCACATAGAGCGTGAGCAAGTAGTCAGCGAACTCAACCCCAACTAGGATTGAAGTCCGATTAGACCCTTGCTGGCACAACACCGCAACTGGGTGTGTAAGCAAACTGTATAACAATATTAAGGCACAAGAGTGCATGCGGTGCCGCACTGACGAACGCCACTAACCACCCAGGCTTGGGTAAGGAAAGCACAGAGGAAGTGCACGGCGCCGTACTGGCGGTCACAGCAACTGGACGCTGTAATGTGTGATTCGTGCAGTAGGACAAGTCGGGAGCTAGATAGCAGCCATACACCTTCTGCGAACAGACATTCAATAGGGTAGGGGTATCCAAGGACGACTTGCACTCACAACATACACACATTAACAATTGTACACTAGCACATGGCCGTGCGGTCATGCGCAGTTTATATAGCTGCAGCACAGGAAGTGGCCACAGAAACTTTGCCCTTCCAAGACCTGCCAAGAGGACCAATGGAATGTGCTGCAGAGCCTGAGCACATGACCCTCGATCTCCAACGGGAGATCTTGCCCTGGGCATGCTCAGTGTGTGCAGACAAGGACTTAGTCCCAGAGAAGTCCGCTCGCTGCTGACAAGCACTGGCTTTAATGGCAGAAGCTGAAGAAGCAGCAGTAACTCTGTACAGAGTGAGACTGAGCAAGACGCTGGGACCGACGTCCCTGCTGAGCAGGCTCCACCGCGGCCGGACAAGAATGGGAGACCGCAGCGGAGATGGCTCGAGATTCCCCCTGTGCAGAAGCGGGAACTCGAGACCTAACACATACCCCGAAAATTCAACCATCTGATGACCACTTCATCCCTACCAAAACCTAATTGCCTACCATTCGGTCTGGCATCAGCCTGGAGAGCACCCCAATAAACTAATGAATGTCCAACAATCTAAGCCAACAGGGGGGTGTGACCTGGAAAACATAGCACAATTAACACCAGGCCCAAATTTTTTGCCATAGGACAAATAACGGTTCGAACTCCATCTACCAATTTTCTTAATCGCCTTCGCCCCCAAGCCCAAACCATCAGCTTCAGACGTAGCCCCAATTCTAAATGAGTGCGACCCGTAACTATCCGGGTTAACACCCAGCAACCGCAAACCTTTTTTTAATATCTCCGTAAATTGAAAACGCAACAAAAAAAATCCCCTTTTTGGTGTCGTAACAAATGGCCTGACCGCACTTGCCATATACTCCAATATGCCTCCAAACAATGTTGCGGGCACATCAAGCCACCACCCACTCTTTCCAACACAACCTGCTTTCCCCTACCCAGCTGATCAGTCTATGAATGCCTGATCCAAAAAACAATGCCTCCCGCCCAAAAATCAACATCTTCTGCTAAAAGTCCCCCAGTCTTATCTTTATTCGGGGACACCAACTCCCCCAAGCGCAAAGCCCCAAAAAATGCTAATGAAAAAGCCAACTTGAAAAGTACTGCCTCGAAATGAGAACAAATGCTCTACAAGGCCTCGCCCAAGCGCTCCAACATCCCAAATGAAATGGGCCTATGCTTATCGAAAGTCAAATTGCCTTTCCGAAAACCGTTCAGCCTGCCTTATCACAAAATCCTTTGTCAAGTCAACAGCCCCTTGAAGCTTAAAACCAAAGGCCAAACCTGCAATAAATTTATTTAACTTTGCCTATCAACACTAGTAATGCCAAAGTGGCTGAATGGGGTTGGTCAATGTCAGTCCTGTCACTGTCACTCAACCGGGCCACATTGGCCCAACCAACTTTCCCACATGCCCCATGCTGCTTCATAATCTGACCATGTCCGGCTTGACACTGAGGCTTGGATCAACCGACCTCCTCGTCCGCAACAATCTGCCACAAATGCGAAGGACATCCTGTTCCTGTAGCCTGAGTCTGGCGCCAACTCCCGAAAACGCTCCCACTGCAAACGAGACAAAGCATCGGCTATAGAGTATTGAACCCCAGGCACATGTACAGCCGAAATCCATGCATTCAATTCCAGACACCGCAACACCAATGCCCTGACCAACCTGATCACTGGGGGGGAGGAAGAGAGACTGTTAATCACCAACACCACACTCAAGTTATCACAATGAAAACGCACACGTCGATCCCTAAAATTGTCACCCTAAACAAAAACCGACACCACAATTGGAAACAACTCCAGCAACGCCAAATTCTTGGTAAACCCATTCTCGCGCCACCCTTCCGGCCACACCCCAACGCTCAATTTACCTCCACAATAGGCACCATAACCAACTCTTCCCGCTGCGTCGGTGTAGATCTCGCAATCAAAATCCTTCAAATCCTCCTGCTGAATCAACGTCCTGCCATTATAATTTTCCAAAAAATGCTGCTAAACGAGCAAATCCTCCTTATTTTCTCTATGCAAACGGATGAAATGATGAGCTGACCAAACTCCCGCTGTAGCTCTGGACAATCTTCGGCAAAAAATCCTGCCCATAGGCATGATACATAGTTACATAGTTACATAGTTATTAAGGTTGAAGGAAGACTATATGTCCATCTAGTTCAACCCATAGCCTAACCTAACATGCCCTAACATGTTGATCCAGAGGAAGGCAAAAAAAACCCATGTGCAAAGAGTAAGCTCCACATTGGGGAAAAAAATTCCTTCCCGACTCCACATACGGCAATCAGACTAGTTCCCTGGATCAACGCCCTATCAAGGAATCTAGTGTATATACCCTGTAACATTATACTTTTCCAGAAAGGTATCCAGTCCCCTCTTAAATTTAAGTAATGAATCACTCATTACAACATCACACGGCAGAGAGTTCCATAGTCTCACTGCTCTTACAGTAAAGAATCCGTGTCTGTTATTATGCTTAAACCTTTTTTCCTCCAACCGCAGAGGATGCCCCCTTGTCCCTGTTTCAGGTCTATGATTAAAAAGATCATCAGAAAGGTCTTTGTACTGTCCCCTCATATATTTATACATTAAAATGAGATCACCCCTTAGTCTTCGTTTTTCCAAACTAAATAGCCCCAAGTGTAATAACCTATCTTGGTATTGCAGACCCCCCAGTCCTCTAATAACCTTGGTCGCTCTTCTCTGCACCCGCTCCAGTTCAGCTATGTCTTTCTTATACACCGGAGACCAGAACTGTGCACAGTATTCTAAGTGTGGTCGAACTAGTGACTTGTATAGAGGTAAAATTATATTCTCCTCATGAGCATCTATGCCTCTTTTAATGCATCCCATTTTTTTATTTGCCTTTGTAGCAGCTGCCTGACACTGGCCACTGAATTTAAGTTTGTCATCCACCCATACACCCAGGTCTTTTTCATTGACGGTTTTGCCCAGAGTTTTAGAATTAAGCACATAATTATACATCTTATTACTTCTACCCAAGTGCATGACCTTACATTTATCCCCATTAAAGCTCATTTGCCATTTATCAGTCCAAGCTTCTAGTTTACATAAATCATCCTGTAATATAAAATTGTCCGTCTCTGTATTGATTACCCTGCAGAGTTTAGTGTCATCTGCAAATATTGAAATTCTACTCTGAATGCCCCCTACAAGGTCATTAATAAATATGTTAAAAAGAAGAGGGCCCAATACTGACCCCTGTGGTACCCCACTGCTAACCGCTACCCAGTCCGAGTGTGCTCCATTAATAACCACCCTTTGTTTCCTATCCCTGAGCCAGCTCTCAACCCACTTGCACATATTTTCCCCTATCCCCATTATTCTCATTTTATGTATCAACCTTTTGTGTGGCACCGTATCAAAAGCTTTTGAAAAGTCCATATACACTACATCCACTGGGTTCCCTTGGTCCAATCCGGAACTTACCTCTTCATAGAAACTGATCAAATTAGTCTGACATGAACGGTCCCTAGTAAACCCGTGCTGATACTGGGTCATGAGGTTATTCCTCTTCAGATACTCCAGTATAGCGTCCCTTAGAATGCCCTCCAGGATTTTACCCACAGTAGAGGTTAAGCTTACTGGCCTATAATTTCCAAGTTCAGTTTTTGTCCCCTTTTTGAATATTGGCACCACATTTGCTATACGCCAGTCCTGTGGTACAGACCCTGTTATTATGGAGTCTTTAAAGATTAAAAATAATGGTCTATCAATGACTGTACTTAATTCCTGCAGTACTCGAGGGTGTATCCCATCCGGGCCCGGAGATTTGTCAATTTTAGTGATTTTTAGACGCCGCCGCACTTCCTGCTGGGTTAAGCAGGTGACATTTAATTGGGAATTTTTATCACTAGACATTTTGTCTGCCATGGGATTTTCTTGTGTAAATACTGATGAAAAAAGTCATTTAGCATATTGGCTTTTTCCTCATCCTCATCCACCATCTCACCCAGACTATTTTTAAGGGGGCCAACACTATCATTTTTTAGTTTCTTACTATTTATGTAGTTAAAGAATATTTTAGGATTATTTTTACTTTCTCTGGCAATGAGTCTCTCTGTCTCAATCTTTGCTGCCTTTATTTGCTTTTTACAGAATTTATTTAATTTTCTGTATTTATTTAATGCCTCCTCACTACCTACTTCCTTTAATTCTCTAAATACTTTCTTTTTGTCCCTTATTGCGCCCCTTACAGCTCTATTTAGCCATATTGGTTTCCTCCTATTTCTAATATGTTTATTCCCATACGGTATATACTGTGCACAGGTCCTATCCAGGATGCTAATAAACGTCTCCCATTTTCTCTGTGTATTTTTGTGTCTCAGGATATCGTCCCAGTTAATTGCACCAAGATCCTCTCTCATCCGTTGGAAATTTGCCCTCCTGAAGTTTAGTGTCCTTGTAACCCCTCTACTACACATCTTTTTAAAGGATACATGAAAACTTATTATTTTGTGATCGCTATTTCCCAAGTGACCCCCAACCCTTATATTTGATATGCGGTCTGGCCTGTTGGTTAATATTAGGTCTAGCAGTGCCCCCCTTCTTGTTGGGTCCTGAACCAGTTGTGAAAGGTAATTGTCTCTCATAATTGTCAAAAACCGATTACCTTTGCTGGAACTGCAGGTTTCTGTTCCCCAATCTATTTCAGGGTAGTTGAAGTCCCCCATAATAATGACTTCTCCTTGAGTCGCAGCTTCATCTATTTGCTTTACGAGGATATTCTCCATTGCTTCCATTATTTTTGGAGATTTATAACAAACCCCTATCAGTAATTTATTATTTTTTCCCCCTCCCCTTATCTCCACCCACAGGGATTCTACATTTTCATTAAATTCACCTATATTATCGCGCAGGATGGGTTTTAAGGATGATTTTACATATAGACACACCCCACCCCCTCGCTTATCTGTACGGTCATTTCTGAACAGGCTATAGCCCTGCAAGTTAACAGCCCAGTCATGGCTCTCATCCAGCCACGTTTCAGATATCCCCACCATGTCATAATTATGCTCCAACAACATTAGTTCTAATTCGTCCATTTTGTTGGCGAGGCTTCTGGCATTAGTATACATGCACTTTATGTTCCTCTCTGTACTTCTATTTCTTAAATTATTAACTGTTCTGACCCCACCCCCCATGCCACCGCCACCCCCAACTTCCTTATTTGTGCCCAGGTCTCTATCTGCACTATCTTCCCCTCCTATAAAATGAATACCCTCCCCCCCAATTCCTAGTTTAAACACTCCTCCAACCTTCTAGCCATTCTCTCCCCCAGCACAGCTGCACCCTCCCCATTGAGGTGCAGCCCGTCCCTAGCGTAGAGCCTGTAGCCAACTGAGAAGTCGGCCCAGTTCTGCAGGAACCCAAACCCCTCTTTCCTACACCAATTCTTGAGCCACTTATTAACCTCCCTAATCTCCCGTTGCCTCTCTGGCGTGGCACGTGGTACCGGCAGTATTTCGGAAAATACCACGTTGGAGGTCCTTGCTTTCAGCTTGCAGCCTAATTCCCTGAAATCATCTTTAAGGACCTTCCACCTACCTCTAACTTTGCCATTAGTGCCAATGTGCACCATGACCGCTGGGTCCTCACCAGCCCCTCCCAATAATCTGTCCACCCGATCAGCGATGTGTCGGACTCGAGCGCCAGGTAGGCAGCACACCGTTCGACGATCCCTGTCTTTGTGACAGATTGCCCTATCTGTTCCCCTAATAATTGAGTCGCCCACTACCAGCACCTGTCTGGCCTGCCCTGCTCTCCTATTTCCCTCCTTACTGGAGCAGTCACTCCTCCGGCTTTCAGAGGACATGCCTGGCTGCAGCAGTGCTACCCCTGTACTGGCACCCCCCTCATCTGCCAACTTAGCAAACTTATTGGGGTGTTCCAGATCAGGACTAGCCTCCCTGGCACTCTTCCCTTTACCCCGCTTCCTAACTGTCACCCAGCTTGCTACTTCATTGTCCTGCAGCTCCATCCCACCATCCCCCCCCCTCATCTGTCCCATTGAGCGTCTGCTCCGTGAGCAGAAGACTCCTCTCCATGTTGTCTATGGATCTCAGTGTTGCCAGCTGCACATTTAGAGTCAGAATCTGGGTTTCCAAATGCACAACGTGCTCACATCTCGCACAGCAGTATGCACCCTCGATCGGCTGCTCAAGGACTGCATACATGTAGCAAGATGTTCACTGGATGGCATTAACAATCGTGGAGCACATTTCCTAATGGGGATTGCACCAGACAGAAAAGTTCAATAAAAAAAAATATAAATAAATACAAAGTATTAATAAAAATCAGACCGCAATTCAGTAATTCCTCCCCTGAAAACTCCCTGACTCCAAAGTCACTGAATCACAAGTCACACTTACCGCCGTCCACACTTACACTCTGGTCACACTCAGCTCGCTCACACTCGCTCTGCTGAAGATTTATAGAGATTTTTTTTTTTTTTTTCCTAGTTCCCCTCAACAGCAATCAACCTTGCTGTTCAAATGCACTACACAAAATTCAGGCGACCCAGCAACGACTGCAACTCTTTCAATGTTGCTTTCTGCAATTTTCCAATTCTGAACACCTCCTGCTTAAGCAACAACAACTTATCTTCCAGCAACCTACACTCCATTTTTTCCTGATCAATAAGAATCCCGAGAAAACTTAAAACCTTGCAGGGGCCCTCTGTCTTGTCTTGCGCCAAGGGCACACCAAATTGCCCAGCCACCCATTGCATGGTAGCCAATAAATTTCCGCATAAGGCAGAGTCCAGCGGACCTACAAACAAAAAATCATCCAAGTAATGAATGACAGAAGGAACATCAGAAACGTCTCTAACATCCTATTCAAGAAAAGTGCTAAAAGTCTCAAACAACGGACAAGAAATCGAACAGCCCATAGGCAAACATCTATCCAAAAAAAAAACCCTTCCCAACAGCAACCCAATAAAGGAATGCTCTCCGGGTGCACCGGAAGCAGCCGAAAAGCTGATTCGATATGTCTTTGCCAGCAAAGCCCCTGCCCCATACCGCCGCACCCATTGCACTGCAGCGTCAAACGATGTGTAAACTATGGAGCACAAGTCTTCCGCGATGCCATCATTCATGGAGCACCCCTTGGGATATGACAGATGCTGGATCAAACAAAACTTATTTGGCTCCTTCTTAGGTACTACTCCCAACGGGGAAACAATCACCCCCTCCATGGGCAAAGAACTAAATGGCCCCGCCATCCTCCGCAGCTCCACCTATTTCGCCAACTTAGCCGTAACAACATCCGCATGCAAACTTGCCGACCTCAAATTCTTTGTAGAAAAGGGGACCTAATGAGCAGGGCGAGGAATCTTAAAACCATCAGAAAAACCATCCCGAATAACCTTCGACTGTGAACAATCCGGTTACCTACTTAGATAGGGGGCCATCTTTTGCAGCCTCACTGGCATCACCCCCTTGACCGCTACCCACTGCTGGCTTTCTCCTTGCTTTCTTAAAACATTTGGATGCTCTATGCAAGGCCCCGTTGCAAATTTAAACATGTGTTCCCATTGTAGGTGTTGCCATATTTGCACTGGCCATCATTAAATTGCCAGCACGTTCCCGTTTTCTCTTTTGCACCCTGCGTCACCTGTCCTCCCCCTTGACCTGACTGCTGACTGGTCCTCCCCCACCCCCATGAAAAGACTGCCCATACCGCACCAGGGCCATCACCTTCAACCACAGTCCAATGTCCTTTTTTTCCCATTTAATCTCAGGCCTAACCGCCTTCTGCTGCCGAAACTGCTCATCATAACGCAGCCACGCCTGACCCCCCCCCCATACGTACAGTGTGCTTCCCCAATGGCATCAAAGTAACAAAGACCTGAGCAATTTTCCGGAAATTTCTTGCCTATAACACTTGCCAGAATAGCGAAAGCCTGCTGCCAGTTTACAAACGCCTGAGGTATCAGGCGCCAACGTCTTTTCTTCCTCCTCCTTTTTGCTATCATTTTTTTTTCCTTTGTCCAAATTAAATTTTTCCAAAGGAAGGAGAGAGAAAATCTCTACGTATTCATCCTTCCAAATTTTTTCCTTCACCTTTCTTTTAAATGGGCCCCAAGAGGACCCACAGAGCAAAAGGGGAGGTTTACGTTTGCTTTATCTAATTTCACCAACTCCCCTTTGTTTTTTCAGTTTGAACTGACAGACACCCCAGCCGATGGTGCCAAGCCACCGGACCTCCCTGTCTCGCCAGCCGACCTAACTCTGTATTCCAAACATGTCAACCAAGCCCCCACAGGCGATGCCCCCACGCTATCTGCCACCCTGCCATCGAGTCTCCTCAAAATATGCGACATGCCCGCCAAAAGCTCTCTAACGCCAGGTAAACCTGAGCGAACATCCCTAACCGGCTCCCCTGCCCCCACCCCACCTGGCGCCACACAGACTAGACATAAACTCGCAAGGCTGCGTGGGTGCTGTGTCCCCACCAGCTGGTCCTCCGGAATCCTGCTGCTCTCCATCGTCCCGGTGATCGCTCCCAGATCCAGAGTAGTCGCTGCCGCTCTGTTTTACAAAAGGAAAATAGGAAGCAGCACAGCCCGATAACGAGATGAAATGTGGAATCACTAGTGGAGCCACCGAGCCTGACGTATTCAGGGAGGTGCTCACGTCTGAAGCACAGCAAACATGTAGTAATGGAAAATCAACGGGTCCCGTAGAAGCGCCGGTGTTGGCGTGAAACGGCTGTTGTCCTCTCACCGCTCACCTCTTTTAGTTTTTGTCTCCCCCGTGCCGTGAAGACGGTTTCACTATTGCTTGAATAAAAGGAAAAGTCTGCTTCACAGGATTGGTGAGTGTTGCCACGTCTTTCTTGATTTTCCATCGCTGCCGCTCTGTTGCCCCAGGCCGGCGCCCCTGGCCTCCACATCACCAGGGGGACCGAGGCTGGTGAAAACATTCCGGTCCCTTGACCTCCTGCCAGATCGAGACCTGGCAGCTGCCATAATCCTCTGACCCCTTCAGCCGGTCTGGCCCCCTGGCTGCTGCACCCGCATTGCGACCTCCGCGTCCCAGGCCCTGCTGAAGCGCCGAACTCCGCCAGCCCGTCGACCTGCTCTGCCGTCCTGTCACTGCTAGATCCCGCTGGCAAGCGTGATCCTGGGGGACCCGCCGCTGCACGGCCTGCCTCCGTGTTTCGCGCTGCCACCATCCCCACTGGGCTTCTCCCGTGCTCCCGCGATGGTCTATTTTCCAAAATGGGGTCACATGTGGGGTTTTCACGGTTTCGGCACAGCAGGGGCTTTGCAAAACGCAGTATGGCATCCGCTATCAATTTCAGCCAATTTTGCATTCCCAAAGTTAAATGATGCTCCTTCCCTTGAAAACTGACCACCTGATTTGGAATGGTTTTTACAATCCTACTTCAAATGAACTACTGGGCCAATATATTCCACTAGACATTTGGAGGACCTTTTCCAAAAAATTCAAGTATTCACCCACAAACTCCTTATTTCCTTCCACCCAAATTTCCCTGAAAGCTTGACTCCTTCAATAACTGAAACGTGGGCTCACACTGGCCTGTTCAATTTTGCAGACATAACGAACAATAAAACAAGAACTTTTCTCCCTTTTATAAGGTGAAATCTAAATTGGCTGTTCCCATGTTCCCGTTATTCCAATATATGAAGATCAGGCATTTAGACTCATCCCCATGTCCTAGTTTACAGGATAATATCCCAGAATATTTTGAAAGACTTTTCAGTAACGGTCCCTCAACGAAAGACTTAATCTCTGATGTCTACAATATTATACAAAACCCTGATGGAAGTTCCTTGACTTGGCATTCGTATATGGTCAAATGGGAAAGTTATTTGGGTAAAGCTCTAAGCGATGCTTTTGGAGATTTGTATGGTCAAGAGCAGCCATTTTGGCATCTTGTATCCCTTTTTATAAAGAGCATCAATACAAGATCCTCCACTTCTGGTACCAAACTCATGACCTTCTACATAAATTAGATCCATCTATTTCCCTCTTGTGATGGAGATGTGGCTTGTTGGCAGGGACTACTCCCTGGTAATGCCACTTTGGGCAAATTTACAACCTTTGATTTTAAAAGGGTCTTTGATCTAGCCCGATCACGATTAAGTTTAAAAATTGTCAAAATATCAATTTTGGTGAAAATTTTGCAAAGACGTTAACAATGCAACTAAAATGTACCATTATGATGAAGTACAATGTGTCACGTAATCCCTCGGATCCGTTGAAGCCTTCCAGAGTTATTACCTTATAACGTGACACTGGGCAGAATTGAAAAATTTGGCCTGGTCAGGAAGATTAAATCACTCTTGGGTGCAGGGGTTAAAAATTACCCATTAATGAGTCTCCAGATCAGCACAATTACTAGATACAATGCTCAAATGTTTGGGGGTTTAACTGACGAAAAAAATTCCAAAACAAAGAATACAATTTTTGGTTTGTCACCATTTTCATGTTTTTTTAATTTATTTTGTGGGCTGACCTATAGGTCTTGATATTATTTGGTATGTATATGTGTGTGTATATATAGATATATAGCGAGAGAGATAAAAATGAGAACATATTGTTCCAGCCTTCAGCGTCTGCATAGATGTCACAGACATGCGCACTTGTATTAAAAGACCAAAAGAATTATGGTCCGCATCTGCGCACTAGTGCGCTGACGGCGGCGGCGCCATGTTGGAAAAGGTGCATAAACCATAGAGGACCAATATCATAGAAAAAAGAAGATATATCACCATTAGTCTGCGCAACTTGTACCAATTCTTTTATTGTAATTCTCAAAATATAACTCATCATAGTTCAGTCTGCGCAACTATCCTGGCAGGAATAGAGCTATATATGACATAGTCCCCAAAATAGAGAACCGCACTCGTATGTTTAAATGATACATAAAAAAATATATAAAAAAAACATAATGGGCACAAATGTTTTGGAGCAATAAGCTCAACAGTCCCTGACTCCCCACAATTAAGCAAGGCGTCATGAACCGGGGCAGAAAAATAGGGACACAAAAGGGGGTTGGAAATGTATCACCAGTCATCCACACTAACACTAAGCAACCAAGTGTATTACGCCACAGTTTTGAAAAAAAAAATAAAAAAAAGAGTGCGGTCTCATGATTCATTTAATACACCTATTCAAAATTTACAGTGTCATTGTAAAGTTACCGTAATTGATGTCATAATTTGCAAGTAATGCCAGGTTCGCAGAATGGGACATCTGGAAAAAAAACAAAAAGAAAAAAGAGAAAAATTAAAATCTCTAAAATTTCTATAGAATACAAAGTATTTTATAGCCGTAGATTTATGGTAGAAAGAACCACTCTATTTTTTATAAGATTGGATTCAACTTAAAGTTTACATTGAGACCATATGGTTTCAACGTATTTAATTTCAGAATCCATTCCAATTCTCTTTTTTTAAGCAATCGTACACGATCCCCCCCCCCTCTCCTCTGTACAGGTATCATGTCTATAATGCGGAAGCGTAGTTGCTTCTCCGCATGTGATTTTTCGACAAACTGCTTGGCTACAGGTAAATCCATACGTTTCTTCCTTATGGTATGTCGGTGTTGATTGATCCGCGTTTTGAAATCAC